>NC_044384.1:4872500-5230000 GCF_006542625.1 Nomascus leucogenys
CCTCCTGCACAGGACATTAAAGGCTGCTGTTTTCCAGAGAAATCTTCTGAACACATTCTTTGCGTCCCAGCCTGGTGACCTTGTTTTCAAGTGTCAGGTTCAGCCTCCCCGCCTTTGGAGGACTTTTCCAGTGCGCTCCGGCCGCCAAGGAGCAACTACTTCCCCTCAGCGCACGCCCCCTCCTGAGGTAGCCAGAAGCACCCGCCGTCCCGCGGCCCCCGGCCTCCCCCGGCCATCCGGGCTTCCCGCAGCGCAGAGAAGCACCGCGAACTTTCTCTGCTCCACGCGCCGGCCCAGGTTGGGGGTGTGGGGGAGGACGGCGACCGCAGCCTCCAGACGACTGTGGCCAGCAGACTGGGCCCCTCCCCAGCTTGGGGCGGCCCGCGGCCCACGTCCCGCACCTCGGCGCGCGAAGCCCCCTCCTCCTGCTCCTCCCGGCGCCCACTCCCCGCGGCGCGGGCCGCGCGCCCGTTACCTGCCGAGCGCCGGGGGGCCTGCTGCTTCCTCCTCGGCATGCTGCTCGGCCGCCGCAGCCGTCGCCTCAGCCGCCGCCGGAGTTCGCGGGGCGCGGGGACGGGGGGCCCCGGGCGCGGGCGCAACTCCGCGGCGCGCCCAACTTTGGCCTCGTCCCCGCGGGCTCCGGGCTCCGGGCGCGCCGCGGACCGCGGGGAGCCGCTCGCATGGACCGCCGCGCCCGGGGCCGCTCAAGAGGCGGCGGCGGCGGCCGCGCGGGCCGCGTCCCGGCCGCCGGGCTGCGGGCGGAGCGCGCGGGGCCTGGGCGCCGAGCCCGGAGTCATCCCCGACGCGGGCCGCGGGCGCAGCGGCGGGCGCTCGGCGGGCCGGCCCGCGGCCCGCGCTCCATGCTGCCGCCTCCCCGCCGCCGCGCTGCTGCTGGGCGGGCGCTCCTCCCGGCGCGCCGCTCCGGGCGCTCCCCTGCGCCTTCTTCCGCGAGCCGAGAGTCGCCAAGCGCAACTTTCTCTCCCCCTCTCTCCTCGCTGTTTGGGGGTCGCGGCGAGTGTTTTTAGTGCGCGGGTCGCAGCTTTCTCATTGTGCGCCAGCGAGGCCGATGCAGGCTGTCCTTTTCCTCCCCGCACTTAGTCTAAGAGGAAGAAAGCAAACAAGACAGAGGAGTGAAGCCCCCGTACATACATGCGCCGGGGGGAGATGTCAGGCGCTGCTCCACCTTCCAAACAGTCACAGATCAAACAGTGTCACCCCGCCGGAGCGCCACTTGGTGCCCCGCGCTTCCACTCGGGGGGCTTGGCCGCCAGGATCGCCGCTTCTTCCAATGCGAAATCTAATGCAAACACATTTTGATCATGGATTTTTGGCCGGTCTTGATCTTCCAACAGAAAAATATTTGAAAAATACACAAAAAGCACCCCCCCTCCAAGAAAAAAAAAAGGCAACAACAACCCGGAGAGTGTGTGCAAAGGGGGTGAAGAGCAGACATTCACTGGGTGGGCGAGATGAGCGTGGACTGTCCCCCCCCCCTCAAACTCCTGGGAGAGAGGGAGATGCACTCTCGCTCTCTCCTCTTTTCAGTGAAATATAACACACATTCGGATCGCAGAGCTTTCAGACAGTCTCAACTGATAGACAGACACATCGAGCTGCTTTTCCTGCTTCAGTTTTTACTCCTCCTCCTCTCGCCAACGTCACCCTGACAATTACAAATAGGTCTCTCACAAACCATACCTGTCAATCTTTTTAATTGCTTTGTTTTCTTTTTTTCGGAGCTAAACAATACGACAAAAAAAAAAAGAAATCTTAATACAGCATAACATAAAAGATTGTACACTGGAGGAATTCATTCAGTGTTGTTATTGTAATCCACTGGCTGATACCGGGTAAAACTCATATGTTCTAAGTTAAGTAGACATTAGTTCCTGCAGATTTTTAAACCTGTTAGTTCCCCCCAGCACACACACATACACATACACACACTTGCACATTCATACACACGTAACCACGTGCATCCAAACTCCCCTTGGGTGAAGCATGTCCTACATTTGGGGGGAAAAAAAAATACCTGTGTCGCTTTTGCAATCTCAGGTTGGGGGGTTAGATTTGGCTGGGGAGGAGCCCAGAGTGGCTTTTATATTTTGGTAATTCGTGGGTAACTGAAAAGCAAGATATTTTTAAAATTAAATTTTACGATTTAAATAAAAATTTAAAGATGGACTTAGTTCATCACAGAAAAGTGTGGAAATATTTAATTTGGCCCCTCTATAAAAAGTGAATTGACATTTGGTCCATGCACGCCAGTAGGGAGAAAATGGACACGATGGAACGACAGATCTTTCTAGCTGGGTTCGAAAATGAGGTCCTCACACAGCAGTGCAACGTCTCCAATTCAGTTAAGTCCCTCGGCATCCCCACTTAGAACTTTAAAATGTGTCTGTGCTCTGGGAATTTGGCCTTCTGGTTTTCTCTATGTGTGTTCTCTCCCAATGGGAAACCTGTAACAGTCTTGCAGATCTACTTAAAACCTTCATGGAAAAACATGAAATCTAGGCCAAAATAAATAAAATGGCTTAGTTCGTGCAACTTGCATGGGACAGACCGTGGACAGACAGCACGGGCAAGGGGTTCCGGGGACAGGAAGCCACCAGCCTGGGAAGCGAGAGGCACTGGACTTTTCCCCGCCCCGCGGTCGGTACGGGTGCGCGGGCGGCGGCGGCGGCGGCGGCGGCAGGGGCTCCCTGCCCGGCCCGGGGCCCCCGGTCGTGCCCCGCCGCCCGGGCCGCGCTCGGGGTTGATTCGTACCACCTTGCAAGGAAGTGAACGCTTCGCACGGGAAGGGGAGGCGCCTGCGCCGGCCGCCGCGCCGCTCCGGGGACGCCCGGGGCTGCCGCCGGCTCGGGGCCGCGGACGACCGCGGGACGCGCGAGTCCCCCGTCCCCCCTTGCCCGCCGTTCCCCCCCCCCCCCGGCCACCCTTGCCCGAGAGGAGTCAAATCCGGCTTTTAGAGCTCGGGGAGGGTGGGGATATCCGGTGCCTCTCCCGCGCCAGGAGGAAGGGGGAGGGCGGAGAGGATCCTTGGCCAGTCTGCGCCGAGCAGATTCAAACCAAAACAAAAAGATTAAAGGAGCAGCGGCCGGGGCGGCAGCGGTCCCGAGGCCGGGACACCCGGGGTGGTGCGCCCGGGTTCGCGGGGGCTGCGCCGGCGCCGGGGAGGCGGGGGGAGCGGGAGCTGGAGCGGGCGACGCGGGGAAGGGGGGAGCCAGGGGGAGGGCGCCGGCCGGAGGAGGGGCGGACCCGCCCGCCCTAGCCGAGCAGAACACAGCCGAGCCGAGCAGCCCGGGCGGGGCCCGACCCCGGCCAGCGTCGGCGCAGAGAGCAGGCGGAGGCGCGGGCCATGCTGCGACTGGTGCCCGCCGGGGCCCGGGCCATCGTGGACATGTCGTACGCCCGCCACTTCCTGGACTTCCAGGGCTCCGCCATTCCCCAAGCCATGCAGAAGCTGGTGGTGACCCGGCTGAGCCCCAACTTCCGCGAGGCCGTCACCCTGAGCCGGGATTGCCCGGTGCCGCTCCCCGGGGACGGAGACCTCCTCGTCCGGAACCGGTGAGCCCGGCGCCCCCCAGCCCCACGCCCCCGTTCTCGCCCTGGGCTCGCGCCGCGCCGCTCCCGCAGTCCCCAGCCCGCCCGCGTGCCCACACTCCGGCGCGCGCTCGGGCGCACAGCCTGAGTTTGCGAGATCCCGGGAAGTTGAACCCGCCGCCATCTGGCGAAGGCGAATGTGATGTGACTGTTGCTGGTGTGAATATCCGATGCCACCGAACGTCCTCATAACTGAGGGTTATTTTAATTTGGGATTCCCCTCCCCTCCTCCAGCCCTCCCTCCTCCCCCTCCCGCTCCCGAAATAAAACCGCCGGGACCCAGAAGGGGAGGCTCCCCGCCGGCCCGCCCGCGCGCACCCACAGTTCCTGCGTTGACATAATCTTTAGGGTGGAGCGGGAGCAGCCTGGACGCAAACTGCGACGTTTGGGTAAACGTGCTTTGGAGGAAGGAGGCTGGGACCCGGCTGGCTTTCCCTGTTCCCTCCAGGTTGGCAGCCGCCTCGCAGTGGCGGAGCCTGTCGTTGGGTGTGTGGGTGTGCACCTCGCCGGTGTTGTCTGCGTGCTGTCAGTGCAGTGTGACTGTTGTCTGTCCCCTGAGTGTAACGACCGCCGCGTGGCGCGTGTCCCGGGCAGCTGGGCCAGGGTCGGGGTGGGGGCATGGCAGCCTTTGCCCGCACGTTTTGCAGACATTCAGGTGACACCGGGTTGTTGCGAGACCTTCTGGCTTTTCCATCCCCCGCGCTCCCCACCGTCGTGTGTTTCCGCCTCACTCATCTTTAGTAACTGGCGAGGCAACAGGGAGGAAACGGACCTCATTCTTTATCGGAGCCATGCCCATTTAGGTCTTTGCTCCGTGGGTCCCTGGCTGCCCGACTTGACTGGCAAATTGCTCCTCTATGCCCTCTGCAGAGGCCTGCAAAGTTCCATCGAAATGTTTACGGTGCTGCATGTTTCGAGTTGAATAATAATATCGAAGGGGAGGAGTAAGTTCTGACAGTAACTATGTTGTAAATTGTGTGCTAGAAAGTACCGTAAAGTCCCTTGCACGGACTGAAGGACACAATGTACCCTTCCTAAGTAGCTTGGTGCAGCATTTAATTTGTCCATTTTCGAGATTCCTGTTAGCCTTCCTAACAAGACTGTAGTATGGAAGAATGCTGATCATGATATAAAACTTTTGGAAACCTTTTGGGAAGAATGATTGAACCATGGGTGGGATTGTGTGGAGGCGGGGGTGGGGGGCTGGTCTGGAATGGCTTAAAGGGGAGTGTGTAGGGATCCTTGAAAATGTTTGCATTGGCTGTGGACACAGCAGAGGATTGATTCATTATGGGATGAAATGCCAGTGCTGTTGAGAGTAAGAGCGTGCACCCAGCCCAGCTAAAAAGAAGGGCTTGAGTGTGTGTTCACGTGGAGCACACAAAACGCATGAGTGATTTGCTAGAAGTTGAGATGACACCAGACTGAAAAGATTTCCAAACAAACTTTAACGAGCAAGGAGTTCCACACAGGGTTTTTCCCTTTTTCTCCTTCTGATAAAGTGTACTCTTGACTGCAAACACCAGTATAAACACACACACAAGTTTGTGAATAAAATTCCTTTTGGAAATGGTGTGATATGAAGAGGAGGCGACTGAGCGAGGAAGGGCAGGGGGAAGGTGGGGCGTTAGAGAACTATAAGCCACAGCCTGGTGGGACAACCCGCCTTCGGTGGAGAGGGCTCCCGCCGGGCTGCGCTGGGTCTCCTGGGCCTCTCTGCCTGCGAGTGTTAATAAACTCTGTGGGGTTTTTTTCCTCCTGTGATTCCTCTCCCTTCAGGCTTACTGCTTCCCTGGGACCCCTCCCTTTTCCCTTCCCCAAAGGGCAAGTTTTCCCCTGGGGAGAGAGGCACTGCCAGGGTGCCTAGGCACTGCCTGCGCTGGGTCACCAGGGTTGGTCCCGGGGCGGGAGACAGGTGGATCCCTGAATTCTGTGGTCAGAGCGCGGGAGTGCAGACTCCCATGTTTGGAGCTCCCCAGTGTGCTCCACTTTAAAATCCATGCCTCTTTTTTCCCTGCACACACGCCAAGAATCCCTTTTAATATAAATAGTATCTCCATATGAGCAACCTGACCCCTAGTTTCTTCCTTGAGTCCTTAACGGAAAAGAATGGGGCCAGTTTTCTTTTGAGTTGGGAGGGGACAGAATCTTTGCCTCCCGCTTTCCCTACTCTGTTGGAAAATCTGCTCCTACCACCACGTTGTAGGAAGATCCTGTATTCTTGCAAACAGTGTCAGTGGATGTGACATTTTACCGAATTTCTTAAGAATAGAGGCTTAATAATTCACTGCAGGTTAGTTCATTTTAATACTAGACCAAATCTCGCCTAAGCAATGTTAATTGCTTTAAATTTTATGCAAGTGCTTCTCATTTTTATCATCATAAAATCCACTCTAGAATGAATTGAGTAAGCCTAAATTCTCTTGTTGGGAAGGATGTTTGGAGGTTTTAATTGTGCTCTGAATTTTTTCTTTCAGTGAGCCATTTACACATTTCATTGCATCTTAGCACAAAATACAAATTCTTCATTCACAGGGAGGGATGTGCTTGTAAGCTAGACATTGATGTAGAATAATAAAGTTTACTATTTAGAAAAGATATAAGAAGGGGCGTATAAAATCCCTATAGAATGTATAATTGATGGTCCTTTATCCAGTTCTTACCTTACTGTTTTATGTATCCGAAAACAACTTCCCATCTCCCCCTCTATGCTCAGTCCTTAGAAAAGAAAAAAGAGAGAGGCATCCCCAGGTTAAGTCAGTTTATGCACTATTTTCAGCTTTCTTCGTAAGAAGGTGACAGATTATTTCGTTTCCAAATATTTCTAACGATTTTCTGCTCAAGTGTAAGATAATGGAGCAAAGAGTTTGTAGGAATGGCTAAGGGACGGTGGGGGATGGGGAAGGCGTTTTTGATAAACGGTTTGTTGCTTACGGGAGGGGAACAGTATTTTCTGCTGACTCTCCAGGCCGAGATTTCCCCCCCACACACTTTTTTTCTTGTCTTTCTTTCTTTGTTTCTTTATTTCTTTTTCTTTCTTTCTTTTTTTTTTTTTTTTCTTAAGGCAGGCCTGGTTTGGACGACTTTGTTTTGTCTCCCAGTATTGAAGGCTTTTACTTTGGACTTGAATCCTCGCCTTTGGTTTTTGTTCAGAGGAAGGCGTTCCTCTTCCCTCCGCAGGATCGCTCTGTTTCTCAGTAAACATGACGAGGGGGTTTAGCACTTTTTAGTACATATACGCTGGTGACTCTAGAAGGATATAGATTTGGAGAATGCCTGCGCCGGTCCTATTCTTTTTTCCTGGGGTTCCTGGATTTTAGTCTTTTAAGTGGATCCTCCCGTCGGATTACTAGAATCCTGCGCTCATTGCATGCACACATTTTCAATTAAAGGGGGGGTGGGGGTACAAGGAGGGTCTCCAAATGCGCGCATCCTTCCCAGTGTGTCTTTCTTGTCTTTCTGTGGCTCCCTGGCCCTTCCGCCCCTGCTCCCCGTCCCGAGCCCCCATTCGCTTTGCGCCTGCTGCGCTTGAACTTGTTTCTGCTGGAGCGGAAGGTGCGAGCTGCGGACCTTCACGCAGAGGTAAGGACTCAGGCGGGTCCCGGGCTGTGGAGGGTCCCCACCAACCGCGGGCGCGAAACCGCGTCAAAGCGGGGATCCCGGTGGAGATGGGGGTCCGCGAACCGGGAGCAGGGAGACCAAGGAGAGAGCGCGGTGCGAGGAGCCAGCCGAGCCGCCGCGGGCTCTTGCCGTCAGCCAGCCTAAGCCTCCTTCACCAACCACGCAGACAGTTTAGAAGACGGCGGGGCGGGAGAGCGGGGGTGAGAAATGGGGGTGCCTGCGAGGCCAAGGTCACGGTCAAGCTGCCAGCGGGCCCTGTCTGTCGGCCACTGCGCGCCGCGTGCGCGGGGACTCGAAGAGAACTTGTCCACCCAGGCGGAGCTGCGCGGCCGGCGCTGGGACGAAGGGCGCGGACTGGGCGCCCCTGCCGGGGCCCCCGCCCTGCCCGGAGAGGCCGAGGTCACGGTCGCAGGCCTGAGGAACCTCAACTCCACCGCGGCGCCCGGCCTGCGCGGTCCCGGCCCGCCCGGGAGTTGGGGTCCGTGAACCCCCTCTCCGTGGTGGCGGTGGGGACGCCGTAGGACTGTACGGCTGGAGCTGAAGGCTGCAGCGGGCACTTCTGAAGGAGAGGGAGTTGGATGGACGGAGCCTGGACCGGCACGCGGGCCCCGCGCGTCTGCTGCCACCGCTCCAGCGCTTGCCCTTGCGAATAACCACGATGTTTGGTGTGGTTTTTCAAGCAAAGGCCCCTGGCAAACTCAAGCAGCCGCTGGCTGGCTGCAGCCGCCCCAGCTCCCAGCAGAGCCCCACTCCCCCTCCCAAACTTGGCCTCTGCTAACCGGGTCCAGCGCGTGTGCGCGCTCCTCAGGCTGCTCCGGTGTGCGTCCTGCTCCATCTCTCCACCTCTTCCCAGGAAGTGGCAAACCACAGCCTGGGGCGGGGAGAGGGGGGAGTTGCATTTTCCTCCTGCAGAGCCCCCCAGGGCGCGCCCATCCCGAGGTGGGGAGGGCTGCCGTCGCAGAGGGGCTGGCCGCCCGGGTGTCCCCCCAAGGCTGGGTCTCCCTGCAGTGAAGCGGCTACTGCCTTTGGGACTGCGGAGACACCAGGGGGACAAGCTGGGAGGGGTGAAGGGCGTGGGAAGGGTTAATCGTGGGCACAGGATTGCACAGAACACAACTGGCAGTGGGTCGGCTCCTGTCCCCCCACTTCCAGAGCAAACCCTGCCGTCACTTCCACCCCCACGGGCACCTTTCCTGGAGTTTGCTTTACAGCCTAAGGCAGAGGCACGGAGACGGGCTCCAGCTGGCTCTGCCCTGGGCAGCTGCTGTGAAGTCCAGAAGCAAGCTCCCAGGGAAGTGGGCCCTTTTTAAAACGCCAGGCCTTGAGAATTATGTAAATTTAAAGGAAAGATGGCAGGTTCTTTCCCTTCTCTAAAAATAGAATGTAGGAAAAAAAATAGAACGTAGGCATCTTGATATTAAATTCCAAATGAGAAACCAGCAAAACTCATCTTCCCCCTTCTCATGATTGTGTATCTTCTATGGGTATGGAACTGTGTGGGGTGTTATTGAGGCTGTGTGGTGTGCTGGCGTCTGAATGCAGCTTGACATTAACAGAAAGCAGTTGCTCCCCACGTTCTTATTTCTACAATATACAGAGACTTTTCTGTCCTGTAGATACATGGGGGATGATCATAAGTGAGCATTTATAAGCGCAGAGTATTATCTATATCACGGTGAAAGTGTATCACATACAGGGCAGTTTTGGTTTATTAAGTTAAATTAAAAGTGAATTCCTTTTAAATGATCTACTTAACAGCTTTCCTCTTGCCACCAGTTACTATTACCTTTTCATTCTATTACAGGTGGAAATGACATTTTTAGGGTCTTCCATTATGTGTCTAAGCCACCTCCTGACATTCTTAGTAGATGGCTTTTTTCCTCCTATGTATCAGGATATTTTTGTTATGAGGTATATTGAGATGAAAAAAGCTGGGAAAAACACTGGCCTCGCAATTAAATTGACTCCGGATACCAAGATGAAAATAATCATCTGGTATTAATCAAGTTATGTCTCTGCTTCTTGTTGAGGAAAAATATAGTGACGATTTGCTTTCCTTTTCATCTGAAAAGGACTGTGAAATGTTGAATGTTTCATAGAAATCGCTCTACCCAGTTTTTGTTCAATTAATCAAAATGCGTATTTTCACACTGGATGTAGTTACATCAGAAAGAAAATTTGCGACAGCCACTCTAACAGTGCTTCAAACAACCCCTGCAGGAACATGTAGCAACCAGTGACCTTGCACATTCCATCAATCTTTAATAATATCATTGTCATTACTATTATTATCTTAAGTGTTAAATTGTTGCCAGAATCAATACAAGTCTACTTCTTTGAATATATTTTATCCCAGTGTTGTTTTTAACATCTTTGTTAAGAGGCCAATTAATTTCCAACTCACGGCTCCAGTGAAGTTTATATATAATGAGGACTTCCTGACTCTTTTTCTTTTTCCTTCTTTTTTTTTTTTTGCTTATTTCTACTTTTGAAAGAAGACAGAAATAAATGGCATGTGAAACAAACAACTTGCCATTTAAAATGATATGAAATCATTTCTAAACTGATGAAAGGATAAAATATGCCAAAAACTGAGTACAAAGCACATTGAACTAATACTTGTTTAATTTCTTTTTTTATCTGAGTAGCAGGACTAATTTTCTCAAATTTGATCAGATTGTATAGCTTAGCAACCCCTCCAGGGTCGCCAGAACTAGAGGAATTTCTCTAAGCAGAATCTAAATGCCGAACAAAAAACCCATTGTAACATATTTGTTTGTTTGTTTTCTTTTAGATTTGTTGGTGTTAACGCATCTGACATCAACTATTCAGCAGGCCGCTATGACCCCTCAGTTAAGCCTCCCTTTGACATAGGTTTCGAAGGCATTGGAGAGGTGGTGGCCCTAGGCCTCTCTGCTAGTGCCAGATACACAGTTGGCCAAGCTGTGGCTTACATGGCACCTGGTTCTTTTGCTGAGTACACAGTTGTGCCTGCCAACATTGCAACTCCAGTGCCCTCAGTGAAACCCGAGTATCTTACCCTGCTGGTAAGTGGCACCACCGCATACATCAGCCTGAAAGAGCTCGGAGGACTGTCGGAAGGGAAAAAAGTTCTGGTGACAGCAGCAGCTGGGGGAACGGGCCAGTTTGCCGTGCAGCTTTCAAAGAAGGCAAAGTGCCATGTAATTGGAACCTGCTCTTCTGATGAAAAGTCTGCTTTTCTGAAATCTCTTGGCTGTGATCGTCCTATCAACTATAAAACTGAACCCGTAGGTACCGTCCTTAAGCAGGAGTACCCTGAAGGCGTCGATGTGGTCTATGAATCTGTTGGGGGAGCCATGTTTGACTTGGCTGTAGACGCCCTGGCTACGAAAGGGCGCTTGATAGTAATAGGGTTTATCTCTGGCTACCAAACTCCTACTGGCCTTTCGCCTGTGAAAGCAGGAACATTGCCAGCCAAACTGCTCAAGAAATCTGCCAGTGTACAGGGCTTCTTCCTGAACCATTACCTTTCTAAGTATCAAGCAGCCATGAGCCACTTGCTCGAGATGTGTGTGAGTGGAGACCTGGTTTGTGAGGTGGACCTTGGAGATCTGTCTCCAGAGGGCAGGTTTACTGGCCTGGAGTCCATATTCCATGCTGTCAATTATATGTACATGGGAAAAAACACTGGAAAAATTGTAGTTGAGTTACCTCACTCTGTCAACAGTAAGCTGTAAAAACAGAACAATGACATAAATCAAGGGAGAAAGAAAATGGGCACTTTATGTCTCAGAATTACTGAAATCAATTTACTTTTAGTTGGTAATGGATATAATATTTCTTAAAACAAAAGTAAGGTGTTAATGAATAGGTCTCTCCTTCTCCTCCTCCTCCTCCTCCTCCTCTTCCCTTGGGGGAAAAAAAAATGTGCTAATAAAACTTCCCTCCATGGCTAAGAGGGAAAACGCTTACATTCAATTCTTTAGTCATGGATGGTCTCGTTCCAGATTTTATTGTTCCAGGGAACTAAATTCATTCCTGATGCCAGATCTGATCGAGTCAGTATGTCTTCAGCTTGATCAGATTTTAAAATCAGTTTTGAAAGTGGTTCTCGACTTCTTCTTTGCTTTGGGAGAATTTGGTCTTATGCTAATAAGCAGTTCATGAGTGACAAGTGTAGCAAAACCCAGCCATATATTTTCAGAATCTATCCTCAGGAAATGGTCCTTTTTTTTCTATAAATCACTAACCAACTGTCTAAGTGGACATTTGGAGGAATTCCCTCCCAAATTTGATTTTGTTATTAGAAAAATGATTCCGTGAACACAGATGTGTTTTGAAGAAGTAGCACGTAATGGCTTTTATCTACCATCAGCCTGATAAGGCACATGTGAAATGGAAATGTTCTCTTTCCTCTGAAGCAGCAAATTAATGTTGAAAACTTACATAGACAGAAAGTAGGTTTTGGAAAAGGAAACCACAGAGATTAGGGGGACCTAAAATTAATATAGACGCAGGAAAGAAAAAAGTATGCGCTCCGTTCTCAGTGGGGGTTCGCCCCAAAACCCGGGCCCCAGGAGGGAAACGCTGTCTAGGCACACCGCAAGGCTCACGGTACGGTATGTCCCATCGCCCTGTGCACCGTAGGGACCGCGTCATCTCAAGGAAGAATACATTTGCTTCTCCTTAGAGGCTTTCAAACTAGAAGCTATGTGTTACCTCTGATTCTGGAAACAGAATAGCAGCCACTCATTCTGCATTCCCATTTTTCTCTCCACGTGTTCTGGGGGAACGAGAAGCTCCTTGGCACTATAGCCTGATGTCCCACATTCACCCACTGACCACACAGGAAAAGCAGCGAAACCTGCACCCTCTCTTCTGAATCACGCCTGTGGCTCATCGGCTTCCCTCTTAACCTTTAGTGCCCTGAAGACTGCTGCCGCTGTCACCGTTGTGCTGAAACCCCATGGGGCCCTTCTAATTGAAGGTGAAGCCCACCAGATTATTTTTCAAAGTCTTAGGTTTCGGTGTATCTAACCTGCTCAATAAATATGGACGCTATTAAAGATGCTCTAGGAAATTTGGGGACTGTATTTAATTTTTCTTTCCTTCCATCTGAGGAGCAAGGAAATCCTGCTGCCGAATAGCTGTTAGTATCTATTTTACAAGATTTACTCATTTTCAGGTACCTAATGTAGCTGCTAGCATGCATGCACAACAATACAATTTATATGGTAAATGGAACCAAATAATGGCTTCGCTGAATGTTATGGCTGCACTGAAGGGAAATGTCACGGTAAATAGCTGCCAAATTATGGATCATGCCGAAGTGTCACAACTGCACTAAAGACAAATAGCACCAGAGGCTATTGCCACTGTGACGCTTTTGAGTTATGAAGAAGGGTAGCGGCCTGATGCGAGGCTCTTTGTGTCCTCATTATAGCAAAGGGTTACTGGTGCAGGGGACTAGGAAAACCCGTCCAGTGTGGTGCTTAGTTATTCATCCGTCCGTTTCAGACCTAACGGCCACAGCCACACGCAAAGAGACTTTGCCTCGCTTTTACATTCACAAACAAACAAAGGAGGGGGGAGCAGGTTTTATGAATGTAACTGTGCACAGGAAATGACTGGTAATGGAAAAATGTTGTAATAAAATAATCTAATCAAAGAATATTATTAAATTTAACGTAGTCTGTGTCCAAAAGGCTTAGTTGCTTCTTATGCAGATAGATGTGTGAAATCTAAGCAATAATGTACTTTCTCCCTTTGTAAAGACTTGGGGAGTAAAGACATTACCAACTAAATTGCTTCTTCGAAACTGAAGTGAGTCCCGCTTTCTTTCATTTTAATGGGAGGGTAATAAAGATGAAAGACCAACATTTTAACTGATGGATCCCTTAAGCTACAGAATAGAAATTTATTATGTTTTGAGGGAATATACTAAATGCAGCTATGTAAAAATAAAATTCAAACACCCAGGATTAAAATAAAATACAATCTGAAAACCTCATGTTCTCTCTTTCCCCAAACTAAGAAAGTGCACTGCGTGCTGTTTTCAATTATTCTTAGAAAACATGAAAGATTCCGCCCATTCAGATGATGCCAAAAATATGCTTAAACTTTTTTTTATTCTTTTGAAAAATGATTTGTAAATTGAGGGTCATAGTTCAGCATCAGTTTCATCTTCTGGGATTATTGTTCAAGACCAGCCTCTAATGGGAGGTGAAATGGTAGGATGGTCTCAACACCTTTCTTCTGAACTGTAATACATATCACCAAAAGTACATCCATAACTCAGGGCAATTGTCAGTCTTTTTTTAGAGAAGGGGCCAGGGTGGAACAATCCCAGTGGGTACATTATTTCTCAGTGTGGACTTCTCTGCATGTCGGGCTTAAGGTCACCAGCCGGGCAGGGTGGAAGGAGCTTGCCTCTTTGAGAAACCAAGGAGTCCCTGTGATCTGTTACCATTTGGTTATGACTTCTAAAGAGCCAAATGCTATTCCTTCAAGCCTGTTTTGCAGGCAGAAAATACCAGCAGTGTCATTTAGGGGTTCCTTTGATGATGACTACTGCTGTTAACTGACTTCAGCATTAAAAAAAAAAAATTCAGGGAATAGTTTGCAAAGAAAGGAAGGAAGTTTTGCATGATGCATTCTATAACTTGTCATTATATGATTTCATCTGGATGAAGTTCCTCAGGAGTAGGATAGAGCCTCTATAAGTGGTCGTTAGTATTACATTCTGTGTTTATCTAATGAAAGTGCAGTGACAAGTAGCTGCTGCTTATTGAAATGAAAATCCTGCGTTATGTACTTGAGGAACATTCCAGCTAATGAGGATGTAATGTCCTCAGTACAACACAGACCTTCTTTTTGTGTTCACCACCACAAGATGCTGGAAACTTGACAAATGATATCATTTAAGACACATGCCTGCCTTAGGGACCTGGTTTTTGGCTTCCTGTTTCTGGCTTTTATTTGGGTAACATTTATAACGGCCACCTGACTTGTACCTGGGTAATGTTTTAACCCCTTCCCCAGAGTTCTCAATTAGCATGAATTTACTACAGTCAGAGTTTCCTTTAAATTGGGGTGGCGGTGCTAAGCACTGAAAATATTTTTCTTGATTACTTTACCATGTGGACATATGGGATAAATACTGTATTTCAGATTTATATAAAAGTAGATGAGTAATGCACAGCTTTCAGAACAAAAACAATGATAAAAAAGATCAAGCACTATCAACTTTGGACAGTAATTTCCTAGGTGTTAAACAAGTTTTCTGAATGCAATCTGGATGCAAAATGGCCTGATTTGATGAATTCATAATGTTTTTCTCTATACTTTCATTTTATTAAATATTTTATTACTTAGTTAAACACAAGAATTATCTATGTAAACTTCATGGGCTTTTTTGTTGAAAGTTAGATGTTCAGTAACTAATTTCCCAGTTATGGCCCAAAATTAAACGTTTGTGATCATATTTCAGAAGTCAAAATACAAAACTGGATTATCAATACGGTTGGTGTGGTCACTTTAAACTGGGTTATCAATACGGTTGGTGTGGTCACTTTAAACTGGATTATCATCAATACAGTTGGTATGGTCGCTTTTAACTGGATTACCAATATGGTGGGTGTGGTCGCTTTAAAGTTTGTTTTCATTTTTTTTCTATTTTTAATTTTTATGGGTATATGGAAGGTGTATATATTTATGGGGTACATGAGATGTCTTGAAACAGGCATGCAATGTGAAATCAATAAGCACATCATGAAGAATAGGGTATCTACCTCCTCAAGCATTTATCCATTGAGTTGCAAACAATCCAGCTACACTCAGTTATTTAAAAATGTACAGTTATTATTGGTTATAGTCACACTGTTTGCTATCAAATAGTAGGTCTTGCTCTATTTTTTTTTCATTTTAAACTTTGAATTTTATTTTTCCTAGGCTTATAGCATCGTGCTATCCCCCTTGTAAAAGGAGGAATGCTTGGCATGAGAACCTTATTGCTGTTACCATGAACAAACTATGGAACGTTGGCAAAAGAAAAAGTTATACAAAACACACAAATAACATTTTAATAATATGTATCAGATCAAGTGATTCTTGGTAGTAGTTGATATTCACAGGAAGTCAAAAAAGGACATATTTCAATTATGTCTGCTTGAATCCTGTTTAATTCTTTCCCTGAGTAGCTAGTGTGACACAGCAGCAAGACTAAAGGGGCCTTGTGGTCCACACTGTCCTCGAGTCTATTCTTGCCCATTATAGACCTGCCCATCAGTGCTCGCTGACTGCATCCCAGGAGGCTTGACTGTCCTCAGGAAGCATGTTGGGGTGCTCTTAAGGGTAAGTATCACGGTGAGCACAGTTTGGGGAAAACCAATACATCTTCATGTATGCTGAGAAGCAGTGGGCCAGAGTACAGACTTTTTTTTTTTTTTGAGCCAAGATCTCAGCTCTGTCACCCAGGCTGGAGTGCAGTGGTGCGATCATGGTTTATTGCAACCTCAACCTCCCTGGTTCAAGCCATCCTCCCACCTCGGTCTCCTGAGTAGCTGGGACTACAGGTGCGCATCACCATGCCCGGCTAATTTTTTTGTATTTTTTTTTACTAGAGATGAGATTCTACTATGTTGCCCAGGCTGGTCTCGAACTCCTGGGTTCAAGCAGTCCTCCCACCTCGGCCTCCCAAAGTGCTGGGATTACAGGCATGAGCCACCATACTGGCCTAAGTACAGAAATTTGAACACGTGCCTCCACCCCAAGCTAAAATTTCCCTTGAGGAGCACTATCTGATGGTGTCTTTGAAACGGTATGAAATTAAAATAATTAAAACATCCTGCACACAGGTGGTAGCATCTAACATGAAAGATGGATTTATGCTTAGAGCTCAGAAAAATCCTCATAAAATTATTGTGTCTTATCCTCGGCACCTAAAGAACTGAACAGGGTCTTAGAATGATCAAATGGATGGTTTCCTTGGTTGGTGGGAGATACTGAAACGTGGGTAAGGAATGGTGTCCTTAGAAGAGGGGTTGCCCTAGATGCCGAAACCCTGGAGGTCCATGGTTGCCAGCAGAAACTTAGAGCTGGAAGGAGCCTGCACCCGTCTCTGGCCCTTGTGAATGAGAAGACTCAATTTGTGTTTTTGTTTTTTTGAGAAAGGGTCTCGCTCTGTCGCCCAGACTGAAGTACAGTAGCATGATCTCAGTTCACTGCAGCCTCGACCTCCTGGACCCAAGCGATCCTCCCACCTCAGCCTCCTGAGTAGTTAAGACTACAGGTATGCATTACCATGCCTGGCTAATTTTTTTTTAATTTTTTGTAGAGACAAGGTCTCCCTTGTTGCCCAGGCTGGTCTCAAACTCTTGGGCTCAAGTGACTTTCCTGCCTCGGCCATCCAAAGTGCTGGGATTACAGGCATAAGCCACTGCAACCTGCCCCAGTTGCTTTTAAACTGTTAAATTTGGGATTTAAAGAATAATCTAGTTCTACCCATTTTATGAACGAAGAAAAGAAACTGGGACCCAGAGAGAAAAGGTACCCTGTCCAAGGTCACGGAGCCCGTTGGACTCAGAAGTGAAGCTGGAACACTGGCCAATGCCCACCCATCTGCCAGGTGAACTTCTCTGCAGTCCCCTTTACCGTCTGCCTGGGTCCTTTGGGATACGGCTGACTAGGGGTTTGCAGAACAACAGTTGGCCTTTGTTATGAATCTTTTTGTGGAGGAGTTGATAAACCTAGTAGAAGTATCACGATTCTGACCATGAAAGTGTGTTCAACTCTAATCCAGCACAAGTAGGATTCCAGATCGTTTGATTATGTGTCGTCTAAATATCACAGAAAGTTAAAAACAAATCAGCCTCAATGGAATTAATGGCTTAATATCCATAATTTAGTTTTAATGCTACAAGGAAGGGCTCCTATCAATGTGTTCTTATAAATCAAATAAAGAAAATCAAATAGAATCGTGTAGAGCGTTCATTCTCTAGAAGGATTTCACCTACATGTTTTTGCCTATAGAAAGCTGATAATGTTTGACTATCATAATCTTTGCCTTCATAGCAGAATATCTAGAATTTGAGTTTGCCCTTCTGTCCAAAATCAAATTCTGAATCCTGTAGACTCAGCTCCTTGGGGGATGAATTCACTCATTGATGGCAGGAAGTATTTTAAGGTGAAGGGGATATGTGTGGGGAAGACATCGGTGGGTCCACGTTTCATGCTCACATGTGGCAAGAACCCTATATTCTGTATAAATGACAGATCATAATTAAGGGTCAGAAACAAGCCCTTCAAAACCACATGACATTGAACATCCATGTCTTTCCACATCGTTTCTGTCTTCCTTCCCTCGAACTCATGCATAACAAGCGTAAACTTTCAACTTTACATGAACAAATCCCTTCCCAATAGAAGCAGCTTCTTTTAACATTGAAAAACCACTTCACAGGAACGGCAACAATGTCAAAGGCAATCACATTTTGTAGAAAACCTCATTTCTCACCAGGGGACTGGTAGCGATAGTGTTCCCTCTATATGTTGTTGGAATTTACATTTGGAAATTGAATTGTCTCCTTGAGGGTTTTTACTCAAAGTAACTTGGAGAATTACTTGTGGAATGAGGGCCAGTCGAAGGAGCCCCGGCGTCAAGCCAACTGTAGAAAATGCTCATTCTCCAGCAGCAGGAAAATTAAAATGCCACCATTATCAGTATTGGAGAATATTTGTCCTTTCAACTTGTACATATATTTTTGTAACATTTTAGAACTTAATTGCGCATTTGATGTATTTGATTGTAATTTTGCTGTCTTCACTTCTCTACTATTGGGTAGAGATGAATGATTCCCACTAGAGAAGGAAAAATTAAAGCACAGAAAAATGACTTGCCCAAGATCACTTATCACTGGTTGCGCAGAGCCTGAGTCCTCGGATATTTCTCAGACCAAGGCTGTCCTTCACTAGAGAGGGGTGCTTCCTACCCACTAACATCCGTACGAGTCACCTGTTCAAATACTGGTCCCAATTCAGGAGATACAGGGGACCTGGGAGTCAGCATTTTCTAGGTGACCCCCCCCCGCCGCCCGCCCAACAACCCATGCTGCTGGTGGCGAGGTCCTGGATTATTACGCTGCCTTTCGAGGGATTCTCATCTTGCAAAATGCTGCTTCATCAGGCACTTCAGAGCAATCGGAAGGCTACCTGGGTGTGAATCGCAAAAACAAGGGCTTGATATAACTATGAAAATGGTTCCTTTTTAACATCACATTTTCAGCTTCATTAAAGGAACCCGCCTTCTGAAGCTCAGCTGTGGCACCTGATTGTATGTCTGATATTCAGAGGGCTCTGGTGGCAGTTGTTTTCATATAGTTCTAACCAGGGCAGGAAGTAAGTCCAGAAAGGTAATAGGAGTGGCCTACAGTGGGCCCTAGACCTCCAGCTTCACCACCTTTCAGATCAAGGCAGGGCTCAAAAGGACCTAAACTCCTTGGTGTTTCCCTTATGCTTTTCTAGTCAAATTCTTTGTCATATCAGTGTTCTCCCCCCTGGTCTGGGGTCACCAGTTAAACCTCACTCTTTTAGCTGGAGTGGTCAGTAAAACTCCTAGCAGGCCTTTGGGGGGGTCCGCTGTCACTCAGCTTATGTCGTCATTAGCAAGATACTAAACAATTACCCTGATGAAGGGGAGAAACATCCCATTTATATCACCCTTGAATCCGGTCACTTGGAACAAGTGATGCAGCAACACATGTAGCATTTATTTAAAGATTGTCCCATAGAAATTATAGTAATGTAAGAGGCGGTAGCCTTCATAAGGGAAACGTTATAAACCACACAAATGCTTCGTAATACCCACTGTAGTCATTGGAATAACACCTGTCTGTCCAGGACAAATGCAAGAAAACATCTTGTTATCAAAAAGGAAGCCAACTGAGCTGTAGATAAAATCTAGTTTTAGGAGTTTGCAGACAGCCCTGGATGCCCAGGCAGGGAGCCAGTATCTGTTCTAGGCTCTCACGTATTGCTCTGTGGAAATCGGGCAGGCACCCCCTGCCATGCCCCTGAGCACCTGACCTTCATCCTTCGTTTGGGGTTCTGACTGTGGTCAGCACAGCACATAGTCTCCTGGGAACACGTAGCCAGGCTTGATGTGCTTTTTCTGCATGCGCCACAACCCACAGGAGAGGCCATGGAGCAGAGCAGGAGGGTCTGGGGAGATGCCTGTGAGCAGCGGCAGCAGGAGAATAAGCAGCTCCTCTTAGGCACTCGCCAGAGTCCAGTACAGACTGGAGGCAGAAAGAGGAAGGACTGGAGGCGGCCGGTGATGACCTCAGAAAATTATTAGGGGCAGCAGGGAAGGTAGGAGCCAGGGTGGGGAGAATGGGAGTAGAAAGCTTTTGGAAGGCTGGGCTGAGCTGGGCTGGGGACAGGAAGGCTGGACCCCTTGTGCATGTCAGCTTCTTGGGGCCTTTGTAGACCATACGTGAGATCTGAGGAACCCTGGGGTCTCTGGCTGCCAGGTGGGACCTTTGCTTTGACCAGCAAATCTTAAAAAGATGTGGCTATCATTTAATAATGGGACTGGTGGGTGACAATATAGGCAGTTTGTCACTTGCCTAACTTCAGTGAGTATTTTCACGACTTTCCCAGTCCTATGGAGGGCAAATATCTTCTCACTGCTGGGTTCCACAAGCACTTCATTCAGATCTGATTTCTAACACCTTCCGCAGTGTCTCCCTGGAGACTGCGGGCTCCTTGAAGGCAGGATCCATCTCACCTCACTGTCATCTCTGTATTCCCAGGACTTTACTGTGGGTTTGGAGCATAGTACCTGCTGATAAGTGTTAGATTAAGGTATGCTTTTCACTTTCATTTTAAAATGGAACAGAAGTCCACACCCAGTGCCTCACAAGTGTATACTATTGCAGGATTTCAGGACAGGCGCTCCAGTTTTTTCCAGTTGTAAATGAGACCCTAGAGAGCTGGCGCTGGTTCCTTTCAATCCCGTGCCACAGCCTCAGGCAAATCATGGGCCTTCACTGCCTGAGGCTGCTCACCTGGAAAACCAGGTAAACCCATCTGTGCAACTGGGAAAGCGAAAACAGATGGATAGCACAGGGCTAGGGTGTCCACCTGATGGTGCAACAAATACATATTTTATTCTTCAGACCAGTTTTAATGTTCTGTTGGCAGCAAACCCATGTGCTTCCTTAGCACTCCCCAGAATAAATCCCTGAGTGCTGGATTTTTCAGAAGTCTCAGTAGTGCCTAATACTTGGGCATTGGAATTGGAGTCTCTGGACTATTCTGACCCTCATGTGTGAGAGAAAGTTGTACTGGAACTGAAGAGGGTCCCAAGAAGTACCCAAGGCATAGTAGGCTGCCAATATGCCAGCCGAATGATTCAGCAAGTGAACAAACCAATGAATACTAAACCTTTGGAAAGATAAGGACTATCAAAGATAAACTAGACCAACTTTCATCCTTCCACTAAGAGTCTCTTTAGGATTCTGCCCATCACACCTGGCTCACATGTGGACAAGGGTGCTGTCTGGGGAGACTCCACTGGCTGATGCGACTTGTGTCTTGCCTGCATATGCCTGCAAGTCAGACTGGCTGAGCTCAAAGCTCACTCTTCCGTAGATTGTCACCACAACTTTGGGCAAGATTTTTAACCAACAGGAACCTCAGATTTTTCATTTTCGTTTGTCATCTATGCAGGAGGAATAATAATAACCCTAACCTATGGATGCCGTCCCATAAGGCAGAGAGCACCTGTCCCGATGCTCAGCCCTCAGTCATACCAGCTCCTCTCCCTGTGTTCCCCTTGGAATGAGAGAGGTACAGAGGAGAACTCCGGAAATGGCCATCTGGGAGGTGTGCACAGGCTCCCCATGCCCTGATGCCAGGACAGTGGTTACAGTCCTTATGGTTTTTTGGACTTGAGAATAGGGAAAATGAGAGGAGATACCACTCGGTGAATAGCAAGGTTTTGTAATTCATTATCCCTATGATGCTTATCACCCAAAAGTGGAAGAAGCTAAATTTTTTTTAAGTGGAATAAAATTAACCTGTGACAGGCCCCCAGTGGATTATTTTTAAATCTAACAGGATGTGTTGGGGTTCAAGCATCAGAAAATCTGGCTGAAACTGGCTTAAGCAATAAGAGAGCTCGTGGCATGGGAAGGTCCAGAGGTAGACAGCTTCCCAGCACCAGGCGATCATGGACCCAGCTCCATTTCCCGGGTGTTCCCTCAGCCATGCCGTCCTCCAGGCCGTCTCAGACTGCTTCATCGGACGGCTGCCTGAGGGACAGGATCTGCATCTACTCCATCCAAACCCTGCCACACCACCCCTCCAACACAAGGCTGGGCTAAGCAAAGTATGCCCACGGCAAGAGGACCAGATATCTCTCCGGGGAGTGGCCAGGGCCACCTGAACCACAAGAAACCTCTGTTGCTGTTAAGATACCAGGCAGAATGGGAAGAGACAGAACGAACGCCGGGAAGGGAAACTGCCCACCGCTTTGTGGAATCGGAGAATTCCAGAACCACCATGAAAAGACAGGGCCAGCCTGGCACACCCGTCCCCTCTGGGGCTGAGGTGATGTCCCCATGAGGTTCCCATGCACATTTGAGGTGGAGTCCCACAAGACCCCTGAGGGGGCGCCAAGGGTATCACTGCTGGATCCCCCACACCAAGGGCCACACCGGGCATGCCGGGCATTGAATCAAGGCCGGCCCAGGACCAAGCTTCTTATCTCAGGCCCCTTGCTCACCCACTCCCTGCTACATAAGTGCCAAGGTAGAGGGGCCACTGCAGAAGGGGCAGGCATGGTGAGGGTTTCATGGGGCACCCCTGGGGTGCTGGTCAAGCTGAGACTCTGCACTCTTTTCTTCAGCAAAGGAGATGATATTATTATTTCACAAATGAAGACACAAGGGAACTGGGGCTCAGAGAGGCTTATCTAATGCACCTTACCCTCCAGCCACTCTTGGAGTGGGAGTTCAGGTGCCAGGGAGGTCCCTGAACACCAGCCACCAAAGCAGGCACCGGCTTTTGCCATCTCTTCCGCAGGTCCAGCCAAGTCCCAGGGCTGTGCAGGTGAAGTGGTACAGGGCAGGTCAGCAGCCGAGTGAGCAGCTGTCTTCCCAGCACAAGGTGGGGTGCCTGCCTTCAGCTCCCACAGTGAATCGCTTGGAGCAAGCTTACCCCTGGGATGTGAGCCATGGCTGTTGGCTGCTGCCAGCAGAGACACCTTACCCTGCCTAAAACTGAGGCAGGTGACGCCAAATAAATGTCTTTGATGCTGGCCCTAAGAACCCTTCGTGTACTTCACACCAGTAGTCATTTTTAACTTGCAGAGTGTCCATTTATTAAAGAACATGGAGATTGGTTGAAAGTTTTTTTGTGTTTGTTTTTTAGCGACAGGGTCTTGCTCTGTCCTCCAGGCTGGAATGCAGTGGCATAATCCCAGCTCACTGCAGCCTCCACCTCCAGGATTCAAGGGATCCTCCTGCCTCAGCCTCCTAAATAGCTTGGACCACAGGCACCCACCACAATGCCCAGCTAATTTCTTTTTTCTTGGTGGAAATAGGGCCTCCCTATGCTGCCCAGGCTGGTCTCAAACTCCTGGGCTCAAGCAGTCCCGCCACCTCGGCTTCCCAAAGTGCCAGGATTACAGGTGTGAGCCACTGCACCTGGCCTGGTTGAAAGTTTATTTTTTTTTTATTTTTATTTTCTCCAGTCTTATGGTGCTGAATGGTTGAAAGTTTAAAGGTAAATTTATAGTTAATCGCTTTCCCAAAATGAAGGCTGGCCAATGGAATCAGGACTAACCCCTCTTTGATGAAATGACTAATGGCTTGTTTTTAGTCATTTTGGGAGTGAAAGGGAACTTTGTTCCTCACACTATTTCTTTGAGGATGAGGAGTTTTCCACCCTGCCGAATCCACAGTTCCTTGGTTTGTGATAATCATGTTTTCCCCATAGTGTCTGCTTTTGCACGCATCCCCAAGGGGTAAAAGATGCTACTGAGTTATAACTGTGACAACAGAACCACAGACCTTCCGATCCAAGAGGGACCTTAAAGATGGTATTGTCTACCTCCCTTGTTTTGTAGGGGGGAAACTGAGGCCCGAGAGGAATGGCAGCTGCCCTAGGACACACCACTCTGCCACTCTCACCCAAGCCTTGGGTGAGCCTCTCCCTGCTGAACTCTCCCAGCATAATATAAAGCACTTCCAATTTTTTTAAAAAGTAATATACAGCATTCTTTTTCTAGAGCTTTTTATTCTAAGGTCATCCACCCATTCTGTTAATGGCAGAAAAATCTGTGACAATATTCGGTGGAAAATTCTGTCATTTAAAAGCTCATGACTAGGAAAGGGATCCACAGAGAGGCTTGCTACTGCCACACATCGGCAAGCAGGTTGTGTTCCATTCAAACACTTCGTTCACTTTTCCACTATAGAGGATGTGATCCCTAAGAACGTGTGATCGGCTATGACACAGCCCTAAACTCAATGAGGATGCACCATCCCCCAGGCATCACCCCACGGGACCATCGGGGATGAGGGACGTCAGTCCCTAACCAGGAGCCAAGGGCCGGAACCAAGTGTGGCATCAGAGTCGCTGGTCATGATGAGATAGGCCTCTCATGGCAGTCATGGCTCCTTGTATGTATATCTTTCTCCTTACCAGGAAAGACCACCCACACGAAAAGCATGAAAAATACTGGTGACTGCATACATTCCTGGGAATCCAGCTACCCAGAGCCAATGCCAAGGGGCAGGAATGAATGTCTTTCCCTCGGCCTCACCCTTATCTGGCTGTTAAGATCACCAAATGTTGGGGTAGAGGGAAGAACTTCAGTAAGCAGACTGTGAATGAGAGTTGGACCCCATGACCAGCTAAGGGGCATTGTATTAGTCAGTTCTCACACTGCTAATAAAGACATACCTGAGACTGGGTAATTTATGAAGGAAAGAGGCTTAATTGACTCACAGTTCAGCATGGCTAGAAAGGCCTCAGGAAACTTAGTCATGGCACAAGGAGAAGCAAATACGTCCTTCTTTACATGGCAGCAGGAAGAAGAATGAGAGCAAAGTGAAGGGGAAGCCCCTTATTAAACAATCAGTTCTCCGGAGAACTCACTCACTATCGCGAGAACAGGATGGGGGAAACGGCCTCCATGATTGAATTATCCCCACCTGGTCCCACATTTGACACATGGGGATTATTACAATTCAAGATGAGATTTGGGTGGGGACACAGCAAAACCTCATCAGGAATCAGGGCGGTGCGTGGAAATGGCCTCCCTTTGCTGGGTGCTGGGATTCCACTCGTGCTGGGATCTCTTTGCAAGAGGGATATTAACAGAGCTGCAGGAAGATCCTTGAGCTCTGCATTTTCCTGGAGGTGGGAAGGAATGTGAGTGTGGAGGGCTGCACCTGAGCAGGGCTGTGAGCTGGGGAAGCCTTGAAGCTGAGCTCAAGATCCTCATTTTCTCCAAAAACAAACAGCAGGTGTGGGAGTCATGCCTTCTGCAATTTTAGGCAGGGTCCTTTCAAGCTTCCTGGATTTCAGCATGTGTGTGATTTCAGAGGCCCCAGGCCCCAGGAACACCGCTTGCTCATCTTGTCCAAGGCTTCAAAGGCCATGTTGTTAAGAGCGTCACTCCTCTGCCCATGCAGTGCCAGGTCAGCAAGAACAGGAGCATCATTGGGAGCACTATGACGGCATTGACCGAGGTTTGTGGGCAGCCTGCTGATGTCCTAAAGTATTCGGTTACAACTGCAGGAGAGAGGACTCAGGACAGATGCACTTCCTTTAGGGGACAACTTTTCATGGAATCAGAGAGTCTTTGGACACAGGCGTCTGGCTAGTGGCAGTCCACGGAACCAGGGCCTGGTGGAGCAGGAGGCAGGAGGAGGAGGCAGGCCCAGCTCCCTGGCAATGGGGTGCTCACTTTCGGGCTGACAGGCCCACTCCACACGCAGGCTGAGCGGGGCCGGCTCTGGCATCTTGTCATTCCAGCTTGTGGAAGTCAGCAAGCTTAATTGCTCCCGGTCCTTTCAAGCTGACTTTCCACCAACAATCTCATTATCACACACATGTTTAGTTCACATTTCCAGGCCCTTCAGGCAGCCCGAATGCAATGAAGGAAGAGAAAATATGATGTTAACCTATTACATTGTTTGTTCTCTTCCTTCCCCTCCCCCGTGTCTTCAGCCCCCCGGAGCCCTGGAAGCTGGGAGAGTGCACGGAGGTGGGACACGGGCCCCTCTGGGCAGCGGGGAAGGGAGGGCTGAGGCCTGGCTGAGCTGGAGCCCCTAGTCCTGGGTTCCAGTATGAACAATATGGAAGTGTCTTGCCACGTAACAATACTACCAGGAGCTTGGGAGAATACCCTCTCCAAGAAAGTGGCCTCAGCCATCCATTGCAAGGGTCCAAATCTCCTGCCTGTAGGTTCTGAGTCTGCAGGAGGGGCAGGAGGGCCCAGGCAGAATCCTACCTGCGCAGACCTCACACTTGAACGGGGAGGGAGCAATGCAGGTGCACAAATAACGAGAGGCTTCGGGAGAAGGAAAGGCAGGGCAGAGGAGAGACACGACATTTATTCAGCACCTACTGTGATCTAGGCCTTGTGCTAAGTGCTTGGTGCTTGTTACTTCATCTAATCCTCAGCCAGTGTCTTCCAGACTGACACTGTCCAATAGAGATAGTAACTTGAGCCACACATGAGAGCCACATATGGAATTTAAAATTTTCTCATAGCCACATTAAAAAGGTGGAATGTATTTTATGTAACCCAATATATCCAAAATACTATGATTCCAACTTGTAATCAACATAGAATCTGGAAGAGGTGCCATTTTTTTAAATCAATAAATCTAACATTTCTGTAGTGCACCAGGCACTGATCCAACAGTGTTAGGTAGTAACTTATTTAATCCTCATAACTAGCCCCTGTGGTAGGATCCATTATTGTCACCCTCATTTTACAGACAGGGAAACTGAGGCACAAAGCACTGAAGAGACATGCCTGAGGTTCCAGGGCCAGTAAATAGGACAACTGGGGAGGGACCAGGCAGCTTTACCAGTGGGGCCCAAAGCTTTTCAAAACCATACACATAGCAGTACTCAGTAAGCATTCAGAGTGTCAGTGACCAAAGAAGTTATCTTCCTCTTCATTTATTGATCAAATTGAGGTTCGGAGAAGCCAGGTAAATTCCTCAGTGTCACACAGCTGGAAAATGTCCAAGTCCTTAAGCCAGATCTGCCTGACTCGGAAGTTGGGAAGTGTCCCAGCGGACGTTCAGAGGAAGGATGGAGTGTTTGCAGCCAGCTCTATGCAGGGGTGCAGGGGGCATTTGAGCTGAAATTTGCACATATGGAGATGAAGAAACTATTTTGAACTAGGAGAACAGGATCAGCTGCCTCATGCCACTAGCTGAAGGGGGTGAGGTGGGAAGGAGGGCTTTGGGGTAGTGGGCCACAGACTCTGGAGGGCTCGAGGTAGAGTGGAACCATGGGTTGGAGAGAGACAGCGACCACCCGCTGCCCTTCAGGGTAAGCCCAGGCTCCCTGCTGGCCAGCCCCACCCACCCAGTGCCCACTGAGGAGCAGTGTCATTCTCCAAACCCCCGGGAGAGAGAAGCTTGCCCCCTGGAAACCAGCCCTCAGGGACCACTGACTTCACTGTGAAATCACCCATGCGGAGTCCAAGTGAGCACCCCTTAGGAACTGGAAGGCTGTGGTCCAGCTGAGAGGAATTTGAGGCACCAGCAGGCAGGTGCAGGAGAGAGGCAGGCAGAACTCCCACCGCGTCCCAAGGCTGCGGCCAGCACAGCTTCGTGGCACCTGGGGTGGTCTGGAAAGAAGAGCAATAGTAACCTTGCCTGAGTTTCTGCAACCCATCCAGACAGCACCCACCTGGGCAGAGCCAGGGACCCTGGATGTGAGAGCTACTCTGCTGGGGAAGGGGAGGGAGGCCGCTGACCCAGGCCTCTTCCTGACTCCCCCTTCCTCCTTTCCTGCCCCTTCCTCTTCATCACCTTGAGGAACAGATTGAAAGTGTGAAAAGCTCCTTCTCTTCCCATCCCTGTGCAATTCAGCTATTGGGTTCAAAATCTGTTAAAATATGTTCAAATCCTAGGATTTCAGATCTTGGTTTTATTCTTCTTACATGAAGAAGAAACTAGTACACTTCCATTTATTTAAAAAAAATCATATGCAAGATGGCACGTTAGATTCTCTTTGCAAACAAGGCTAAATACACTTGGTGGGTGCACAGCTCTCCTGGTATATTATTTATTGCAAAGGAAAATTATCGTGCTGATAAGAAAATAGTGTCACTTAAAAATTAGGTGGTTCCCAATCAACTTATGACAGTAATTGCTGTAATGTCCTCTTTGATTTAGATATAGTAATATCAATGTAATTGCCACTGGGAAAAAATTATAATGGCTGTTAATGATAACTAACACATAAATGGCAATGAACAGGAACATGTATTTTATATCGAATTCAACCACTGAGCAGCAGTAAGAAACCCAGTGGTTTTCAACAATCTGGCACCAACCCCTCAAGGAACTAAACCCCCCTCCCTCCTTGTGTAAATGAGGGGGTGGATGCTTACAGGGCGGGGAGTGCAGGGACATCCTCAACCTCCCCTGGGCTCCATAATGGAGAGTCCTCCAGTCTTCCAGTGGCGATGGGGAGGGCAGCCCCAGGAGAAGCCAATGGCCCAGAACCGCTAGACCTGCTTCTGCAGCAGAGCTGGGCATCGCGCCATGAGCACTCACATGGCGACCGTTCTGTGTGACTTTGCTCGTGCTTTAACTCGTTCAGCTCTCATTCACTGGGCACCTACTGTATAAAGTGAGGATGAAAAGTCTGCAAAACACGGTCTGTGTCCCACCAACTGTACATGTCAAGTGAGCAAGTGCTGAATTGGTTTCCTTGCTGCCTGCGCCTCCCATGAGCAGCGGGGTTTTTTGACCAAATGAAAGAGTTCAGCGGGGCATGGGTGGGCAGACAAGACAAGGGCTTTTGGTGCCCAGCATGTGTGTACCCTCCCGTGCATGGGGCCGTAGGGGCATAGTCCTGGCCTGCAGGGGAACAGGTGCATCCACTGATGGGCCTTCCCTTCCATGGAGAAGAGGCATTACTGTAGCTCTCAGAAGGGTGACTCACCTACAGGACATTTAACTTAGTCACCGACCTGTTTAGCTGGTTTACAGGGATTCTCACCTGATAAAGAGGGAGTCCTAAGGAAATGAGACTCTAGGCAGAAGACGGTGTGGTAAAAGGAGGGGCAGAGGGAACTCCTGGCCACAGTGGGATCAGGGATCTGGGTAGTAGTCTAGACCAACCCGTTCCTTAGGCATAAGTAAGATGCTTAGCCTCAGTAAAAGGAGGGCTGGCCATACAGGTAGTTTCCATTGAGGGCTGCGGCTTGCACTTCTCTATGGAGGCTGCTGGGCTTCCCCATGAAGGCCGCACTCGGGAACATTAAATTCTGCAGATCTGAGGGATCCAGGAGAGAATCTGACTATGCGTATTTATGAAGTTCCATGGGAAATTCTGATAGGGATAATAACAACAACAGTTACAATTCCCTTAATATTGGGACAAGGCACTATACTACATGCTTTACTCATCTTTCATTTTACTCTGAAAACACACATTTATGGTTGCTAATATTCATCCCAATTTACAGCAAGAAGTAGGCAGGCCAGAAAGGCTGAGTGACTTGCCTAAGTTCACACAGTAATTGGTGAAGCCAAGCTTAGGGCTAGGCAGTTGACCCCAGAGCCTTCACTCCTGCCCAGTGACATTCCTAAATGGTTCTGGTGGGAGATTATATTTGGCCTAGAAGACTTACAAGGTTCTGTCGGGCTTTATATCTATAATGTGAATCTTGTTGGGAAATAATAGGCACAGAAATCTCCAGAGCATTGGGTGAGGCCAAGGATCTACCTGGGACATTGTGACTGGCAGTACTGGGCAGCAAGAGACCACCTGGATACCCTGGGAAAGGAGGCAGGCATGACCTCCAACCCTGATAATAGAGGTGCCGGTACCACTAACTCTATCCCGTTGAAAACAACTGAAAGGGTTGGATAAAACTTTATGGAAATATAAAATCATCAAGAGGTGACAAAATGGGTAAAAGTAAATTACTAGACCAAAATCCAAGAGGAAATGGAAACCCAGAAACCGAGGCAGAGGACTGAAGCCAGTCCTCCTGGAAAGGACTGGCCAAGAATGGAGCACATGAGCTTCCGTTTCCACAGCCTTGCAGCATGTGTGTGGCATAAGACAAAGGCCAGGGCCTCCCGAGGTGAGCAGCCATGGTACTGAGCATAGAAGGAGGAAAGAAAAGAAGAGTCCCCGATCACTGGAACCACACACCACCACTTGGCAGAATTTGTGGCTGATCTAGTTAGTGCAAAAAAACTCAAACCCATGAATTCAGTACCGTGTGGACCCAAGTAATCATCCACCCAAAATTCCTGGCAGAAGCAAACATAAATTCTCTCTGAAGGAATGGATCTTCATCTTAAACCTCAAACAATTCCCACATGGAGAATGAACAGATGACATTTTGGAATACTCAATCATCAGAAGAAATACATGCCGTGAGTCAGAACCCACAGCAGCAAAAGAACAAAGAGAAAACACACAAAACCCTTAGAACTAACAGGTCCAGACCATAAAATAACAATGTTTACCATCTTTAAAGAAATAAAGTTCAATTTAAAAAATCAATAAAATTAACTTGAATACTTGAACACAAAAATGTAATTTTACTAAATAAAATAAATATAACTGAAATTAATAATTCAATTCATGGTTTTAACTGTTGATTTGATATGGCTGAAGAGAGAATTCATAAACTAAAATACAGATGACAGGAAATGGTTCAAAAATGCATCACAGAGGGTTAAAGAGATGAGAAACAAAATATGAAATAAAGGTTAAAAGACAAGGAAGACAGAGGGAAGAGGTCTCACTTAGCTCTAACCAAGTTTCATGAGAAGAGACAAAAGGGAATGTGGAGAGTCAATAACGGAAGAAATCACGACTGAGAGTTTTTTAGAACTCATGAAGGACAGAAATCCAAGGCTTTAGAAAGGCCAATGATTCCCAGGTAGGATAAATACAAAGAAATTCACACCTAGACACACACAGTGAAACCAAAAACACCAAAGAGAAGAGGAGGAGGAAAATGATTATCCGTAAAGGGGCGACAGACCTGAAGCTGAATTTTCAATAGCGACCGCGAAGTCTGCCTGAAAGAAATCACATCTTCAGTCCTCTGAAGGACTACAGTGACAATGTAGAATTCCATGCCCACCAGAAACCTCTCTCAAGAATGAGGACAAATAAAGATATCTTCAGACAAATGAAAACTGAATAAGGTTACCACAAGCAGATTGCAAATTGTCAAGAAAGTGTACTTTAAGAGAGAAAAAGTTATCCCCTATGGAAGTTTGAGATGTGAGAAGGAATGAAGAGTGAAGCATATTGGAAGCATTTTGTTAAATCTAAATGAATGATAAGTATGTCAGACCGCACCAATGTCTAAGGTTAAAAGGATATAGATATAGATACATAGATATAGATATAGATATATAAATATCTCTAAAGCCACATATCAGAGACATAAGCAGGTCGATTTAAAATGTTCTAAAGTCTTTGTATTACCTGGGTAGAGGGTAAAAGCACTCTGGAACTTTACACCTGATAATAAGAAGGTACATATTATAATTTCTAGGTTTTCACTAAAAGAAGTAGTAAAGGGGAAAAAATGAAATGAGGAGAGAAAAAGCTTCATTCAAAAGAAGATAAGGAAGATGAGGCTGGGTGCAGTAGCTCATGCCTATAATCCCAGCACTTTGGGAGGCTGAGGCGGGTGGATCACTTGAGGTAAGGAGTTCGAGACCAGCCTGGCCAATGTGCTGAAACCCCGTCTTTACTAAAAATACAAAATTAGCCTGGCATGGTGGTGCACACCTGTAATCCCAACTACTTGGGAAGCTGAGGCAGGAGAATCGCTTGAACCTGGGAGGCAGAGGTTGCGGTGAGCCGAGATTACGCCATTGCACCCCAGCCTGGGCAACGAGAGCGAAACTCCATCTCAAAAAAAGAAAAAAAAAAAAAAAGAAGATAAGGAAGATGAGAAAGAGGAAGAACCAGACCAGGCTCAGGGTGCAGTGGAGGGAAGAGGAGAGCAAGGAGCAAGATACCAAATATGAATCCAATAAACCCCTAATTCTATCCACTCTAAATAGGCTAATTGCTCCACTTCAAAGAGAAAAATTGTCCAACTGTTTTAAAAATGCAGTTATAGGCTGTTTACAACAGATATACTGAAAACAAACATACAAAAATACTGAAATCAAATGATTGGAACAAGGTATGCCATGCAACATGTGTGAGTTGGCTGGAAACGTTGGGTGGCACTTCAGCCCTTATGTGACTGGAGTTCACGAGGTATAGGGTTCCGGTAGTCTGTTCCATTTCTGCCTGGGGCCCAGATATTATTCTGACATGGTCCTTTGTCCTGATTTTAAGCGTTCTAGCTTCCTGATGCACCCACATAGTATTTTATCTAATTTGAGACTTAACCTTTAAGAGATGCACTGTTAGCTTATGTACCATGAAGAAAGAAAAACGACCACCAATTAAACTATCACACAATCCTGTCTTATCCGTTTGAAATGTTTAGGTTTATTGAAAGAGATCTTTGAGACTAAATCAGACGTATTCAGACACATTTTTATCATCTCTCGACCTTCAAACACATAGGAAAATATAAGTGAAAAAAATTGTTTAATCTCTTTCTAAAATGTTTCACATTCAGAGTCTAAACACTGGAAAGCCCTTTGCTGCTCAGGGTGACTGCCGTCTGTTTCCCACACACTGGCATTCTCTGTGCTGTCAAGAGAGCTGATGGTTTGGCTTTTCTGGAGCAAGCCACTGTGGAGTCCAGAACTTTCTTCCAACACAGATGCCATTCTCCAAGTTTATTTCATCTTATCCGAAGGTGTCCAGGAAAGATTTTCATACAATTGTGGCTCATATTCCTCCTAAAACAGTTGATATATATCTATATATATTATAGTCCGTATATATTCATATATATATTTATTATTATTATTATTTGTTGTTGTTGTTAAGATGGTGTCTCACTCTGTCACCCAGGCTGGAGTGCAGTGGCATGATCTCTGCTCACTGCAACCTCTGCCTCCCGGGCTCAGGTGATTCTCATGCCTCAGCCTCTCGAGGAGCTGGGATTACAGGCAGGTGCCACCACGCCTGGCTAATGTTTTGTATTTTTTGTAGAGACGGGGTTTCACCATGTTGGCCAGGCTGGTCTTGAACTCCTGGCCTCAAGTGATCCACCTGCCTTGGCCTCCCAAAGTTCTGGGATTACAGGCATGAGCCACTGCACCTGGTCATAGATACATATATATATGTATACATATAACATATATACAGGTATGTATGTATATGTGTATTATAACATGTTTTATATACATAAATATATATATTTATCTATAAATATATTTATATAAAATATATATGTTTATCTATAAATATATTTATCTAAAGTATATATTCATCTATAAATATATTTATCTAAAATATATATATCTATCTATATATTTAACTAAAATATATATATCTATCTATATATATTTAACTAAAATATATATATCTATAAATATATTTATCTAAAATATATATATCTATAAATATATTTATCTAAAATATATATATCTATAAATATATTTATCTAAAATATATATATCTATAAATATATTTATCTAAAATATATATATCTATAAATATATTTATCTAAAATATATATATTTATCTATAAATATATTTATCTAAAATATATATATTTATCTATAAATATATTTATCTAAAATATATATATTTATCTATAAATAAATATATTTATATTATATATCTATAAATAAATATATTTATATTATATATCTATAAATAAATATATTTATATTATATATCTATAAATAAATATATTTATATTATATATCTATAAATAAATATATTTATATTATATATCTATAAATAAATATATTTATATTATATATCTATAAATAAATATATTTATATTATATATCTATAAATAAACATATTTATATTATATATCTATAAATAAACATATTTATATTATATATCTATATATATAAAAAACAGGATTTCACTTTGTTGTCCAGGCTGGAGAGCAGAGGTGCAATCACAGCTCACTGCAGCCTTGACCCCCTCAGACTCAAGCAATCCTCCCACCTCAGCCTCCCAAAGTACTGGGATTACAAGTGTGAGCCCCTACACCCAGCCTCTTGAATGTTTTTTTGACTAACATTGGGGGTCTGCGGGGTCCTGTCATGCCACCAGGGGAAACAACCATGGGTGAGGCCGTGTGGACAGCAACCACGACATCACAAGAGACCTGCGGCATTGGTGCCGCTGATGGCAAAATGCGTCCTGCTTTCAGAGGTGTTAAATTTTGGAAGCAAAGGCTGAAGGGAGTTAACTGAATGCTGACTGAGAAAATCAGGGTCTTACCCCAAGAGAGCCCTTGCCCGGAGGGTGTGGTTTCAGTATCCCAAGACACAGGCGTGGGACTTTCCTGAGCTTGGAGATCTCGTCATTCTGCAAGGTTTATGCCTGCTTCCTGGTGACTGTCTGAAAGTATGGCAGGTGAGAGGAAGCAAGGAGGGCCGGAGAACAGGAGGACAAGCTTGGAGCACCACGCTTTAGGCTGGGAGCGGGGACGGCTTGGTGCACTGGAAAATGCACAGGCTGAAGAAGCCGACGGAGGCAGATGCGGATCCTGACTCGATGTCACCCAGCACCAATCATTAGACTGTTTCAGCCACTGTCTTCTTCCTTACGAAACAGGGACAGTACCCACAGTGTCATTCCGAGGAGGAGGAATCACAATCGGTTCTCAGTATCCATGGTAGTTCTGTTCTATGAAGTTGTCGTGAACACCGAATTAGAGAACACTGCGGCATTGTTCCTACAGGAAACACGGGGTTATCTGAACCTCTGGTCACAACATTTTCATCACCCAATCAATACATCGCCTTGTTTTATATGTGTTTCTGCTTAAAGACACCTTTTTAAATAGATAGGGTTGATCCATGCACACTGCACTCTTGGCCAGCAGCACAATAGGCTGTGCCTGAACGAAGCTTCCCTGGCACACGGATTTTCTCCACATCACAGTCCATGTCCTTCCTGCACTTAGGAGCTCTAGAGAGCCCCTCAGCACTATGTTTGGACATCATTTTCAACTGCAAAATCACCCACAAAAAGGGCCAAACTGCAAACAATGTGGCAGTAAATAGAGCACAAACAGAACGCGTGTGTACGGTATCAGCTGCAAATAGGAAGTCAGGGCACCGCCTTGGGCAGCCTCCGCTGGACACGGGCACGCCAGGAGACTCACGTTCCTCACCCCTCTGCACATGTCTGTGAATGGCCGTGAAAATACCCAGTATTGATTTTGGGGTTACAAATATATTTCAGCAAGTAGGAAAATTCTCAAATACAGAATCTGCAAATAATGAGGTTTGGCTGTCCATCGTAAAGCACCTGATACCCAGGAGGTATCCAGTGAACAGTGACCCCTCTCTTGACTAGGTGGCACCATCGCATCCCTTTGATCCCACCATAAAGCGAAAGCTAGAGGAGGGATAACTGCATTAAATGGAAGGGCTCACCTGTCTGTCACTGATCCATCAATTCATCTCACTAACGCTTGCTGACAAGCCATTCTGTGCCATGCCCAGAGAACAGAAAGCATGACACTGTGTCCAGCTGGTGATTTCAAGAGTGGGTTATCATGTAACTGGGTTCTATTAGTCAGCTGGGGCTGCCCTAACAACGTATCATAGATGGAGTGGCTTAAGCAACAGAAGTGTGTTTTCTCACCATTCTGGAGGCTAGAAGTGTGAGACCAAGGGACCAGCAGGTTTGGGTTCTGGTGGGGGCCTCTTCCTGGCCTGCAGATGGCTGCCCTCTGGCTTTGTCCTCATGTGCTGGAAAGAGGGCTCAGTGTTTCTGCCTCTTCTTATAAGGTCACCAGCCCTGTCATATCAAAGTCTCACCCCGCCTCATCCTCATGACATCATTTAACCCTCGGCACCTCCTCCTGGCCCTATCTTCAAATACACTCACATTGCAGATTAGGGCTTCCACGTGTGAATTTGGGGAGGACATAATTCAGTCCTTTGCACAGGCCACTTCTGAAGTTGCATCACCATGACCAAGGTCCAGAATATCAGACATTCAAATAGCACGTCCCACATGCCCAGGCACGATGTGAAGCACTTGACATGTGGCAGCTGACTGAATGTTTACAATGCTGAGGAAAGAACTCACGTTGTCCTCATGTACGAGTCCGGGTTCTCCTGTGCAACAACCAACAGGAGATCACATATCTATGGATGAGGAATTGGCTCATATGACTGTGGATGCTAAGAAGTCCTACAGTCTGCTGTCTGCAGACTGGAGACCCAGGAAAGCTGGGGCATCGTTTCCATCCTAGCCTGAAGGCCTGAGACCCAGGAGAGGCTGTAGTATAAGTCCCAGTCTGAAGACAGGAAATGATCGATGTCCCAGCTCAGCCCGTTACGCCGAGAATGCAAATTCAACCTGCCTCTGCCTTTTTGTTTCATTCAGGCCTTCACCAGATTGAAGGATGCCCAGCCACACTGGGGAGGGCCACCTGCTTTACTCAGTCCACTGATTCCGATGTGAATCTCATCCAGAAACACCCTCGCAGACACACCCAGAGAGAATGTTTAGCCAGATATCTGAGCATTCTGTGGCCCTGCCGAGTAGACACATAAGACTAACTGTCACATCTCATTTTACAGATGAGGAAACTGAGGCTCAACAAAGGTAAATAACTTGCCCACGGAGACACAGCTTCAGAAATGGCAGCACAGCTCCAGAGACTGTTCCTCACACACAGACCATCAAACAACAAAGTGTGCATTTATGTCATTCATAATTATGCCAAGTAAAACCAAAACAATCATGACCCAAAGATGTTTGAGTTAGGGTTGAATTGTTGACAACGTCCTAAATTAGGTCTCCATTATGCCAAGTGACCAAGTAAATTTATTTAAAAATTGTTCAACTTGGCTGAGTGCAGTGGCTCACGCCTGTAATTCCGGCACTTTGGGAGACTGAGGCAGGCAGATCACCTGAGGCCAGGAGTTCGTGACCAGCTGGCCAACATGGTGAAACCCTGTCTCTACTACATTAGCCAGGCATAGTGGTGCACACCTGTAATCCCAGCTACTCGGGAGGCTGAGGCAGGAGAATCGCTTGAACCTGGAAGGCGGAGGTTGCAGTGAGCCAAGATGACGCCACTGCACTCCAGCCTGGGCAACAGAATGAGACTCCGTCTCAGAAAAAAAAAAAAAGAAAAAAAATTGTTCAACTCAGTAAAAATAATTAAATCCTCTAGAAAAATAGTGTGTTGACCTAATAAAAGTGTCACACCATTTGTCCTTGTGCACATACAGGCGGGCAGTGGTTATAGGGGAAGGAAGGTGGGAGGAAGCCTATTTGGGAACTGACTGTTAGCCAGACAGGCAACAGTGGCTAAGGTTTTTCACCTCTCTGGCCTCCCTTTCTTTGTCTGAGAAATGACTTCAATACCCCTTCAATGACTTCAATACCCCTTCCAGTTCTGCCGCTGGAGTCACCCACATGTAATGAGGCATTCATCCATGCTCTCAACTGGTAGACACAAAATTTTCAACATGTGTGTGTTCGCCTTTCCTTCACTTTCTTTCCCCAACCTTCACTCTCCCCAACAATATTGAAAAATAATATAAAAAATAATACATTGGGCGAGGCACAGTGGCTCAAGCCTGTAATCCCAGCACTTTGGGAGGCCGAGGCGGGCGGATCACGAGGTCAGGAGATCGAGACCATCCTGGCTAACACGGTGAAACCCCGTCTCTACTAAAAATACAAAAAAATTAGCCGGGCGTGGTGGCAGACATCTGTAGTCCCAGCTACTCGGGAGGCTGAGGCAGGAGAATGGCGTGAATCTGGGAGGCGGAGCCTGCAGTGAGCCGAGATCGCGCCACTGCACTCCAGCCTGGGTGACAGAGCGAGACTCCGTCTCAAAGAAAGAAAAAATAATAATAATAATACATTGCCATTGTCTTATTGACCTAGAAAAATTTTCTCTTTCTCAATCACATTTTCAGGATCTGTCATGAAATTTTGAATTATCTAAAGACTAGATTGCTCTTCAAGCATTCTGCCTGCCCGCCCTGAGATTCTGTAATTTGATTTATTGAGAGGAGTGTAAAAGCCTCACACACACCTTCACAGTCTCATCACACACAGTTTGTCTGCTGAACATTCTGACCCAAGACCGGCCAATTTGATGGAGTCATTGAGTTCATTAAAGTCGTTTCTCTGGCTGGGCGGGTATGAGTGGAAACAGCTTTTCTGTAGGGTAGTTTGGCGATCGGTGACAAACACCTTTAAAACACATGTAGCCTTCAACACACACATGCCATTTCTAGAAATCTATCATTAAAATTTTTTCCTGATGCATTGTTGAATGAGAAAAGTCAGGTTATAATGCAGCGTGTTCAGGATGACACTAACTTGGGTTAAGCATAGTCGTATTGAAAAAAGCCTGGGAGGAAATAGGCTAAAATGGTAACAATGGTTATCTCTCAACAGCAGCAGCAGAAATAGATCACCATTTTATGTCTTCCATGTTTTCCTCATATGCTTTTCTGTACATTCTGAATTTTCTATAATAATCATGTGTGTTTCTATAAAAGGATTGTCATTTAGCCATTTCTACTTTAATAAATACGTTCATCGTGGCCTCACGTCCTTTTACAGTGTCACGTGGTGTCAGTAAGCAGGTAGAGGGCAATCCCTTCCTTGGGGAGGGGCTTTTTTCCAGCAACTTCTCCCCAAGGGGCTGCCAATTCCATGGGGGGCTATGCAGGGACCCTGAGCATTGTCAGATTAAACCGAAGAGGCCTTCCCTCCCCTGTATGTTTAAGAATATCCACAGGACCTTCGCACTTTATCTGGGGCTAAATCTGAAAATCCCCAACCTCTTTTGCCAGCATCTAAGGCCCTAACCAAGTGCTAAGGGACATTTTGTGATAACACGTTAGCAATGTGACCTCCCACTTAGGGGCATCCAACACGTGGAAATTCACTCATCTCAAGAAGAAAGGACGAAACACCTGAGAGAGAAGAGACAGACTGTCACCTGCATTACTGGGAAGGTGCACGCACTGAAAATCCCCATGATTTAGCAAAAATAAAAGGGCAAAGTGTGTTTAATGTGCATTCATAATTGGTGTCCATAAATGGGTAGGAAGTGTGTTCTGGATGGAAAAGTTACAAACCACAGATCTAGGCTCTAAAGAACTGTGTGTGTGTTGGCTACCCCTATAGCTTCAGTGTTAAATAAATTCAGCATCTCTTTATTTAATTATCATTATCGATCACCTTTGTTTGGGGCCTATTAACGTGCACTTTAGCACCTTACATTTGAGCAGTTCACGATGTTTTGTCAAAGGTTTTTGCTGGGTCAATCCATAAATTCAAGAAGTCAGCTAAAAGGCTCTGATTTCAAAAGCACCTGTTACTTCACTTATTTCTCAGCCTGGAGGGGCTCCAGGAGGCTGCTGCCCAGGCAGCTTAGCAAACCCACTTCCTCTTGCTGAGGACACAGCTGGGCCACGTTCCCAGCCCCCTTTGCAGTGAGCAGCAGCCACAGCTGAGTTTGGGTCCATTGCTTTTCAGCCTCAGTGCTGTGATCTACTTCCAGGCCAGGCTGTGCAGCTCCCCACCCTGTGCCGTGAGCACCCTCTCTTTCCCTATACCCTGACTCAATGCAGAGCACTCCCAGCCCCTCAAAGAGCTCGGAGTCCTAGGATGTGAGAACCCCAACTCCCAGAGTGGCCACGAGTAAGGCACTGATTGCTAATACCTATTTCTTACTTCCAGTGTGGGAGAAAAAACTTTCTGTTGTGTGAAGCCAGTGAAATGCTGGGATTATCTATTCTATCCTTATCCTAATGCAGGTGGACAGAGACCTGAATTTGAGCATTTTACAAAACAGGTGTGCATTCCTTGTTTGGGATGTTTTGTTTCTGTTTTATTCAGAAAATTGCCAAGTGAGAAACCAGTGTGCTCAATTACGTTTTTAGGTTGCTCTTCCAAACAAACCCATGGCTTCAGGTGTGTAAAATGTCTCAGCATTGCAGGGTACATAAATAATCATCTCCATATGAGACATCCGAAACTGAAGTCAGTGGTTCACACACCAGCATCCAGGTTGAGACCAGCTCTCCAGTGCCCTTTTTGTGCTAGTATCTCTTCCATTATATCTGTGCACAAGACTCGCAGCTCTAAGAGTTTCAGTTCCTCCCTGTCCTTTGACCCTGGTTTGGTGCTTACTAAGTGCGCGTAGCTCACCCTCTATGGCTCACCCTCCAACACTCCATCCCCCTGCTTCCTGTGGATTCCAGGTTCCCCTGCTCCCAACCACAGCTCCTCTGCCCTCCATGGTCTCCCCACTGGCACTAAAAAGCCTTCCCTTCTCCTTTGCCCAGAATCCGACAGGGACCGTCTGGAAGGGGTGACCTCAACGCCAGTGCTGCACTCTGGCATACATCTGCACCTGCCTCAGACTTTTTTCTCCCTCGACTTGGGTGAGAAGGCTGTGCAGTCCTCACATGCAGGAATGTCCCTCCACCCGCCTGGGGTCTCATCTCCCTGTCCTCAGGAAGTTTCTCTGTTCGTCTATGGACCATTTTCTCCCTCTCAACACAAACGTGGCACTCCTGTTCATCGAGTCACTCATCTAAGCATATATTAATGATCACTGTGTGCCAGGCACTGTGCTGGGCGCAGGGCATGCAACAGCGGCGGGGCAAAGCTCTGAACTCCCGTAGCCTGCAGCCGGTGGGGGCTGGGACGAAGCTCTGAGCTCCCCATAGTCCTGGAGCTGGTGGGGGCTGCAGATCCATTCCCTGACAATTACAACACTTGTGACTCTGGCCCTGACCTGCATCTTCCCTGCCCCTTCAGTTAGGCTCCTGGAAAAGTCATCTGAGCTGAGAGTCCTGCTTCCCTCCTACTCTCTCCCAGCCTGCTGCATGGGCTTCCACACCCCCGACTCCACGGCAAAGCCCTCACACTACTGGGGCCGAGCCTAGCTGTTCTCCACAGTCTCATCTTCCCTGACCTCAAGGCTGCACTGGATTGCTGGCCTCACCCTCCTTGAAATACCCCCTGATTCTTGATACCACGTTCAATGACAAAGTAAGCTCCCCTTATCTGCAGGTTCACTTTCCATGGATTCAGTTACCTGCCATCAACCATGCTCTGAAAACAATAAGATATTTTAAGAGAGAGAAAGAGAGACCACACTCACGTAACTTTTATGACAGTGAGTTGCTATAATTGCTTAATTCTATTATGTCATTGCTTACTGTGCCTAATTTATAAATTAAACTTTGTCATAGGTGTGCGTGGATAGGAAAATACGTGTATTTAGCGTCCAGTACTATCTGCAGTTTCAGGCATCCTATGGGGGTCTTGGAACGTATCCCCCAAAGATGAGTGGACCATCGTACCACTGTCTCTTAGTCTCCTTCCCCTAAATCATCCTTCCAGGGAGACCAGCGCCAGTGCTAAACCTCAGTTGCCTGAGCTGAAGGTCCTGCACTTTGTAGGGGCCAAGGGAAAATCTCCCTTTACCCTAGTAAGGTTCCCTGAAAAGCAACTGGCAACAGGCAGATTCACAGGAGAAAAGACATACCAATGTATTCAGACATATTTTATGTGACACGGGAGCCTTTGGCATGAAGATGCAGAAAAAATGACCCATTTTTATGCTTAGGTTCAAAAAGTATGGACACCATATAGAAACTGACTGGACAAAAAGGGCCTGGTCTAAGCTGATAGACAGAGTGGGGAACCCAGCGAGGCCCATCTGCTCAGGTGCCTATTGGCCTCTCTGCAGCACTCCTTTCTCCAGGGGAGGGGCAGACCCTCTCTGGAATGGGAGTCTTGGGACCCACAATCCAACAAGGGAGGTCAGATAATTTCTGTAGGGCCAGTTTTTACACAGAAAGGCAGGGGGCAAGTTAGAGGAGTATGTTTAGGCTTTGTGCCTGGTTTTAGGGAAACAGGGCTCTGGCTTCTTCGACCTGCATTGGGGAAGAGAGATTCTGGTGTCTATGGCCAGCCTCAGGGGAGACTGAGGGGCCACGGACAGGAGGGCAGGAGCAGGTGAGAAACATTTTTGCTTCTGAGGCCTTCATTGTGGGGTATCATTTTCTGAGCCCCCACACGTGAACAGACTTTGTCCACAGAAGGAATTCCAACAGAGCTGGACCCCACATCCCGCCTCTCACCTGCTAGAGTCAGGCTCAGCAGCGTTCCTCGTCGGATCAAAGAGTCGGTGAAAACCTTTGGCAGAAGGTTGCGATGTGCAATGACCAGTGGGAAAGTCTTGGAAGAGGGTGGGAGCCAGGAATTTGAAGGATTACGTCACGGCTGGAACATGTTGGTTCCACAATGACAAAGGAAATGGCAGGATCCAGTGTAATTTTTAGTGCAATGGGGCCAATATTGTTCTTTGGGAGGAAATAGGTTTTTGAATTTCTCATTATAAGTCAACAGAAAAATAAGATATTATGTATAAAAAATGCACTGGCTTGCAACTTTCCGAGGATATATTTGCTATGTAATGTGAGGTTCCTTATTTTTAAGCTGATAATTTAAGTAACATTATTGTAATTTACTTCTTAACTTTTAAATGTTGCCTTTATTTAGAAAGAACTGTACTTTTAGAAAAGGCAACATAAATCAATACCATGAAATGAATCACTTTGGCCTGTACCAGGGACAACGTTGCATCTACAACGATGTCACAGAGTCTGGGGTTCTGAGGGCTGATCCTGAGAGCTGGACTTCAGGGGCAGCGATGGCGCACTGCTGAACTGGACGAGCCACGGCTCCTCACCCATACAGCGAGAAGCGGCATCCTGGCCTTTGCAGCACTCAGCCTCTGTGGGGAGGCAGCTGGCATGACCCAGACTATTCAGGGGGAGCAAGAAACCGAGTGCCAGGCACGTCGGGCCAAGTCCTCAGCCCCACCTTACTTGTTCCCTGCAAACCAGATCACAGTGACCCTACAGCACGTATCAGTTTCTGAGGGCTGCCTTCACAAATGACGGAAAACACGGCTGAAAGCAGCGGAAATGTATTCTCTCATAGTCCTAGAGACTAGAAATCCAAAAGCCAGGTGTCGGCAGGGCCCCACCCCTCCGAAGGCTCTGTGGGCAGATCCTTCCCGGCTTCTCCGGTGCTTCGGCTCTGTCAATTACGGCCGTCCTTGGCCTGCAACTGCATCTTCCCATCTCTGCCTCTGGCTTCATGTGGCTGTCTTCCCTGTGACTGTGTCCAGATTCTTATATAAGGACACCAGTCATTGGCTTAAGGCCTACCCTAGTCATCCTCATCTCATTTTAACTTGATCACATCTCCAAAGACCCAATAAGGTCACCTTCACAGGTCTCAGGGGTTAGGACTTCAACTTCTACTGTGGGACTACACAATCCTACCCACTGCAGAGTATTGCATGCTTGACACTTGGCCAAGCTGTTTCTTTGAATTGTTTCACTTCATCCTTGTAAAAATCCTAGGATGTAGAAACTCCATTTTAGAGATAAGGAAGCTGGGACTCGGAAAGTCAAAGCCAGCCGCCCAGGGCCACATGGCTCCGACACTGCAGAGGAGAACTCAAATCCACTTCTCTCCTACCCTCGAATCTTAACCGCTGGACTAGATGCTACATTCAAAAATTGCAAGTCATTACAGCCTAGTTAGAATCTGTTTTCTGGGTCAAATAACTGGTCAGATCTGGAATCAGAACTTTGAAGGGGTGTCAGCCAAAGCTCCAAGCTGGTGAGGGGGGATCTTTGCCTGAGAAGGGTGAGTGCATTCAACACGAGAACCCACACACAATGAAGGCTCCCTGCCCCCACCCAGGCCCCAGCTCCGTAAATTATGGCCTGAAATGGTCCTCACCTATCACCCTCATTTAGTACCTTGTGAGGTTAGAACACCAGCCCCATTAGCTCCAGACCCTCCCTCATCCCAGCCCACATCCCTTCCTGGGCTGGGCACGGACCCATCGGTAAAACACGCCAGCATGCCGGCGCTCTGCTGACCTGATTGTAAAGCTAACTAAACTAATTAATCACAACAGATTATTAAGAGTGACAAGGTTAGAGAGGTGACATTCTCCAAAATCTCCAATTTGGTATGAGTGCGCATATTTTTTTAATCCCCACAGCAATTTATTTTCCATATAGCAAAGTTTCTCCAAGTATGTCCCAAAATGTAGTCAAGGTTAACTGTGCTGTGAGCTTATTCAATATTTATGATTCTTTTTATTTGTATTACTAGGACTTTTGGGGGACTCCAAAAGGTCCATTAATCAAACAGAGTGACAAAATGAGCCACTTGACAACTGGAACAAGGGCTGAATATTATTATGATTATATATATGTATATGTGTATATATATATATATATACACATATACATATATATATTTATTTTTGGCCCAGGAATAAAGAACCAACTTAAACTTCATCAACAGTTCCTGATTAATTGTTACAAAGTGTCATCCATAAATTTCCCTTCGATCTAATAATCCTCTCAGACGATTTAACAATATCCCCAGCGAGTTGGCTTTATTGAGGGCTGAGTTCCTGAGAAGGAAGGCAGCGACACAAATAGCTCAAGTGCACGGAGACAGTCGCTGGCCAGTCTTCCCAGCGCTGACAGCTCTGAAATACAATTATCAGTGTGATCTGCTTAAGAATTCATCATCAGCTCCTGCCTTCTGAAGACTTAAAAAAATACCGAGACATACAAAGAGAAAGAGGTGATAAGAAGGCATCATTTTCCTCCAGCCTCATAACTGTAAATTGAAGAAAATTATTTTCTTTGCCTCCAGCTCATTGGCATATAGGCAGCATTATATTATAATTTCATAAGCATAAATCCTTTGAATAAATTTCAGAAGAATAACTGAATTAGAAATGCAAGTAAAGTATCTAAAAAACTTCACTGTCCTAGGCAGAGGAGGAGATGTGAGAAGCAGAGGGAAAGAGAATTCCTCTCTGGCCACCTTCCCTGGGTTACCAGGGGCCTGGGACAAGGTCTGGCTCAGGGAAAGACAGTTCTTAACCCTACTCTGGGCCCAGTAGCAAATAAAATAGCCCCCTCTCCTCTTCCCACTGGTATGTTCCAAGGAATTTGAGTTGTAATTCATCATAAATTAATTTTGGAGAAACAACAGGCTTGGGGCACGTTATAATTATTGTTATTTGTTTATTTATTATCATGTTAACCGTTATTTATTATTATGTTACGCATATGTGAGACCACAAAGGCTGCTCCCCCCAGTTTCCTGGCAACACGGCCGTGAGTTCTTCACACGCAAGTTACCAAGCGCGCGGCTCTGAGAAGGGCGGGTGGGAGGAGCCGGACACGGTTTGGGGTCCCCGGCTTCTGCGCTTTCCTGAGGGGACCCAGTGGGACGGCTGGTCCGGATGAAGGGTCTGTCTGGCACTGTGGTGATGGTTCATGATCTGCACAGCAGATCGTTTGCAAACAAAGACCATTTAGAGGCAAAGCTCTGGCCCCGAGAAAGACGCCAGGGGCTGGCTCAAGTTCAAGGAGGAAGAGGGCCCTTCTTGGGGTTCTGGGCAGCCGGCCACAGACACCTTCCATCCCACCAGGCCACTCAGGGAGGAGGAGGTGAGGACCGGGAGGGGCAGGGGAGCCTCTGGGAGCCGCCTCGCCCCCACCCTGGGCTCTGGTGGTCTTCCTCCCCTCCCCAAGGCAGCTGACTGGTGGGGCCACCCGTGTGCGGGGAGCAGCCTTTGTGGTCTCACATATGTGACATAATAATAAATAATGGCTAACATGATAATAAACAAATAACAACAACAACATTCTAATGCCCACTGGACATTGGAATCCCCTGGGAATGTTTTTTTGTTGTTGTTTTTCTTCCTAAATTTTTAATTTTAAAATAATGAACTTGTAGAAAAATTGTAAAGATAGCACAGAGTTCCTACATGGCCCACACCCCATCTCCTCTTTTCCCATTATTAGATCGTGTTCCTCTGTGCATCTGCCCCAGTTCACGGAGCAGTACTGACACACAGGAGTGCGTTCACTGAAGCCCATGCTTTATTCAGGGTTCTCTAGTCTTTACCTAAAATCCGTCTCTACCCCGGACCCCAGCCAGGACACCCCATGACTCTCAATCCTCAGGTCTCCTTAGACTCCCCTTGGTGGTGATGGATTCTCAGACTTTCCTGTGTTGAATGACCTTGACCTTGGCTGTTCTGAGGAGGACTGGAAGGAACACTGAAGAATTGGAGTTTGATGTTTTTCTCATAGTGGGTTGAGTGGAGATTGCACCTGTGATGGTGGTCGAGCGCTTTCATCCCATCCTATCAAGGGTGCATCGGGTCAACATAACCGAGCGTGGTTGATGTTAAACGTGATCACCTGGCTGAAGCAGTGTCTGCCAGGTTTCTCCACTGTAAAACTGCCTTTCCTCCTTTCCATACCTTTTGGAAGAAGTCATTATGAGCAGCCCACGTGGCCGAAGTGGGGAGCTGTTCTTCCCCTCTTGAAGGGCGGGGGATCTACATAAGTTATTTGGAAGTCTGCACAGAAGACTTGTCACTCCTCCTCCAATTATTTATTTCCTCAGTCATTTCTGTCAGAATAGGCTGGCTCTATACTTTATTTTCCAATGCTACCTTATTTTGTTGCTCAAATTGCTTTAGCTTTAGCCACTGGGAGTTCTTTCCATTGCCTCCTATATCCCTTTAAAATGTCCCCATTATGGCGGCATCCTGGGTGTTTTGGTTTGGCTTGGTTTGGACACTTCCTTGCTTTCTGCTCCAGGCTCATCTTGTTTACTCCCCTCCCAGTCCCGGAATTAAGCATTTCTTCACAGAACCCGGGATCCTTGTATGGAAGACTGGGATTAGCAACCACAATCTGGTGCTGGGTGTCAAGACTCTCCTACATTGACACTTCCTTCCAGTATAAAATAAAGGTAATATAACATACAACACAGTCTGAATTTAAAATAAATCTAGTAGTAAAAAAAATGCTACAACGAATGAACCATCAGGCACCATTTCTTAGGCACTAAAGAGATGGGTACTGAGGGGAAACTGCTAGAGATCTATCAAATCTGTCCCGCCTTCTTCCCAATCACAAATCTGGACTGCAGTGCCTGCTTTCTACAGCCGGGAGTGGTCGGTGACTTTGCACTCCCCAGTGGAACGGGAGAGGAAGCCCGATGCACCACCGCACCTAGGTCTTAACCTGTGGATGTGTCTCATCCACACCCTCTCCCTGCTTTCTTGATGAAAACTTCTGGCCATGCAGAGATAGACATTGCCATAGGGAAAGACAGAAAAAAGGATCTCACAACTTGGACAGCGCCTGCTTCTTGAATGACTTCATTGGAGCAGAGCCACTTGTGGGGCTGGAATATTCCTGTGGATTTTTACCTGAGAAGGATAAACCTCTACAGTCCTCAGGACACACACGGGTCCATTTGTTACCCTAGCTTGTAGAGGGCACCCCAGATCTTACAGGGTACCCAGGTCTCACAGGGTATCCCAGCTCATACAGGATAGCTCAGCTCATACAGGATACCCAGCTCAAACAGAATACACAGCTCATACAGAATACCCAGCTCATACAGGATACCCAGCTCATACAGGATACCCAGCTCATACAGGATACCCAGCTCATACAGGACACCAGCTCATACAGGATACCCAGCTCATACAGAATACCCAGCTGATACAGGATACCCCAGTTCATACGGGATAGCTCAGCTCATAAAGGATACCCCAGTTCATACAGGATACCCCAGCTCATACAGGATAGCTCAGCTCATACAGATACCCAGCTCATACAGGATACCCAGCTCATACAGGATACCCAGCTCATACAGAATACCCAGCTCATACAGAATACCCAGCTCATACAGGATACCCAGCTCATACAGGATACCCAGCTCATACAGGATACCCAGCTCATACAGAATACCCAGCTGATACAGGATACCCCAGTTCATACAGGATAGCTCAGCTCATAAAGGATACCCAGCTCATACAGGATACCCCAGCTCCTACAGGATACCCCAGCTCCTACAGGATACCCTAGTTTATAAAGGATACCCAGCTCATACAGGATACCCCAGCTCATAAAGGATATCCCAGCTCATACAGGATACCCAACTCATACAGGATACCCAGCTCATACAGGATATCCAGCTCATACAGGATACCCAGCTCATACAGAATACCCCAGCTCATACAGAATACTCAGCTCATACAGGATACCAAACTATACAGGATACCCTAGTTTATAAAGGATATCCAACTCATACAGGATACCCAGCTCATACAGGATACCCCAGCTCATACAGGATACCTCAGCTCATACAGGATACCCCAGCTCATACAGGATACCCCAGCTCATACAGGATACCCAGCTCATACAGGATACCCAGCTCATACAGGATACCTCAGCTCATACAGGATACCTCAGCTCATAAAGTATACCCAGCTCACACAGGGTACCAGGCGCATGCAGGATACCAGCAGTTCATACAGGGTACCCCAGCTCCACAGGGTACCCTGGCTTCTGCAGATCACCCTAGATTGTACAGGGCACTTTAGCTCAAGCGAATTGCACCTAACTGGAGATCACTGATGTGAATCTTCTATGAGGTGCCTGGGGTAGAGCTCAGAGAATGATGTCATGGGCAGTTTTCCTGGGACAATGATGTGACAAGAAGCCTTTCCATGGAATGGAGACTGGAACGCTCCCCCAGGGTTGCTGGGAAGTCAGGGCAAGTGACACTCTCACCCACAAGGGCCACCCAGAATGGCTTCCAGCCACACCCTCTGATTATTTGTCTAACCTTTGTGGTCTAAAGTCTCCTCCTGAGAGTGAACCTCCTTTGACCAAGGATCCTGGTGAGCACTCTGGGCACTTGGGCCATCTGCTGATGCTGCCAACCACATTTGCCCCTCCACAGATCACGGAGTTGGGTGCTCACCTGTCCCCATGCCTTGGTGTGGTCTGTGGATGAAGCATTTACCTGCCTGGTGTAGGAGTTACAATCAGTTAACACTGACACCTGCAGACCCTGCTCTCGGGAGCTGCACACCATTTGTTCTATATTTGAGTTTGACCTTTCATGACAAGCAGGAATTTAACCTTCAGCCTTGTCTAGACAGAGGTCAGGCTTTGGGGCTCCGTCAATAAACCACATCAGTGGTCTATGCCAGGCTTCTTAACCTCGGGATAGCGACACCCTGCACAGAGCAGATGAATAAAGCCACGTCCCTCTGCGCTCCAGAAACAGCATGAAGCTTTACCAGAATGTGTGCAGCCAACTCTTTGAAAGAACAGGTGCTCTGAGGGGCTGAGTCCCTCATTGTTTGGGGTGAGGGTGTTGGGGGGAGTGCCTCCCTCTCCTCTGTCTCCCTCCTCTCTTCTTTGCTTGGAAAAGAAGCAATGATGCATTTTGCCTGGTGTTCAGTGAAGGTGTTCCTTTACCCCTGGAGAAACATTTTGCTTGGTGTTCAGTTAGACTGAGAGTCCCAAAGTCCCAAAGTCCCAAAGACTTGACCTTGAATCCAGGGTCCAGCCCTTCCTACTTGGTGACCCTAGCAAGGGGTACATGCCTCTCAGCCTCCACTCTCCCAGCTGGACAACAGGGGCTGCATGAAGACCATTGTCCATGACATCAGAAGCAGATGCACAGAGCTTAGTGCACGTCTTGGCACAAGGTGCACCCTCAATGAGAGTCAGCTCCTCCCGTCTCTTCCCATGGTCTTCCCCTCGCCCCTAAGAAAAGAGGGCAGGCCTGAAATGGGGGCAGGAGAGACAAGCCTCTCCTCTTTCCCTCCTTAGAATTGCCTGGTCAGCAGCCTTAACCTTGACCTGAGTTCAGCCCTACCCCGGGGGGAGGATTTCACCTAAGAGCAGTGCCCGAGTCAGTCTACCCAGCTGCAGCAGCAAGAAACAAACCTTTGGGGTCATCGCATCCCACACCAGACGTCCTGTGCAAATCTGGGTGCAGTCTGCACGTCACATCCTGTGGACCCCTCAGAGCCTATTCTCTACTGGCTCCCTCATCACCATCACCTCTATTGCAACCTGCTCCATGGGATTCACTGACCTCGTGACAATTGTTTACATGAAAGAAAAAAACACAAGATGATCATCAATCATTCTTACTTTCTTACTTGAGAATTCCGTTGAAGAACAAGAAGAGTCTTCTTTATTTTAGAGGCCAGTTTTGTTGACCAAGTCTACCTTGGAGGTCAGCACAGGAGACCTGCTGCTGTCTGAACCATAAAGTGGGATTTGAGAGGGCATTACGTTGGTTTGTAGAATTCAGAGACCAGCCAAACACCTGCACCCTGGCCACAGAGCAGCTCAGGGTGCCTCTGCATACTTGCTTGTGAACATCCCATAGGGCACGTCAGCAAAGTGATGCCGCTCCACTGCCACTCTGGCCAAGTGTCACACTCCTAGGAGAAACAGCCTTGTTGACCAATCCACCTTTGGATAACGACCGCAGCAGAAGGGCACAAGCAAAGGACAGACAAGGGCGCTGGGGGAATCCATGTCAGCTGAGCAGGCCCCCAGTGGGTGTTCATGTAATTAATGAGCAGTCACTGTCCTTAAGACAAAGCTAATAACAATGCAATTCTATTAACAAGAGCTTTTTATTGAGCAAGTATTATAATGAATACTCTTCTTAATGTTAAAGTAATTCCTTCCTTTGTCTGGTTGTGAGGTTGTTTTTAATTTTTATTTTTGTTTTTATTTTTTGTTGTTATATGCAAGATACTTCACAGACATGATCTTTAACCCTCAGTCTAAACAGCCCTATGAAGTCGGTATGATTAGACCCACTCAGATGAGAAGGCAGGCCTGCAGGGGCCAAGCAACACACCCAAGGTGACATGGTCAGTACATTGCAGAACTGGGACTTGAGCCCAGATCTTCCTGCCTCTAGAATGCACTGTCGGATTTAGAATGATTCACTGGTGTAAGCAGCCCAGGCATGACCTTATGGCTCTAGAATGATGCTAAGGAGACAAGTGGAGCCATTCTTGTCCAAAGCTGCTAAGCCAAGTGTGCATTCCCCACCTCCAACTGCCAGGACACCCATCATAGAGTGCCAGCTCTCTGCAAGGAAACTCAGAAGCTCTTTGAAAACTGGACCACTCACTATTCCCACATGCCTTGGTCTTGCTGTTCCCCTCCCCACCTTCCCACTAGCAGGAATCCTTCAAGGCTCAGTGTCAACGCCTCTCATGGGAAACCTGCCTGGACTCTTGTGTTTCTGAATAGCAGCACTGGCCATGCTCGGCCTTGCATAGAGGTATTTTCATCCACCCGTTACTCCTACCAACATTCTTCCATCATTCCCTTGAGATGAGGAAGACATGGTCTTCTATGTCTTCCTTGCCACATTAGCCTCTTTAGCAGGCCTGGGGCAGGCTCTCCATTGTTGTTGGGTTGAGTTGAAAAATGCCGCCCTGCCTTGAATGCCTCATAGTGAAGGAAGAACTCTCTCCAATCACACCTGTCCCTCTATCTGGAGAAGGCAATCTTTAGAGTGATGGAAAGAGATAGAAAAATTCCCAGCATGCTGACTGTGGCAGCAACGACATGGGCTCACTCGTCTTCTAGTCCTCCCTGCACCCTCTGAAGGTAGGTGCGGCCATGCAACTTGCTTTGGCCAAGGAGATGTGGATGAAAGTGAAAGTGCTTCTTCCAAGTGGAGCCTTCGGACCTGGTGTGCTCACTGTGTGTCCTCTTTCCTGTCTGGGCATCCCAGGAAGCCTGTGCCCGGATGGACCCTGTCCACCGGGGCCCCTGAGGGACAGCAGTTGACAGAGTGCTTCTGCTGATGCTGGACACGTAGACAAAGAAGAAAGAACAGTGCTGTGTGAAGCCACTGAGACGCTGGGGTCACTGTCGCCATGGCATAGCCTCACTGTTTCACAAATTCACATATTGTGCCTTCTTCTCAGAATAATCAGCTCTTATTTATTGATAGAAAGAGGGTTCATAATAATGAGGTTAAATAATTGAGTGTGATAACAAATTGTATATAATACAGCTCTAGCTCTGTTGTGCAGTATCATTCTGCACAAATGCACACACACACACACACACACACACACACACACACACACATCCCAAAGCAGAAAGTATGGACTTTTTTTGGCAGCAATTGTTCATGCTCTATGAAAGCTGTTAATTTTTCTCACTGGAGCTAGGCCAATTCAGTTCAGTTCACGAAGGCAACCATTGCAGAATTTCGTCTAGCATTGTTTTCTAGAGGTACCTCAGTGCCATCTAGAAGACTGGGTATTTTCCCTTAATGAAAAGATAGTCAGAATAGGGGGGAAATGCTTTTCCTTCCTTTCTTCCTTTTTCTTTCTTCCCTTAAAAAAAAAAAACAGAATGATGTTGTGATTAACTTGCATTTTGCAGCATAGTGGATATGACAGTCAACCAAATTAATCCCATTATGCAAAACCCAGTTCACAAATGGTTTTGCATTTTTGCAAAATTATGTCAATTTTCCCATAAATTGGAGAGGCTGTGTCAGTTTTCTGAACCGCACAGAGATGCTTCTCAGTGCTGTATGTCTACATTTCCCTAATTCAGAAAGATACAGATTTTAGCTCCGTGGCACAGATTAGGATTCATAACTTTAATGCTGATATTTTTGTTTACGTGAGACTTGCATGAGAATTGCCATTCGTTTCACATTTATTTACAATCTGCTTCCTCGTCATACTCATCATGATGGGAAAAAGAAAAGAGCATTAGCAGTCTTTTCTGCTAATGCAGAAAAAAACGGTTAAAACAAAATTCTTCATTATTTTGATATTAAGAACATGATTCATTCTTTCTTTTCCCTTCTCCAGCACTCAGTCGGGTGCCTGCAGCCCTCACCCTGAGTGTCTGTGCCTTTTTCTCTGTCCGTGTTCAAGTGTTCAGGCAGCAGACAGAGCTTCCCAAATGCCCTCCCCCTGCACAGCCGCAGACAGGCTGTTGGTGGCCAAATCTTCCTGGCATTGACTGTGATCTGTGAATTCCCTGTAACTGGACCAACTCATCAAATTCAACCCACTCCTGCCTTGAGCTGCCGAACAGCCGGGATCTGGAAGGCTCGAACCCTGACCCCTGTCACTAGCCCTCCGAGCCTCGCACATCTGCTGGCTGGGTGCCGCACTGCTTCACCTGGTTCATTTCAAATGCAGCAGGCCCCCTCTGCTCCGACCCCAGCATCGCCTCCTCTCCGTCTCTCTCTCTCTCTTTTAAAGGGAGAAAGAAAAAGCTTCCTTGTTTTGAAGACTGGCGCTCCGAGGGGCTAAATTACTTACTGAATTCGGAAAATCTATGTTTTAATGGTTCTTCTTTCTCTGCGCAGCACTCTTTATTCCGAGAATGCTTTTCTTGAGCAGCGAGTTGTTGACTTTGTATGCTTTGGATTTATTAGACATGTGTCAAGTTGTCAACCTCCTACCGTCTGCATTTGTGTCCACCTTGCAAACAGCAGGGAAAAATACTTTTTTTTTCCATGAACGTTCACTTCTTGGCAGTTCTGAAACAAATTTTTGAACAGTTGCTGTTCCTATTGATAGCAATAGTTTGATGTTTCAAAAAAAAAACCAGGGTTTTATTTTCCTCTAAATTTTTGACATGTTCTGTCATATCATATCACATCAGACCCTGATGCATCAAAAACAAAAAAAAGGGAGGGCGCAGCCTGCTCTGCTCACATAGATCATGAGCCTTCACAGAACACCCACCCATCTGTTCGCCACTTTCGTCCTTTTGTTCTGTCTCGAATGCTGGTATTCCTCAATCAGATGTATTCTTGCTTCTTGTAAGCTGCTGCAGTCTCTTCAGCAAGGCTTCCTAATCTTTGTGAGAAATAGTTCCAAGGAATTTGGGGACTATTCGCCTTTCCCTACTGGTGAGGGGCTGGAATCTAGATCCATTGAGGGTATCAGCTGCAAACACAATAGAAAAGGAAGAATACACAAATGAAGTCAACACCCAATAGCCCCAGGCAAGTGTCACCTAAAATTGCTGAAACTGTGGAAAAAAAAAAGTCCACAATCAAGACTGTTCTCCAGAGCTTCTCCCGTCCCCTGGCAGGGCTGCCAGGATCTCCCCACGCCGGCGGGAGCACGCTGAGACTGTGAAATGAAGCCCAGCATGATCTGCACCCCCAGCTCTGTCCTGGCAGCTTGTCCTCCAGAAAGGGGAGGTGGACTACAGGGCGGGTCCAGCCGCACCACTCCCCACACTGCCTGGTGCTCTGGGAGCAAAGCCCAGGCCCCTCCTGGACCACCCTCCTTCTTTTGCCACCTCAGGCAGAGCCTCATCCAGGGTCTGCCCCAGGGCCTTCAACTCACAGCTCCATCTGCGTGGGAAGTGCCAGCCCCCCGTGGACCGAGTTTCAGGGAGACTTAGCCCGCCGCATATAGACCATGACTGTGCAGGACCATGCGACACAAGGCATGGGAAGGCCCCTCGGGGCATGCGTGGGCCTGCGGATTCTGGATCAATGAGACCTGCTGCCCACACTCAGAGAAAGGGCCAAGTGCACAGGGGGGCGGCTGCCGTAGGAGGGGGCATGGGCTCTCAGCCCAGGTGGCAGCAGAGTGATGGGGTAGAGCCAGAGCGGGAGCAGTTGACCTTTGAGGGGCCAAGAGCGGTGGTAGAGAGCAGCCTCCTGGAGGAGGTGGCTGCAACCACGTCTGTGTGGGCAGCGGGTGCACACTGGAAGGCTGGGAGCGGCACAGGCGGGCTGTGCTGGAGATGAAAACCTGAGAGTAACGAGTGAATTGAACAACAGAAGGAACTGGGCTTGGCTTTTCTCCTCCCACTTAGTGACACCACGGTTTTGCCCGTTCATCCAAGCCAGCACCGAGGGCCCACGCTCTCCTCACCCCCAGCAGCCTCAGGGACGTGCCACCTGCATTGCCACGCAGGATCCTGGGCTCAGCTCAGATGCCACTGCTCCTGGAAGTCTTCAGAGGCCTCATGGGCCGGGGCAGGAGCCCGCAGACGTCCATGCCTTCCTTGCGTCTGTCATTTGCACAGCCGATCTGTCTGTTCCTCCACCTGCGGGCCGCAACCTTCAGGCCCAGCTGTGTCTTAACGCCCTTTATCCCAAAGAGCTCGGCTGAATGAACTTAAAAGGTGATAGGAGCTGAGCTTTTAGAGGAGTTTAATCAGGAACTTGAATAGATTTGCATTTTAGAAAAATGTGGTGTGAAAATGGATCGTGAGCTGGGGTGTGGGGGCAAGACTGGGAGGAGACTGGGGTAGGGGGAGGTTGTCACTGTTCTATAGCAGGAGATGGGGAAGCCCAACTCAGAGCAGTGGGAGCTGGGATAATAAAAAGAGGCCAGTTTGAGACATCCAGGTGAAAGAATCAAGACGATCGGTTGCTGGTTGGCAAAGGGGATGGAGGACAGCCTTGGGAGACTGGTGGAGGCAGGGCATGCAGCGGGGAAGGCAGGCTTGGTGGACAGGCTAGGGTGTGGGTGCCACAGGGAGTCGCATTTTAAACTGGAAACACCAGGTGAGGCTGGCCACGCGGATTTGGAGCTCACGGGAAAGTTTGCCACGCTGTGCAGTGAGGGATCCTGGGCCATGGGGGAAGGCTGGGCTCTGCGTGAGTCTACCAGTGGTGCCGGGTGGGCTCTGAGCTTCTCTGGGCTTCAGTTTCCTATTGGGTATGAGAAGGGGGAGGGATGGCTCCTTACAGTACCGACATCCTAGAACTCTGCGGGGCATCTCAGGGAAAGCAGCACGGCCCTGAGTCTCGAGCTCTGTCAGGTGTGGCCCCTGCTCTTCTGGAACCCTGTCGGTTTCCTACAGGTGCCATCACAAAGTGCCAAAAATCCAGTGGCTTAAAACAACAGGAATCCATTCTCTCATAGTTCTGGAGGCCGGATGGAGGTGCAGGCAGGACCACGCTTACTCCGAGGGCTCCGGGGAGAAAGTTCCATGCCCCTCCAGCTCCGGGGACTCCTGGCGATCTCTGGCATTCTTTGGCTTGTGGTGGCACGGCCCCCGTCTTCGCCTCCATCTTCACGTGGACTTCTTTTTTCTCTGCGTGTCTCTGTGTCTGTTCTTCCTCTTGCAAGGACACCCGTCATTGGAGTCGGGTCCCGGCCTCCTCCAGTATGACCTCATCCTAACTGATTACATCTACAAAGACTCTATTTCTAAATCATGTCGCACTGGAGTTTCTGGATGGACATAAATGCAGGGGCGTTATCACACCGGTCCACTCACACTTGCTTGTTGGTGTCAGAGCCCCTCCCTAAACCAGGGCTCCGTATGGGTTGCCTGTCTGCTGTGACACAGGCTAGCGGGGAAACGGTAGAAATGCCACTTCTACGTATTTGTCGTATTTATTTTGAGGTAAGTTATATGACATATATAATAAATTAGTACTGTGGTATATGTATATTATTAACAAATCAATATACATTCATTGGGGGACTTGTTGATTTTTAACATTGGGTCACACAGACAAGAAAGTATGGGGACCCCCGCTGAGACCCTGAGTCCCAGATGGGTGCTCTGACTGGAGCTGGCTGGATCCCCGTCACCTACAGCTGAGGTTGCCACATGGTCATGACTTAATGTTGGGTAGTTACATGTGATGGAATAGGAAGGAAACACCTGGTCCCTCATTGCACCCTGTGGGACGCTGTGTGGTGCGGTGGGACACTGTGTGACACGGTGGTGGTGAACGCTGGCCCTGGAATTTCAGCCACGGCACTGCCAAGTCTCTAGCACTGCCATCTTGGACTAATTACCATACTGGGCTGCACTTCAGCGTTGCTTCCTGTAACGGGGTTGAGATAATCCTACTACCTCAGCCGGCTGCCAAAACTGGACTTGATATTTTATATCGAGGACTTAATACCATGCTCACCCCCAAAATATTAGCTGCTGTTGTTATCATCTTCATGAAGACAACCAAGCGGGACAGAGAGGCACAGGCCAGTACCTGCTGCCCTGGCACTGCCCCTCCCGAACCTGCGCATCTGTGAAGCCTCTACAGCCCCTCCCGAGATCCATCCTCCCTACACTCACTCCTGACCAGGACCCTGCCCACGCATTTCCTCCCTAAAGAAAGGAAGGCTTTGGGCAGCGAGGTTGAGGGCCTGTTGGCTGCTCTATCACTCTCTACTCGAGCCATTCCGGCAACAAAAACATTTCAGATGTGGGTGGTTGATGGGTGTGCGTACGCGTGTGTGCGCATACGTGTGTGTGTGCATACGTGTGTGTGTGCGGACATGTGTGTGCATACATGTGTGTGTGCGGACATGTGTGTGCATACGTGTGTGTGCGGACGTGTGTGTGCATACGTGTGTGTGTGGACGTGTGTGTGCATACGTGTGTGTGCGGACGTGTGTGTGCAGAGACAGAGAAGGATTATGAGTTCCTATCTCAGGCTAACGAGGCCTGTAAGTATGGGGCAAACTGACACTGGACCATTTGGCTGCAGAATTGCACGGTAGAATTATAATTAATTTGTTGTCCAACATTACCCATAGGCCTTTTTTAGCATTTCTACTTTCCCGGCTGTTACTGCCCATTGAATTCCAATGTTTTGGATTAATATCCTCTGGTTACATCCTCCTGCCGTTTTCCATGCCGAGCCTCATTTTATTTCTTGTCCATATTTTGGGCTCTTCAAACTATTTCTCTGTCCTCACTGGTCTTCTCAACACCTCCCAATTTTGCACAATCTGTGAATTTAATTAACAAGTCTTTATCCTCTCCTCCAGATAATTAACGAAGAGTTAAATAAAGCCAGACTGCACTGACTCCTGGGGCACCATGCGAGACCCCCTCGTGGACATGGTACACAGCTATTTATCATCATCTTTGTTCATGGCCCATCCACCAATGCTGAGCTCACATGGCAGCAGGAACCTGAGAATCTGGGGGAGTCCATTTGGTGGAGCGCCGACTAGGGCAAAGCACCCCCAATCCCAGCACAACCAGCCCTGGGACCATGGTCATTCACTCAAATCCTGGGCCTCAGTCTCCATGTATTAAAGCAAGAGGCACCAGCTCCCTTCCTTTCTGCACGAGGGGTCAATGTTGCCATTTCTCTGGGTCGGCACTTTCTCCCCTGTCGACAGTGCTTCCTTTCTGGCCTCCAGACCTTTTCCAACATTTGGATGTAAACAGACCCTCAAACCTTACCCCTCCTTCTTCACCTCTTAAACCCAAGGGTGTCTCCTTCCCTTCTCGGTGAAGGCCACTCCATCCTGGCTCAGGTCCACAGTCTTGGCGTCGTCCTTGACTGCGCTCTTCTTTGCACACCCACAGCCAATCTGTGAGCAGTTCTAGCAGCTCTGCCTTCAAAACGCATCCAGTATCTCACTGCTTCTCTCTCCTGCCAGTGCTGCTGCCCTGGGCTAGGCCTCCCGCAGGCCTGCCTGGCCACTGCACCCCGACACGCACACATCTGTTCTGTCCTCCTCTTTCTCGCTGGCCTCCCTCACTCTCACCCATGCACAGCAGCCAGAACCCATTAAACTACAAGTCAGACTGTGCCAGTCCTCTCCCAAACCCCTCCACGGCCTTCCTGCCTGTCTCCAGAAAAGGCCCACAATCTCACAGTGATGTTTCCTATGACTGCTGTGTCAAATTTCCACAAGCTCGGAGGGTTCACCAATGCAAATTCATTATCAAACCGGTCTGGAGGTCGGAAATCCCACTCAGGTCTCATGGTGCTAAAATCAAGGTCTTGGCAGTATCACGTTTCTTCTGCCGCCTCTCAGGAAGAAGCTGTTTCTTTGCGCATTCCAGGCTCCCAGGGCCACCTGCAGTCCTTGGCTCATGGCCCCACACCACTGCAGGCTCCACTTGCACGGTCACATCTTCACTGACATTCCTGCCTCTCTCTCCCACTTATAAGGGCCCTTGTGATGACATTAGACCCCTCAGATAGTCCAAGATAGTCTCAAGATCCTTAGCCTGACGACACATGCGCAGTCCCTGTTGCTGTGGAGGGTGACATACTCACAGGTCCTGGCGATCGGGGGCCATCATTCTGCCAGCCACAGTGGCCTTCAGTGACCCCCACTGATTGGCCTCCTGATCACCTCTCTGACCTTGTCTCTTCTATGTCCCCATGCACACTATCCTCTCCCCACACTGATCCTGGGACGAGTGGGGGATGGGGGGTACAGGGAGGGCTTGCTGTGGTGTTCTCCAATTTCCCTGGTGTAAATACACCCATCATGCTGATTTTCAGATCTCAAGTTGGCCTCAATTAACATGGACCTGGGAAGAGGTGAGAACCATGAACTCCCACTGCTCTGCAGGGCCCCTGAGGCTCTGTGCTTGCCCTTCTCTCTGCTGTGACATGCTGCCCCAGAAGCCACAGGCTCACAGGGCAAGCTCCTGCCCTCACAGAGGCCTCTCTTGGCACTGCCCCGAAACCACACCCCCTGCCATCCATATTCATCCTCCCTTCTCTACCTTCCCATCTTTGCACTCCATCACCATCTAAAACTTTGCCGTCTGAAAGTGCCCATGGTGATTCCCTTGTGTATTGCTTATCTCCCCAGAGGAGAGCAGGAACACCAGGGAGGGGGCTCTGTGCAGCCCCAGTACCTACAACGGTGCCCGGACGTCATACGTGATCCATCAGTAGCTGTGGATAAACGGGTGCATGGACGCCTGGCCCCACGTGCAACAGGACAGAGAGATGCTTTCTGCTCTTGCCACTCCTTACAATCTGAACTGTCCTGGGAGCCATGCGGAAGGGAAGTACGGCTCATTATTCTAAAACTTACACGTGCTTTTCTAAAAGTTCCATTTTCTTTAGTGTTCATGGGTGCATTCCTTTCTTCTTCAGTGCTGGTCTGTTCTTCCACTAGATATCCACTTGAGACCTACTTGAGATTTGCTAGGGACTAGTGAATGAAATCGTGCTCATGTGCTTCACAGAAAAGCTAATCAATTACCATTTTCTAATGTAATAGTAAATCTCTAGCCTACATCCTTTTCTATAATAATAATATTTGCTTCTAGGGGATCCAAAGGAAAAGAATTAATCCAAGAAGCCCGCAGGGAAGCATGTTGACAAGGGTTCTGTAAAACGCTCATTTCAATTTAGGGATAGGAGAGTGAAAGGTATCAAACATGGCATTAGGTTATCACTCTAGATGGTGGAGATTATGGAAGAAAGGTGATTTTCATGGGATAGGAAAGCATCAAGAATATTTTGAAACCAAAATGGCATTTAACATTCCTTGATTACTTATTAAATGTTTGGTGCCAGGCTAAATGCTTTACCTGTTTATCTCAGAACAAATGAGGGAAGGCCACTCAAAGGTACCTCTAGAGCACTGTACAAAAGCAGCCTGCACTCAGCACAGTTGTGATTACGATATCTCACTCCACCATGCAACATGTGAAAGGACCATGGTAACCTTCAAACTTCTGGCCTTAAGCAGAGTTGTACTTTTTGACCTTTCACCTCAGACCTTTTCTTCCATGCTGACCTCCAGGTTGACCCAGATTGCTCATCAGTGGCTCTGTCTCCCTCAAGCTAGTCCTGAGTTCCTGGGGCCTGCAATTATTAGTAAGAGGCTTCAGCCATCCAAGCTTCCTCGGGATTTCAGGGGTAGCTATAATGTTCATCAGATTTCCCAAAGTGGGCTTTGGATGGTATTAAGCCCTCTGAGAAAGAAGGGTTCTATGATCAAATAAGGTTGGGAAATATAAGATTAAAATGTTTACCAGAGTTCTTTACTGCATGAGTCCTCAGAATTCTTAATGTGCAATTGTGCGTGATAAGTTATCAAGAGCAGAGTATTGTATACAACTTTCCCACACTATGTAAACATATTTCTGTCTGTTTGAGTAGGATCTTTGATAATTACCATACTCTGGAAAGCACTTCAGGAAATACTGTTTCACCTATATACCGTGGTATTTCTTCTGTCTCCAGCCAATACCTGAGATTCAGGTGACCACCTGATGGGAGTAAGAGGTAGGGGATTCCTGCAACAACTGGGTGAAGAGTTCTAGGTTGGGCAAATCAGTCCTCTTGCCAAGAACAATCAGAGAATTTAGGTAGATAGAAATATCTACAATTGATGATAGATTATAGGTGATAAATAATAGATCAAGAGATTGATGATTGGTAGATGATAGATATAACAGATAGATAAATTATAAGTATAGATGGATAAATATATACATACGTTTGTGTGTGTGTGTGTGTGTGTGTGTGTGTATTTAGAGAGAGAAAGGGACCTCTAGATATAGTTATTTCTTTGAAAGGCACTAGTGTGCTACTGAGGAGACCAGAATTTGGGGGCCAAATCCTAAGAGAAGGAAAGTTCAGAGAAGTGAGCTGATGTTTTATGAGCTACACTTTCCCCCAGGGTAATTGTGGATTCTTGATATAAAACAATATCTGAGAATCTGGGCAAGGAGCTGCTGCTAAGAGATGGAGAAGCCATCAGAGCTTCTGGTAATTTCACAGGGCTAGAGAGACAAAAGTTACATCTTGGGAAGGAAAGAAGATACAAAGAAGTGAGTTCAACATTGATTGATTTCCACTGGAGAAACTTGCCAAATTTTCAAGCTGTGCAGAACAAGAAGCTAAGAAAGTAAATGGAAACTGACTGAAACATAAACCATAATCTTTGGCCAAGTAACGGCAGCTAGATTTCTGGACCTACCAAGAAAGAGAGACCCTGTTAAATACACAAGCTCCCGTTTGGAACTTCTGGAAAGCTACACTCAGAACAGTGGTGAAAGAAGTTAGATAAACACTTATAAAAACTGTTTAGTTAGAAATAGCTAGAAATAGCATGATTATTGATTGGATTAAGATGGCATTGCCCACACTAACAACCAGAGGATAAAGTGGAACCATCTATAGTGGTTTATACACTGTATTTGGTACTCAATAAAAAACCAGTAAGCATACCAAGAAATGAGATCAAGAGAAAAAGAGACAATAGAAATAGACAAACAGATGAGATGACCTGACCTAGTTATTGTAGTTGTCAGATATGCACTTTGAAATAAATTTAATATTAATAATTAATTAATATATTCAAGAAAATAGATGACAATGTGGAGAATTTCACCCAAAAATAAATCAGAATCTACATCAAAGAATTAAATAAAAACTGTAGAAATCAAAGATTTTTAAAATTTTTTTTTTGTAGAGACAGGGTTTGCCCTCTTGCCCAGGCCAGTCTTGAACTCTTGGGCTCAAGTGATCTTCCTGCCTCAGGCATCCCGAAGTGTTGAGATTATAGGCATGAGTCACTGTGCCCAACAAAAATTAAATGAGCTGATGGACTTAACAGAAGATTGGATTTGGCAAGAAAAGAAGATTAGTAAACTAGAAGATAAATAAATAGGTAAAATCCAGGCCGAATCACCTAAAGCAATAGTAAAAAATTTGGAAAAGAGAATATAAGGCATATCAGACATAGTGAAAAGTCTAATGTACACATAATTGGACTCTTATAAAAGAAGGAAAGACAGAAGGGGGCATAAGCAATATTAAGAGATAATGGCTAACAATTTTCCAAAAATTATAAAAGACATAAAGCTCCATATTCAAGAAGCACTATGAAATGTAAGCAGGATAACTATGAAGCCAACTGCACTTAGATACATCATGCTAAAACTGTTGAAAACCAGAGATGAAGAGAAAATTTAAAGCAGATAGATTTAAAAGATGCATTATGTTCAAAGATGAAATGCTGTTACTGATGGTTGCTTTCTCAACAATGAAGGAACATTTTTTAAATGCAGAAAAAACTCAACTGCCAAACTATAGAATTCTATACCCAGCAAAAATAATCTCCAAAAATAGAAACAATAAAAACATTTCCAATAAAATAAAAATAAATAAATAAATGAAACCAGAGAGAATTTATCAACTTTTAGAATCACACTAAAAAAATATAAAACATTCCTCTGGCAGAAAAATAATGATACCAGACATACTAAAAATAGTACAGAAATGAATGAAGGAAATGTGGATACACATTTAACATACATATATTTAAATATTGGCTAAACAAATTAATAATGATAATGTCATGTGTGGTCCAAATTTTATAATATAATACATGATCTTATTGGGCTTATTCTCACCAAAACAAAAGTCTGGAGTAGGAAAAGGTAGCTTAAATGTTCTAAAACCCTAGCATTGCCTTGCAAGTGACAAAAGCACTAATTTATATTATTCAAAGGTTATCATAGTTAGGGTGATTATTAAAAGGAAAGTAAAGAATGCATAACCAACAAGCTACAAAGAAAATGAAATAATAAAAATACTTTGAAATTTGAAAATATTTTGAAATGAATTATAATAAAAATGTAACTTACCAAAATATGTGAGTCTCTGTGCAGCTAAAGCTAAATTTATAGCCTTAAGTGCATATATTTAAAAAGAAGAAAGCTGAAAAATCTATGATGTAAATGTCAATCTCAAGAAGTTATTTTAAAAAAGCAACAAATTAAACCCAACTAAAGCAGAATGGAGGAAATAATAAGGATGGGAGCAGAATCAATGAAATAGAAAATAAACCTATAATAGAATTAACAAAGTCAGAAATTAATTACTTGAGGAGACTGGTAAAATTGATAAATATGTGGCAAGACTGACTAAAAAATGAAGAGGCCGCAGTGGCTCACGCCTGTAATCCCATCACTTTGGGAGGCCAAGGCGGGCAGATCATGAGGTCAGGAGATCAAGACCATCCTGGCTAACATGGTGAAACCCCGTCTCTACTAAAAAAATACAAAAAAATTAGCCAGGCGTGGTGGCGGGTGCCTGTAGTCCCAGGTACTCAAGAGGCTGAGGAAGGAGAATGGCGTGAATCCAGGAGGTGGAGCTTGCAGTGAGCTGAGATCGCGCCACCGCATTCCAGCCTGGGCTACAGAGACAGACTCCATCTCAAAAAAATAAATGTAAAATTAAAAAAATAAAAAATAAAAATAAACAAGGCACAAATTACCAATATCAGTGATGAAAAAAGCGATAATGCTATAGATTCTGATTCTATACATATTGAAAGTTAAAAGAAAACATTACATAATGATGCCAAATAATTTGAAAGTTTAGACCAAATGAACAAATTCCTAGAAAGGAGTAACTTAATCAAACTTACAAAAGAAGTAATACAAACTCGAGTAGTCTTATATTGATTTTTAAAGTTGAACAAGCACTTCTAGACCAACGAAAAGACCTAGACAGCCACATAATAATAGTGGGGGACTGCAACACCCCACTGACAGCATTAGACAGCATTCTGGACTTAACTTCAACACTTGACCAATTAGACCTAATAGACATCAATAGAATACTCCGCCCATTTACCACAGAATATGCATTCTTCTCATCTGCACAAAAAACATAATCCAAGGTCAATTACATTCTTAACCATAAAGCAAGTCTCAATACATTCAAAAAAGTTGAAATCATACCAGCCATACTCTTGGACACCAGTGGAATAAAAATAGAAATTAACACCAAGAAAACCTTCTAAAACCACACGATTACCTGAAAATTAGGCAATTTGCTCCTGAATGACTCTTGGGTAAACAATAAAATCAAGGCAGAAATCAAAAAATTCTTTTAAAGAAATGAAAACAGAAACATAGCATACCAAAATCTCTGCAATGCAGTAAAAGATGTGTTTTAAGAGTAAAATTTATAGCACTAAATACTCACCTCAAAAAGCAAAAAATATCCCTAAATACCTAGAGGAACTAGAAAAAACAAGAACAAACTAACCCCAAAGGTAGCAGAGAAAAAAACATAACTAAAATCAGAGTGGAACTGAACAAAATTGAGATCCAAAAACTCATACAAAGAATTAACAAAACCAAAAGTTGGTTCTTTGGAAGGATAAACAAGATCTATAGACCACTAGCTAGATTAACAAAAAATAAAAGGGAGAAGATCCAAATTAGCACAATCAGGAATGACACAGGTGACATTACAACCAATCTCACAAAAATACAAAAGATCTTCAGTCTATTATGAACACCTCTATGCACACAAACTAGAAAATCTAGAGGAAAATGATAAATTCCTGGAAAAACACAATCTCCCAAGATTGCATCAGGAAGAAATTGAAACCCTAAACAGACCAATATCAAGTTCCAAAATTGAATCATTAATTTAAGAATGCCTACCAACCAAAAAGAAACTTCAAACCAGGTGGATTCAGAGCCCAATTCTACCAGACATACAAAGAAGAGTTACTACCAATTCTGCTGAATCTATTCCAAAAATCTGAGCAGGAGGAACTAGCATCGTCCTGATACCAAACCTGGCAAAGATACAATGAAGAAAAAAAAAAACACAGGCCAATATCCCTGATGAACATAAATGCAAAAATCCTCAACAAAATACTAGCAAACCACAATGTTAATTCATCATGATTAAGTAGGCTTCATTCCTAGGATCAAGGCTGGTTGAACATATGCAAATCAATAAATGTAATTCACCACATAAACAGAATTAAAAACAAGAACCATATGATTGTCTCAATTGACATAGAAAAGGCTTTCAGTAAAATCCAACATCCCTTCATGATAAAACCCTCAAGAAATTAGGCATCAAAGGAGAAGGAACATATCTCAAAATAATGAGAACCATCTATGCCAAAGCCACAGCCAACGTCATACTGAACAGACACAAACTGGGAGATTTCCCCTTGAGAACTGGAACAAGACAAGAATGTCCACCCTCACTACCCCTATTCAACATAGTACTGAAAGTGCTAACCAGAGCAATCGGGCAAGAGAAAGAAATAAAAGGCATCCAAATAAGAAACAAAGTCAAACGATCTCTCTTCACAGACAATCTGATTCTATATCTAGAAATGACTCCAGTAAAGTTTTGGAATATAAAATCAATATACAAAAATCAGCAGCATTTCTATACACCAATAAGATTCAAGTGAGAGCCAAATCAAGGTGCAATCCCATTTACAATAGCCACACAAAACAATAAAATACTTAGAAATACATCTAACTAAAGAGGTGAAAGATATCTACAAGGAGAACTACAAAACACAGAGAAAGAAATCATAGATGACACAAACAAATGGAAAAATATTACATGTTCATAGATTGGGAGAATCAATATAGTTAAAATGGCCACACTTCCCAAAGCAATCTATAGATTCAGTGGTGCCCCTTTCAATACCAACATTATTTTTCACAGAACTAGAAAAAAACTGTTCTAAAATTCATATGAAACAAACAAAAAGCAGAATAGCCAAAGCAATCCTAAGCAAAAAAACAAAGCAGAGGCATCACATTACCTGACTCCAAACTATACTATAAAGCTACAATAACCAAAACAGCATGGTACTGGTACAAAAACAGACATATGGACCAAGGGAACAGAATAAATAACTCAGAAATAAAGCCACATACCTATAGCCATCTGATCTTTGACAAAGTTGACAAAAATAAGCATTGGGGAAAGAATTCCCAATTCAATAAGTGGTGCCGGGTTAGCTGACTAGCCATATGCAGAAGAATAAAACTGGACCTCTACCTTTCACCATAACAAAAATTAAGTCAAGATGAATTAAAGATTCAAATGCAAGACTTCAAACTACAAGAATCCTAGAAGAAAACCTAGGAAATTCTAAACATTGGCCTTGGGAAAGAATTTCTGACTAAGTCCTCAAAATCAATTGCAACAAAAACAAAAATTGACAAGTGGGACCTAATTAAACTAAAGAGCTTCTTCACAGCAAAAGAAACTATCAACAGAGTAAACAGGCAACCTACAGAATGGGAGAAAATATTAGCAAACTATGCATTTGACAAAGGTCTAATATCCAGAATCTATAAGGAACTTTAATTGAACAAGCAAAAAACAAATAGCCCCATTAAAAAATGGGCAAAAGACATGAACAGACACTTCTCAAAAGAAGACATACAAGCAGCCAACAAACAAGAAAAAATCCTCAACATAAAAAATCATCAGAGGAATGCAAATCAAAACCACAATGAGATATTATCTCACATCAGTCAGAATGATTATTATTAAAAAGTAAAAAGCGACAGATGCTGGCAAGACTACAGAAAAGGGGAATGGTTATGTACTATTCGTGGAGTTGTAAATTAGTTCAGCCACTGTGGAAAGCAGTTTGGAGATTTCTTGAAGAACTTAGAACTACCATTCAACCCACCAATCCCATTACTAGGTGTATATCCAAAAAAAATTCATTTTACCTAAAAGACACATACACACTCGCACGTTCATCACAGCACTATTCACAATAGCAAAGACATGGAATCAAACTAGGTGCCCATCAACAGTGGATTGGATAAAGAAAATGTGGTACATAGACACGTGGAATACTACACAGCCATCAAAATAACAAAATCATGTCCTTTGCAGCAAAATGGATGTAGCTAGAGGCCATTGTCCTAAGTGAATTAATGAAGAACCAGAAAACCAGATACCACATATTCTCACTTATAAGTGGGAGCTAAACATTGAGTACTCATGGACATCAAGATGGCAATAATAGAAACTGGGGACTACTAGCGGGGAGGGCTAAGAGTTGAAAAACTAATTACCGTGTACTATGCTCAGTACCTGGGTGATGGGATCAGTCATACCCCAAACCTTAGCATCATACAATATGCCCAGGTAACAAACCTGCACATGTACCCCCTGAATCTAAGTTAAAATGATACTTTTTAGTTAAATTTTTTTAGACTTAAAATATCCCCATTAAGAAATCTCTGGGCGCAGAAGGCATCACTGGTGAAAAATTTACAAACATTTAGAGAATAGTAAGACAAAAAAATGATGCTATCCAAAATGTAAGAGTGGGCATCGCCCAACCCATTTTATGAGGACAGAATAACCTTGATATCAAAACCCAATAAGGACATTATAAAAAAAGAAAATTTACAGCGTAATGTCCCATAAACATAAATGAAAAGAATCTCAAATGAAAATTAGCAATTCAAATCTCATAGCATATTAAAAGAAGAAAACATCACATTCAAATTGAGTTTGTTCCAGGAATAAAAGGATAATTTAACATTGAAATTAACCAATATAATTCACCACATTAATAAACAGGAAAATAATTATTTTATTTAATAAAGCTATAATTGTAAAGATAGTCAATAAAATTCTACACCCATTGATATGAGTTGGCTGTGTCCCCACCAAAGTCTCAACTTAATGGTATCTCCCAGAATTCCCACATATTGTAGGAGGAACCCAGGGCGGGGGGTGATTGAATTGTGGGGACTGGTCTTTCCCATGCTATTCTCATGATAGCGAATAAGTCTCATGACATCTGATGGGTTTACAGAGGTTTCCACTTTTGCTTCTTCCTCATTTTCTCTTGCTGCCGCTGTGTAAAAAGAGCCTTTTGCCTCCCACCATGATTCTGAGACCACTCCAGCCATGTGGAACTGTAAGTCCAATTAAACCTCTTTCTTTTGTAAATTGCCCAGTCTCAGGTATGTCTTTATCAGCAGCATGAAAACGGACTAATAAACCCATTTATGATAAAAAATTCTTAGCAAACAAGGAATATAACATTATTAATCTGTTAAAGAGTATCTATAAAAATCCTACCAGAAACATCATACTTTATGATAAAATATTGAAAGCTTTTCCCCAGAGATAAGAAATGGGACAAGAGTGCCCAAAACCAGCACTTCTACTCAACATTTGATTGGGATCCTAGCCAAGGCAATAAGACAAGAAAAAACACAAAGTATAAGAATTGCAAATAAAGACATAAAACTATCATTACTCATAGGCATCTTGAGTGCATACGTAGAAAATCTAAGCAAGTCTGTAGATAAACTCTAAAAATACAAAGAGAATGTAGCAAGGTTACTGGATACAAAATAAGTATGTAAAAGTCAATTATATATTTATATATTAGCAACACCAAATAGAAAATAGCTTTTTAAACATACCATATATAATAAAAACACCAAATGCCTACATGATATCAAAGACACAGCTGGTGCACATGAACACACACCCCCATGTGGGGGCTTTATGTTACATGGTTCAATCATTTGGTTTCTCTGGGTCATTGTTTACTCATCTTTAAATTGCCAACACTGTGTTAGGTTTGGATTGATCATTTGTGCAACCTCTTGTAGTTTTAAAATTCATAATTCTCTTCTTGTCTCATTCATTAATTCTGCAAATACTAGCTGAGTATTCAGCAAGTACCAGGCATGGTGCTAATCTGATAAACATAAGACAGATGGTAAATGTTTGCAGCATAAATGAGGATGTGAGGCCCCACTGCTGTCTTTACAGAGCTCTAGCCTAGTGGGGAAGCCTGCACTCCAAGCACACAGTCATATCAGAGTGACTCCTGTTGTGACAGCAAGAGGCACTGGATCCTGGGAGCGGGTGGGAGTGGAGAGTTCTCAGAGGAGGTGTTACATGAGTGGCTTCTTACAGGACATCAGAAGCCAGCCCACCCTGGGCGGAGGAGCAAGGGTGGCTGGGAGAAATTGGGAAGCAGAGTGTGGGGAGGGCTTCCTCCTGTTATAATGTTATGTCAACATTACATTCATTCAATCTGTTTACACCAAAAAGTTTATACTAAAAAGTCTGTAATGGAGAAGGCTTAATATATTCTCTCCACTTTATGTACTGAGGATCAATAGCTTCTGATGATAGAATGCAAGCACTAGAATATTCAGGGACGTAGGTGTTGATATAACCCTCAAATCTAGCCATGTCATTGGCTGTTAGCCCTGCTATGTTCCAGAATGGCTGAAGCTGGGAGTTAAACCCCCAACAGCCAGCTCAGCCAGCTGTGGCTTCTCTCCAGGTTCCAGCAGCACCATTCCTACCTACCTGATGCTGAGACCCAGAAAGCTTCCATGATTCTCCCACAATGCATCTGTGCTCATCACAGTTCAGGCTCTGCCCATGAGAAAGTCCCCTTCAGACACATGTTGGATCCCAATTTCTTGGTCATTGCCTGGACCAGAGAGTAAACCGTTGGCCTGTTTAAAAAAAAAAAAAAAGGACATAAAAATCTCACCAAAGTGCAAGTCCTTCCACATAGGAAGTAGAGGAATTGATCCAACCCGTTTTCTATGTTCTTCCTTTCTCCCCAGGAGGCTTCAGGTAGGTCATCTACCTGACACTGGCCCTCCATAAAGGGGGCAAGTAAGAGAAGGAGCTTTGGACAATGCAACTGAGATTGTATTTTTAAACCCCATATCGATGAACAAAATGTGCTTGTTTCCCTAATAAACATAAGGCTTTGGAAAAAATGTTTTAAAAAGGGAAAGAAAGAAAAAAAATTAAAGCTGTGCTACTGATTCAGCCAAAATGGCTAGGAGAAGCAACAGCCATTTCCCTGCAGGAGCAGCTGCACCCGTGGGGCCCACCCTGAGAAGGAAGGCAGCGTTCCACAGCCAGAAGGAACAGAAGAGCAGCTCGCAAAATCATCTGTTGGGGAGGAGGTGTTTTTATTAAAATTGCAATTGTTGTGGTAGTAATCAGTGGTAATTATCACTGCACTCACCCAAACCCAGCCCGACGCCGCCGAGGGGGGCCGCTGCCTTTTTCGGAAGGGTTGCGTTTCAGAAAGATTAGCATCAACACTCCAACAGGTAACCCGTCCACAGGCCTCCCTGAGAAGGGAGCTGAATTACTTGCATCAATATTTGAAAAACAAGCGAGGCATATCTCAGACTCAGGAGATATGCTGGAAACTAGAAAAAATTGATTTTTTTTCATATTCACTGCCAGATATTGCTGTGTTACACGGCTATATGCAGATAGAGGACACGGTGAGGCTTATCATGCCAGTGATAGATCCTGCACTGTCTTTAAAGGAATCAATCATTAATTTAAATCGTTTATAGCATGGCTGCTAGCTTGTTAACCCATTTTCTTCCGTGCGGGAAGAAATTGAGTGACTGTGGGTATATGAGCCTTGGAATGAAAGTGATTTTTTTTTGACAGGTTGTTGCTCGGGGTCTTCTAAGTCCTGCTTATTACTTTGTCATTTTAAAGAAATATTTTATTTTGAAAATTAATATATCAGAAGCAATAAGTGCGTGTGGAAAGTTCACATGGTGAACTTCTAGAAATATGAGAGGTAAAAATTCGGATGTCTCCCAACCTTCTCCAAGCCCAGTCTGTGGGAAGAGTCACCTGGGTGGGCTGTCACCTCTACCTGTGAACTCACCACTTTTGCTTCTTCTTGTCCCTAAGGAAGTGTAGGTGTCAGGGGAGACTTGGTTGAGTGGTTTTCTCTTCGTGCCCCAGCTCTACTTCCTTGGACTGAGACCTGCATCCTTCCAGCTAACCATCATGCATTTGAAGACCAAATCATATGTTCCAATGACTCTGCATATGTGGCAGGCTCCGCTGGGAGCCACAGGGGTACGCAGAGGCAGGGCCTGTGTTCCCGGGGCCTGTGATCCAAGGGACGAGGTGAGACACAAGCCCTGCAGGAACCTGCATGTGCCACCGTTGCTGTCAGCGCTGCCGCAGCTGTGTCCCGCGATGGCAGCCAGGAGAGACCGCAGCAGGAAGGCTCGTGCCGGTGAGGAGGTCTGGGAGGGCCAGCATGGAGCGGAGGACTGAAGCGGGTCTTGGAGGCTTTTAGAGGATGAGGAAGCTCCAGGAGGGGGGCTCACAGCAGTGCGTAGGTGCAAGGCAGGTGGCCTGGAGCACTGAGGAAGGGCCGCTGACCGCTGGCCGAAATGAACATTGTGGGTGGGGAAGGGGTTTGACTTCCGACTTCTGGACTTCCGGGGAGTCTCAGTTTCAGACGTCCTTTCCTACTGTCAAGCAGCTTGTCAGACTGAGCCTTCCGGTAGCACCTGGGAAGGTAGTGCCAGCTCTTAGGGGAACGTGAGGCTTTTGGAAAGTGAGTTGAGTCGCTAATGCTCCAATAAGGAGATTGGAATTCATCCCGCAGGCCATAGGAATCCATCCAACGTTCTAGTCCAGAGAACGGTCCAAGATTGCTACACTACTGGGACCAATGACCACAAATGTGGTGGCTTAAAACAGCACAGATTTCATCTCATACCCTTCTGGGGGTCAGAAGTCTAGAATGGGTTTGCGGGGCTATGTTCCTTCTCCCAGTGAGAACACATTCCCTTGCCTCTTCCAGCTTCTAGATGCCACCTGCGTCCCCTGGTCCATGACTCCTTCCTCCATATTCAAAGCCACGGCGCAGCACCTCCAATCTCTCTCTCTGCCTCCACGGTCACCTCTCCTTCTTGCTTTGATCTCCTGCCTCCTTCGTATAAGGATCCCTGTGATTACGTCCAGTCCACCAAGACCACCTTTCCATTTCAAGGTCCTTCATCCCAACTGCAAAGTCCCTTTTGCTGTGTAAGGAGCAGATTCACAGACGGTGGGGACTAAGATGTGGACATCTTTGGGGGAACGTTATTCTGTCCATCACAAAAATGGCCCAGTAAATAATAACAGCAGTGATAATGCTAAGTGGAGTGCACTGAGCACTACGCAGTGCCAGGTACTTCTTCTGTATTTTGTCTAACCACTGCCATGCAGTAGATCATACTCCCACTTTACAGAAACACAAACCAAGATTCAGAGCTGAAATGACTTGCTCCCTGTCCTCCTAACTTATAAAACCTGGTTTTGCACCCAAGTGTCTGACTCCAAACCAAAGATCTCTACCAAAGCAGCATCAGAGGACGTAGATGTGATATTTTGTGCTTGGTTGTGGTGATAGCTTAGTTTCCATAGGTGTTTGTGACTTAAGTAGCCAGGAAAATGTCTTTACTGAAGCACATTATTCACCAAGCTTGCACCCAATGCCTGTTATGGACCGGGCCCCAGCTAAGTCCTGATCCTGAGGGTCTCAGCCCAGTGCAGGTGGCAGAGACCCTCTGAACCTCCCACGAGTGCAATAACAGGCCATGAACGAGGCACCACTGGGCCCAAAGGAGACAGCTTTTCCCTCCGTCTGGAAAGGTTAGGGAAGATTTCCCAGAGGGGAAGACATTTGAGCGGAGACTTGAAGGTGAAGAATGAGGAGGATTTTATCATGTGCAGGAGGCTTGGGGCTGGGAGGGGAGGACAAATCAAGCAGAGGACATTGCCAGTGCAAGAATGTGTGTGTGTGTGTGTGTGTGTGTGTGTGTGTGACAGAAACAGAGACAGTGAGGCACAGAGACAGAGATACAGAAATACAGAGAGACAGGGAGTCAGAGACAGAGAGAGGCACAGAGACAGAGAGATACAGAAATACAGAGAGAGGCAGAGACAGAGAGATACAGAAACAGAGAGAAAGACACATAGAGAGACAGAGGCATGAAAGAGAAAAGACAGAAGGGAAACCATATACGCAGAGGCAGAAGTGAGAGACAGACAGGGGGACAAGGAGCAAGGACTCCAGAAGCTCTGGACTAGGAGGGAGTGGAGGCCTGAGGAAGGTGCGTCCGTGCTGCATTGAGAGCACTGAGTGTGGAGCACAGCGTGGCAGGAGGGTCTGCGGAAGGTGGCAGCGACCACCTGGGGTGCGTCCTGCATGGCTAGGAACCAACTGTGCAAATGTGGGGCAAGTTTCTCAGCTCCTCCAGTCTCACTTTATCTAGTAACAGAGTTAGGTCCAATTATTTCTGGGTCTGTCAACATTCCAGATGGGCTGGTTCTAGCTGCTCTCGGAGCTTTCCCGCTGTGTCAGTGTGACCGCCCCAGGACCGACATCGCTGCTCTTCCACTCCTGCCCCCTCCAGTGTGTGCTGATGGCTGAGGAAGGGACTCGAGATGCCGGCTCCCCAGCCATCAAGCCCAGGAGGCCCCATTCCATGAAGCCCCCATTCCAGGGCCAGCAGCAAAGCCTGGGGCTGGCAAGGGGAGCAGGTGTGTTTGTAGACTGGGTGGAGGCTCCTCTCCTCTCCCTCCACTCTCTCTCGTCTTGAAAGACCATCCCACAATCCAACTGCAGGACACACTCGTGCTCAGGAGCTCATCAACTGAGTTGCTACAAACGTGAAAAACTGGAAACAACCTGAACACCTACCCATAGAGATGGCTGAGTGAATGATGTGCATCCATATGTGTTACATTTTGGAGTCATTAAAAAACACGTTTATGAAATGTTAATGGCCTGGAAAAATGCTCATAACAAAATGTTGGGGCAAAAAACAGTTTCTACTTTCTGGTTTTCAAACTAGGAATATAAGTTAACCATTCATAATTAAATTTGAAAAGCAATAAAAAACAAAAATATGAGGTTGTTTGATAACAATCGTACATGTGTGTCTGCATATGTAGACCTGTGTGTGTGTGTATGTGTCTGTGTGTGCATGTGAATGAAAGGAAATATATCAAAATGCTAACAGATGTTATTTCCAGGAGGGAGAATTTTGGATAATCGTTATTTTATTTATATTTTTCTGTATTTACACATTTTTATAGTAAGCATGGATTAATTTTTTATTCTGAAAATAGAAAAAAAAATACATGAACAAAAAAATGGTTATTTGCACCACTTCAGATGGGACCATGAATCCATGCCTTGAGCTCTGTGTTGGGTGCTGATACCTTTGGCTTAAGGCAGCCTCTCGTTGGGTGAGCACAGACATTCTGAGATGCCGGCTTCTGGGTGTTCTGATACCTGGAGATGCCTCTGAGCCAGCTGGGGCCCATGCAAATTGTTTCATCTGCCCAGAGTGGCACTGGCATGTCCGGTACCACCGCCAGGAGCAGGGCCTCACGGGAGGCATTTAGGTCATGAGGGCTCCACCTTTATGAATGGATTCATGATATTATAAAAGGGCTGGAGTGACTTTGGTGCTCTCTGCCCTTTCACCCTCCAGAGAAGGCAGCGTTCAAGGCACCATCTTGGAAGCAGAGAGCAGTTCTCACCAAACACTGAACTGCAGCCCTTTGGCCTTGGACTTCCCAGCGTCCGGAATGGTGAGAAATAAGTTTATGTTCTTTATATTAGTTCTTCTTTTTTTACTTTTTTTTTGAGATGGAGTCTCGCTCTGTTGCCCAGGCTGGAGTGCGTTGGTGCAGTCTCGGCTTAGTGTGAACTTCGCCTCCTGGGCTCAAGTAATTCTCTTGCCTCAGCCTCCTGAGTAGCTGGGACTATAGGCCCAGGCCACCACACCTGGCTAATTTTTGTATTTGTAGTAGAGATGGGGTTTCATCACGTTGGCCAGGCTGTTCTCAAACTCCTGATCTCAAGTGATCCACCTGCCTCGGCCTCCCAAAGTGCTGGGATTACAGGCATGAGCCACCACGCCCAGCCAGTCTCTGTTCTTTATAAATTACCGAGTCTGTGATTCTCTGTTGTAGAATTGACTCAGACAGTCAAAGACATTTGTTTTACAATTCATGTGTCTGCATCCTTTCCCAGGTTCTGAGGCTGAGGATGAAGATGAGGCCCCTACCCAGAGCTGGGAGAGGTGGAGCTGCACAAAGGTGCCACATTGTGAAGCAAAACCTTAATATCCCATCCCCTCATCTTTCAGGGGCTTCTGTTCCGGGAAGTGGCTCCCAAGAAATTCCTGGTGGATTGTTGGTGCTCTGAGGGTGAAGAGGTGAAGGAGGAAGATAAAAAGGAGCAGCCGTAGCTTTCCCATGTAGCCCCCTCCGCTCTGCCCCATCGCCCAGACACCGGGCGTTGGGCGTCAATGGAGCACAAGTACTGTTCTCTAGGCACATCCGTTCCGGGACCATTCTCACATCCTGAGGATAAATTTCTACAACACTCATGCTGTGCTCTCCCTGAAAATTTTGCCTCTGTTTTGAGCCATTATAATGATTCAAGTAGAGCCTTCAGAAAAATACTGCCTCTCATGAAAAAGTCTCAGTAAATACACTCCTCAAAATTTTCATTCTTAATATATCAGTAGCTTTTCAGTTCATTATAGTGTTATTAGTCAGTCTTCATAAAAGTGCTATACATCTTTATTAAAAATGGAAGTTCACATCATTTTATGTCCCCATAAAAATGGGTGGTGGTAGCTTTGATTAATTTCTTCACATACAGTGAACTTTACAGCAAATTGGACAGTGTAATTCAATTCCTATTTCTGCAGATTTTTTTGTTGGTAGAAAATTGATATCATTCATATATGATCATATTGCCTTTGCAGGAGATATTTAAGAAATAATATCCTGGGGTAATGATCGCGTGGCTTCATTATTAATACCGTACTTTCACATGTGGAGCGCGCATTCCTTTTATCAAGCTTGACTTCGATCAGAAAATATTTCTTCAGTCCAGATTCAGCTGCGTGTGCCACCAGCGTGCACACGAGTGTGTGTGTTGGCACTTTAAAACTGTTTCTTTTCTTAACGGCTTGAGCATCATTTCTAGGGTAATCATGGGTTTGAAGAGGTTTAACAACTTTAACTATAAAGTCCAAGCCAGAGGGAAACCTGAAAAATAAGGACCAAAATTCAAAGGGTCCCCCACCCACCACCCACTCCACAGATGCCAAGCAAATCTACTAGGTCTCTTTCGAATGAAACAATTGCAGACCAGAAAAAGTTTATCAGGCTTTGGATGCTGTATTAGGGCTCTCCAGAGAAGCAAAACGTGTGTGTGTGTGTGTGTGTGTGTGTGTGTGTGTGTGTGTGTACAGAGAGAGAGAGAGAGGTTTTTTTTTAATTTTTTTTTTTGAGACGGAGTCTTCTTCTGTTGTCCAGGCTAGAGTGCAATGGTACAACCTCGGCTCATTGTAACCTCTGCCTCCCAGGTTCAAGCTATTCTCCTGCCTCGGCCTCCCGAGTAGCTGGGATTACAGGTGTGCACCACCATGCCCAGCTAATTTTTGTATTTTTAGTAGAGACGGGTTTCACCATATTGGCCAGGCTGGTCTTGAACTCCTGGCCTCAAGTGATCCATCCACCTCAGCCTCCCAAAGTGCTGGAATTACAGGCATGAGCCACCGCGTCCAGCCAAGAGAGTTTAAGGGAATCGGCTCACATGACTAATGGGGCTGGCAGGTCTCAAATCTACAGGACAGGTGAGAGCCAGGGAAGTGCTGATGTCATCATCTAGAGTCCAAAAGCTCTCTAACTGCCTCGAGCAGAATTCCTACAGTGGGTCATGCCTGCAATCCCAGCACCTTGGGAGGATGAAGCAGGAGGATTGCTTGAGGCCAGGAACTCAAGACTAGCCTGGACAAGACAGCAAGACCCTCTCTCTAAAACCTAATGTTAAATGACGAGTTAATGGGTGCAGCACACCAACATGGCACATGGATACATATGTAACAAACCTGCACATTGTGCACATGTGCCCTAAAATTTAAAGTATAATAATAATAAAAGAAAAGAAAAAAAAAGAATTCCTTCTCCAGAAACCTTTGCCTTTGCTTGGAAGACCTTCTTCTGATGGGTTGGGGCTCACACACATGACAGAAGGTCATCTGCTTTACTCGAAGTCCACTGACTAGACCTTCATCACATGGAAAAACACCTGCATAGCAACAACTGTACTGGGGTTTGGCCATCAGCGCCATGGCCGAGCCGAGTTGACAGGTGAAGTCAACCCTCTCAGGTGTTCTGTGAGTGCTGACTGGGCCATCCTTGTCACGTGTCCCTCTTCTCAAGGAGGGAGGCCCCATGAGTGCTTCCTGACAGCCCCATCCTGTCTACCTGGCACAGGCTTGTCCTCTCAGGAATACGGGGTCCTTGGCACTCCTCTCAGGCCACTCTCCACCCTGACTCCCGAGGGGTTCCAGCTACTTCTGCTCCTGAGATGCCTTTCCAGGTTTGCCATCAGTCCTTCCCTGAGGATGTCCCTGCCTTGTGGCTGTGGACATCCCGCTGGGTTGGTGCAATTCGGGCCACTGGTATGCATTTGGCATCTACATACCAACTCACACAATACACACACACACAGACATACACAGGCACAGCCACCTACCACCTATCCACATTCTCAGCCACACGCTCAAACACTGATCCACATGCACACGCCGCACGCTGTTTGCTGGGTGCACAGTCGGTGCCCACACACAGTGGGTGCCTCTGTGTGTGTCCATATGTCTCTGTCTGTGTGTATCCATGTATGTCTTTGTGTGTTCATGTGTGTCTGTCTCTGTGTGTGTTCACGTGTGTGTCTTTGTATCTGTGGGTGTGTCCATGCATGTGTGTGTGAGCACACGTGCACACACAGGTGAGTGTGCCACACACCATTGTCTTGGCCCTTGCGCGTATCAGTTTTCTTCCTCAGTGAAGAGTGCGCGATGGAACAAGGACCCCCGTGTTGGGCTCCCAGCTTTCTCTGCAGGAGGCCCTGAGCAGTATCCTCTGGCTGTCGGGAGAGCACCCCGTGCAGAGCCCCTGCCTGGGGAGATACGGCCCTGCAGGGCACCGTGTGCCCTGATGCAGTGCCAGGAAGTGCCCTTCCTCTGGGTCCCGGGAGAGCTCCCCAAGTGGCAGTGAGCTCCCTGGCCTGCTCCCAGCACACACGCTGCTCCCTTCAGGGGTGAGACTGTCCCAGAGCACACGTGGAGTCCAAGCCAAGTGAAGCCCCTCTGTGCTGGCACTGTCTGGCCTCTGACCCCAGCTGGCACAGGTAAGGGCAGTAACCGCACACCTGTGCCCCCCCAGCGTGCCCCTGACCCTGAGAGCAGAGCTGGTAGTGGCCAGATGATGGCTTCGGTGTGGTGATGGCCGTAGTTTCCACCCAGAGCCTTCACAGGATGGCTGGCATCCCTCCTGCACAGCCCCGGCCCCAGACCCTGGGATGCCACCTTCCCCCAGGCCCCTGTGCTGGCTGCATCCTGAATGACGCTGAGCTCCCACGCTCTGCAGAGGCCTGAGAGAACCACCCACCCCAGACGTTCTCCTTTAATTAAAGCAACACACCAAATAGAGGTTCTGCTGAACAGCAACCCCCCTTCCCATCTTGGAGCTCCTGCCATGCAGTCTTCAGACAGTATTTAGGTCTATGGTTGGAGCCCCAAATTGAGAGAAAGAAAGATGACCCGCTTTTCTTAAATCACAATCTAAACTTGTTTGCAAGGAGCTGAACTACAGGCAGTGTTACCTGGGGCTTCTCAAGACAGGTGCTTTGTCCTGGAGTGTCTAGACAATTGAGCAAGAGCTTTCTGGAACTTCCCCAAAGAGAGGGAACCAGGCAAAGGAAGAAGTATTTGAAATCAACAGGTCAGGTGATAGTGTGTGGGCTCTGCTCCAGAGGGGAGGTTGTTTCTGGCTGTGAGAGGTCAGCCGTGTGCAGACAAGGAGCAGAGAGGACTTGGGCATGACGATGCCATCTCTCCAGCTCATCGGGGAGAAGTCCAGAAGGAGATGGGCTTCTGGGACTAAAGGGGCATGAAAGGCGCGTTGCAGGGAAGAGGGGCACCTGTGGGACCTAACAGTCCCAGAGAGTGCCCATCCCACGGGACCCACGTGGCTGTGGTGTCCTTCAGTGGGCGTCAGCCTCCTGCAGACCCCATGGATGGGCACTGCCACGCCCACTCATAGGTGAAGACGCTGACCCTCAGAGACACTGAGTGACCTCACGTGTGGGACCGAGGCTCAGTGGCCATGCTGAGATCTACCACTGAGCCGCGGGGATCTTTTGGGGAAAACGAACTCTTCTAGGGGCAATAAAACATGAACAAAATTGCATGTCTCCGTATAGTTTGGATGGGTCAAAAGATGTGTGGAATGTGAGCATGTGTACTTGCTCTCTGTTTGAAAGACACGACCACCCCTTCCACGACATCAGCATGAAGAAAGAGTGACCAGCCGCGGTCCCCAGGGCCAGCCCGGGAGAGGTACCTTTGGGACCACTTCCCTCCAGGGAACCGGTGTGAGGCAATACCGCCTGGTGAAAAGGATAAAGGGGCCTCACCTCAGGGCACAGCACCCAGGAAAGTCCCCTCACGTCCTCCGCAGCTCTGCTCTCAAGAAGAGAAAAGAAACCTCCAGGAGTTGCCAGCGTCGAGTGGGTTCAGCTGTTCCGCGCTCCAGCTGGGCCTGGCTACAAACCTCACCAAATGCGAGGGGGCTGGCTTCCACCGTGGGCTCTGTGTGTATCGTTTCCACCCGAAACAGAATTGACTTCATCACAGCAGCAAAACAAAGACAGCTCTGAGTTATACTGTAATTCACAGCGGGAGATTGATGAATATTATTTTCCTGTAAAATCTAGCATTTTTCTCGTTGCTACTTGAAACCTGTAAGTGGTATAAAGCTGTGCACCTAGCAGGACGCCGCACTGCCTGTGCGCGGGGTGCCCACGTGGGTGCACAGCCCCCATAAATTGTGCCTTTGTGTTTAACTTGTCTAATCAGCTCGCCATATCAAAACTTCTTAAGTGGTTGCTTCTCATTTAAAGGTCTAGTAAAACTGCAATTACTATGGCTGTAAGATGCCTTGTTCCGAAAAGTGCATTAAATAGTTTTATAGATGTGGTTGGAAACACTTGTGCAGTTGTGTTTGTGAAAGCGAATGAGTTCCTTAATAATGGGACCCTGAGACAGAAAAGTAAGTCGGGAGCTGTGAAAACTACTTGGGCCTTTGAAGCTCGGTCTTGGATGTAATTTTTGATGTCGGGACAACTGTTTCTACTTCATTGAAAGAAATTGAGGTGTAACCTTAGTCAGCTTAACAGACCAGTGGCATTTTGGCTGTAGCGTTTGGAGCAAAAGTCTGGATGAGAAAGAAAAGCCAAGGGTTTCCTCTGAAAATAAAAAACGGAGAGCCTGCCTCCCGGCGAGGTGTTTGCAGCCAGCGGGATCAGCAGCTCAAGCTCAGGAGCTTGGCGACTGCAGGCTCCCCCCAGACCCACGGACGAACAAGGTCACTAGCCGGGACGCTCTGGGGTGGCGTGGTCTCCAGGCTCTTCCTGTACGACTTTGGAAAACAGGTGAAGTCCCAACAAGGACGCAGCCTCGTCTCCCACCCCCCGTGCTTGAGCTCCTGGATGCTGGTCCAACTTCACACATTTAGGCTGGAGACCCAGGGTTTCTTTGAATACGGATGAAGAGGGTCCCGGAGCCTAGAGCCCCATCTCTCCATCCGCATAGATGCTGCCGGCCACACAGGCGTATTTTCAAAGTGCATTTTTTGAAAATTGAAATCTCAGATTTGCTGTAAATTCAGGCCAGGAAGGATCTAGCAGATGGGCAATGTGTAAGTTACAAACCTAAGGGAAGCTTTTGCATTAAAAAAAAAAAAAAAAAAGAAAGCAAAGAAAAGAAAAGAGAAAAAAAACACTCTTAAACTGCAGCTCTTAAAATAAAGGAAGATTTTCTGTTTTCCATAGTGACTCACTAAACCTTTATTTAGACAGTTGGTAAAAACACCACATCACATATTTCACGTTTTTTTTTTTTTTTCCAGTGCTGCAGTTTAAAACAGCATCATGTTTTTTCTTCTAGAGGGAAGTAGAAATCTACAGTAAGGCATTTTTGCCTTTTTAAAAAATGAAACCGAAATGTATTTTGGAATGGTTAATATTCCCAGTCAGACCCACAGCACAGCCCCCTCTGGTGCACATATTAAGGAGAAGGATTAGGACCGTTATGAGGTTTTGTTCATTTGCTGTTCAACAGTTCCCAGAGATGAATTTTAATGCTCATTCAAAAGTACAACAAAAATATGATTTGAAATCCATCATCTCACTGTCCCAGCAGTTTTTCTTGCTGTTGTTCTCACCAGGTTTCAGGTTAGCTGGATGATGGCAGAGGAAAGCTGGATTCCCGCGATGCTGCGAAGTGAATCCACCGCGGCCCAGTGCACGAGGCCGGCACGGGAACTGTCCTTCCGAAGCGGGGTGCTCCCAGGACCCAGAAAAGGAGATCAGAGGAGGCCAGGCCGGAAGCTCTGAGCAATGAGATGTGTGCAGGGAGCTGCACCTGGGTTCCCAGAGTCCCGGGATCCCTCTGCCATCAGAGCATCACACCAATTACAAGGAAGTCCTCATGCACATATGTGGAGGGCACACACACAGGCACATGTACACACACTTATATACACATATGTACACATGCATACACAAACACATATACAAATATACATGCAAACACACGCGGACACATACACACGGACACCACTTACAAGCATGCACACACAGGCACATATACAAAAATTCATATACACATGTGTACATACATACACAAACACATGTACAAATGCACATGCACACACACGGATACATACACATGATACATATGCAAGCACACCACTTATAAGCACACACAAACACACAAGCACATATACACACACTCACACAAATGTATACATGCATCCACAAACATGTACAAATACACATGCACATATACACACATGGACATACACACGGAAACATACACACACACGGACACATACATACAAGCACACTCACACAAATGGACACACATGCACACAAGCACACCACTTACAAGTACAAACACACAGACACATATACGCACTCCTACCCACATATACACACATCCACAAACATGTACAACTACATATCACATATATACACATGGATACATACACACATGGACCCATAGACACACACACACACACACAAGCACACTCACACATGGACACACACACACATACAAGCATGTACACAGACACACATGCACACACAAGCACACACACAGAGACACGCATGCACACAGACAGGCACACATGCACACACAAGCACACTCACACACACAGACACACATGCACACGTACCCGGCCTGCTTCTCTGCATTCGGCACCAGGTGAAGAACCGAACAGCCTCCCAGGCCCTCTCGGGCTTCCCCGCCTCAGCCTGCAGGGCAGTCCAGGCTGTGACTTTGAGGAAGGATTCCCAGGTGTCTCCTCACACACTCGCATGGCCCACCTGAGATGCAGGCGTACAGAGAGGACCCTTCTCCTGGTGAGCACGCTGCTCACTGCTGAGAAGCCGGGTTCAGCGTGTGGGACTAAAGTTCCGGTGGGGGACCCTCCCTCCTGCCCGCCTAGCTCCTCCCGACTCTCTACTCCTCAACCCACACCAAAGTCCCAGAGAAGTTGGCATAAGGCGGCGGGGGGAGGGGGGCGGTGCAGAGGTGCTGACGAGGCCCACAGGAGGCCCCTCGAGTCCTCTGTCCCCTCAGCCTTTCACAGCCTTTGTCCTGCTGGGAAAACGGCTGTGCCCAGCACACAGGACAGACCCCACTCATTGCCAGGGGAAGGGCACAGAAGGCCATTGTGCTCAGGTGGTCACAGGCCCGTCCAGGGCACACAGGCCTCTGGGCGCTCTTTCCCATCCCTCTCTTTCTATTCATTCCTGTAAAAATCAGTGACTGTCAATGCTGCGGATTCTCCTCGCAATAGCTGTGCTTCCCCTCCATGCAGGGATGTGACATGGACTCCGTGGCGTCCCCCCGTCCTTCTTTCCCTCCCCTATCCAGGACACTTTGTGCCCAGCCCCTTCCTCAGCACTCACCACACACGTCCAATGCCAGAGCTGGAACTGCTGAGAAAGAAAGGCTTACCTCCCACGGCAACACACCTCCACCATGGAATGTGTCTGCAGGGGGAAGGGACTTGGCCTTGGAGAATGGAAATCCTTTGTGGTTCTTGCACAACAGACCCTTTCATCTTATTTTAGTAAATATTTGCTTGTTATTAGAATCTATCAGAGCTAACTTTCGTGTCTTGATGGGAAAAGGATTGAGGTTACACCTCCATGAAATGGAGGTGGCCATTAAAGGACTTTCAATGATTGACCGTCAATGATACACAATGATTGGCCAGAAATGTGTACACAATGATTGGCCAGAAAGCTGGATTTTTGTGTAAATATGGTAGTCCTGTCAAATGGGAAAGCATATCCCTTTTTCTCATTCTAGTATTTCCTCTGGGGTTATGAAAACCACAGCGTAACCACAATATCAGTGATGGCACTGCCCGGCTTCATGGCACCCTGCCGTGCTGCATGAAGACAGGCTGTGCCTTCTGGTTGTCTTTAGGTGGGGTGCAAAGGGGCTACAAGAGGCCGTGGAAATACGCAGCGCTCGCACTTCCTTCTGGGATGCTGACATTTTACATCTGGGAGCCTGCACACCCTCCACCTTAGCGTTTCCATCTAACCAAAACGCACATTTCCGAGGCAGAAGAGCTGGCCAGCCCCCCTGTCTTGAATTCACATCCCTGAACAGCGGCGCTGAGCAGGTGTTCTGCACCCAGGCCCCACTATGGTTGGTTTCCTTGAAGATGACCAGGTGGGCTACAGTTCCTAAGTGACACTTTCAGATGGACGCAGGCCGTGATCTCACATTTACCAGCATGACAATGACATCAGGTGCTAGCCCTGAGGGTAAGATGACTCCAGGGAAGGGTCTAGAATTTTATTTTTCCATCTAACCTGGGTTCAGGGGGTTGGTGGTCCGGGATTCTGCTGCACTGTGGCCTGTGGTGCTGCTGGAATGGCAGGTGTCTTCACAGGCAGGAAGTCTGTCTCCTCCCTGGTGTTAATAGACCTGAGATGTTTTACTTCCATGGTGTCAAAGGCTTTTGGTTGTACAAGGCTCTGGCGTGCACGGAAGTCCTAACATTTTCCGTCTAGGAAATGAGTGTCATGCTCAGTGTGGAACGCACAGGCCGGAGGGTGGGGAAGACATGCCACAGGGAATGGGCCTCTCCCCTTACAAAGGTCACCGGCTGCCCGCTTTGTACAGGCACAGAGGCCCTGTCAGTCACAGCCACCTGTCCCTGGTGTGGGGCTCTGTGCATGACAGCCTGGCCAGGCAAGGGAGCACCCAACACAGCAGGGAGGCCCGAGGGAGGCCCAAGGGAGGCCCCAGGGAGGCTGGGGCTCCTGTTGGGGCCTGGGACTAGCAAGGGCTGGTGAGGGGCTGGTGCCAGGAGGTGGCCTCCCCAAGGTGATCGTATCTTCGCTAGGTTGGTGGCTGTGGACAGCCTCAGCACAGAGGGCCACTGGCCAGCCGGCTCCTGCTGCCAATGTCCTATGCAGCCCCTGCCCCGGCTCCATCCTGAACCCACGGGCTGAGCTGAAGCAGCCAAACAACGGAGCTGGCGATGCGGGACAGCAGGGCAGTGAGGGGCCCAGGTGGGGTCAAGCGGCCACTGCCACCTGTGAGCCCAGAGCTGGGTAGCTCCTGGGGTCAGAAACACAGACTCCGCACCTCCCTCCTGGTGCAGGTCTTGGCCTCCCTCCAGGCCACCCCCTCGCCCACCTGCAAGGAGTGGAGAGGTGCCCCATGAGCCGGGTGCCAGTGCACACTCACACTCATGCAAAAGCACACTCACACTCACACACTCGTGCAAATGCACACTCACACTCACACACTCAAGCAAATGCATGCTTACACTTACACAGTCATGCATGCAATTCAGGCTCATATGAAGTCCACACCCACAAACACAAAACACATTCGAGATTCACAGACAGGATCCACACCCAAAAATACACAGAATTCACACACAGGGTCCACACCCACAAACACAAAACACACTCAAGATTCACAGACACACAGGATCCACACCCAAAAATACACAGAATTCACACACAGGGTCCACACCCCAAAATACACAGAATTCACACACACAGTCCACATCCTAAAATACACAGAATCCACACACAGGGTCCACACCCACAAACACAAAACATACTCGAGATTCACAGACACAGGATCCACACCCCAAAATACACAGAATTCATACACAAGATCCACATCCCAAAATAACAATTCATACACAGGGTCCACACCCCAAAATACACAGAATTCACACACAGCGTCCACACCCCAAAATACACAGAATTCACACACAGGGTCAACACCCCAAAATACACAGAACTCATACACAGGGTCCACACCCCAAAATACACAGAATTCACACACAGGGTCTACACCCCAAAATACACAGAATTAATACACAGGGTCCACACCCCAAAATACACAGAATTCACACGCAGCGTCCACACCCCAAAATACACAGAATTCACACGCAGGGTCCACACCCAAAATACACAGAATTCACACACAGGTCACACCAAAAAACAGAAAACACAGGTCCACACCCCAAAATACACAGAATTCACACACAGGGTCCACACCCAAAATACACAGAAACAAAAAAAAAAAAAAAAAAAAAAAAAAAAAAAAAAAAAAAAAAAAAAAAAAAAAAACAACAGGCACACCAAAATACACAGAATTCACACACAGGGTCAACACCCAAAATACACAGAACTCATACAAGGTCCACACCCAAAATACACAGAATTCACACACAGGGTCTACACCCAAAATACACAGAATTCACACGCAGGGTCCACACCCCAAAATACACAGAATTCACACGCAGGGTCCACACCCCAAAATACACAGAATTCACATGCAGGGTCCACACCCCAAAATACACAGAATTCACACGCAGGGTCCACACCCACCAACAAAAAACACACTCACGATTCACAAACACACAGGATTCACCCTCTCACAGGGTCCACACCCACAAACACAAAACAGGATGCTCACGCAGGATCCACACACACACAATTCACACATTGGATCCACACACTTGATCCACACCCACAAACACGCTCATGAGTCACACATCACATTCACTCACAGAACCAAACATGCTTCACACCCAGTTCACACTCACACCTGCTTCACACTCACACAGCCACATAACCTACACATGCAAGCACACTCACACATCCAGGTCACCTGGTAACTGAGACTCTGCCAGCCGTGAGCCCCACGGTGAGTCAGCACTGGGAACCCTACGCCTCCCCACCCAGGCCGGCGTCCTTCCTGGAGCTGACGTGAGTGGTCCCTGCGCTAGTTTCGACGCTGTGATTGGGGAAGGGGCTCATTTCCCTCCACAGGGGCGCAGCCCCTCGGGGTTCACCCTTGACCATCTCAGTAAGAAAACCCAGAGACGGCCCGCAGAGGGAGGAGGAACAGGATGCTGTACTGAGATGGAAGGAGAGGGCCCCCGAGCTCTGCCCACGGGCTTGCGTCTGGCCTGGAGTGGACTTGGCCCCTCGCTTCTCCGGCTCCGGGAGGGCCCTACTAATGGCCCAGGACTCCCTGGTGCAGCAGCATCTTCTGTGCAGGTGGGGCTGGGGCCAGACCAAGCGGCTGCCGGATGGACGCCTGGCTCCACCGCTGACGGCCGAGAGGTGCTGCCTGCCTGGGGCAGGACGCTGGCCGGGAGCCCCTGCCCGGCGGCCGCCCTGGTATGCCTGGCATGCTGCGGGTGGGGTGGGGGCCAGGAGTCGAGCAGGCAGGTGTGGGGAGCAGAGGCTCCCGCAGCCGGCCACGTGGAGCCTGGCCCAGCAAGGACGTTGGTCCAGCCTGGCCCTCCCAGTCCAGCCTAGGGATTTATGCTCCGTGCTGGCTCTGCAAGCCCTTGGTGAGTCCCTGGTGGCCAGCTCAGAATGACCAAATCAGGGCAGGCTTTTTATGGTCATTTCTTTACCGCACGTGACATAAACCACCCGGGAGCCCCAGTGAACGGCAGGTAAGAAATAAACAGGCTGATCTGGGAACTGTCAGCCTGCAGTGGGGCTGCCCAAGACCCGCCTCTCAGGGCATATATTAGCACGGCATCTGTTCCCAGATGGCCCTTCTTAATCACGGCGACTCGAATGCGAGGATCCGGGAATCCAGCCGAGGGAGGAGGGCCTGTGAGCTGCAGGCCCTGCCCAGGACCGGGTGCCTTCTGCCTGGCCATGCTCCCAGCCTCCCTGTCCTCCCCTCCCTCCCGCTCTCCAAATGCTCCGAGTGCAGAAGGGAAAGCTGGGCATGGCACAGACCCCTCCCACGTGTGTGGCTGTGCACGGTCCCCACCACTCCCATCTTTAAAATGAGGCAGATGCCAGCACCTTACAGGCTTGCTGGCATAAGGCTTAGAAAAAAACGAATGCAAACTTGTGAAATAGCAGCACCACCGCTCTTGATCTTCTCTCCAACTTCTTTGGGAGAGCCAAGGCCCATGAGTGGCCACGTGCATCCTGTAATCGCTTCTCTTCATTCTTAGTGTTTAAAAAACATGTTGCCATTTCCCTCAGTCATCTCCGTGCACCCTCATCTCTGTCACAAAGCGTGGAGAAGGCCAAAGGGCCCCCTCGTGCGCCGAGTGCAGGCACAGGCCCTGAAGCGATGGACAGAGCCCTCCAGTGATTACCAGGGGAATCCAGTGACCTTTCCAGAACCAGCTCCGGCCAGGTGGGCGTATCTGTGTCACAGAATGAGCCCCACCGTTCTTGTCTGACTCACTTCTGCCCATTTATTATTTCTGCCTCCTCATGACTGATCACTGGGAAAGAACAAATGCAAAGATGTTTTTAAAGCACTAATCCTAGTTCTCAATAGAGGGTAAACAGTCTTGCTTGTAGGGTAGGTTTTTGCAAAATTTTCTCTTTAATGACCCTGACTCATCCCTAAGGAACCTCCTCCTGCTCATACAACAGACCGTCTCTTTTCTAGGTTGCTCATACTTTCCATTGCATTTTCCGGGAGCTAACGACCTCCCCATCCTTGTCAAGCTGGGAACCTAGAGCCAATGGAGTGTCTCCTCCCACATTCACCGCCCAGCTCACTGCCCGTACCTTTGAGAGTTCTGGTTGATGTCAAGGTGTACCCTATTGGAACACCATAGGTTCACTGGATGGATCCTCGGCCAGCAACAATCCACCATAGGGTCCGGCCCTCTATCTCCCTGGTGTAAAGGGACTGTCTTTTTTTTATTGGATGCCACTGATAAGGACTGGAGGCAGGGAGAAGACAAAGAAAAGATAAAGAATTGGGAGACAACTTCATTTAATTTTCTTTTTCCTTTCTAAGCTCATCCGATTTTAAAACTAAAAACAGGGAACAAATGAATTTGGTAAATAAAATTTGTTTCACCTCCATGCCATGGTCACTTGTAATTCGGAGGAAAAGAGGAAACAAGGAAAGAAGAGTTGGATGGAAGTTATGAATGTGTTGGAGAATAGTGGGAGGGAAAACTGGTGGAGGAAGAAAGGGAGAGAAAAAGAGAGACAGCTCCAGAGAGCAAAGGAGGAGGGAAAGTAAAGAGGGACAGAATCAAAACCCTAAGATTGACAAGAAGCAAAAGAGCCTTCATCAGGAAATAAAAGGATGCTTGGGATTTGTTTCAAAATAAACAATATGGTGTGGGGAGGGGTGGATGGCCATACGACAAGACAGGCCCAGCCATGATGTTGTGGGGGCTGATGATCACCTGGCGGTCATGATACTGTTTATCTTCTTTTGTGCGGGTTTGAAAATTATCCATTTAAAAAAGAAGAAAAATCTTGTCTTGTGAGGTTAGGACCTAGTCATTTCCAAAAGACGGCCCTGACTTCCGAAATCAACTACAGAGGTTAGGGCTTTCCAGGCCCTCCCTCAGGTCTGATCATTGCTAGAAAGACTCGTGGAACTCACAGGAAGCCATCAGAGCCACAGCGCTTCAGCTTACGATCAGCCAAGAGAAGAGAGGCGTTGGACAGGGTCCCGAGAGACCAGGCGTGAGCTTCCCGTTGTTCCGCGGGGTTGGGGACAGCAGGACTCCGCTGGACGTGGGGCGTGACAACCCACGCGGAAGCTCCCCCAAGCCTCAGTGCCTGGGGTTTTCATGGGGCTCAGTCATGCAGGTGTGGCCGCCTGTGCTGCCGTGACTTTCAGACGCCAGCCCTTCTGCAGGTAGAGGAGATCCCGCAGGGCCCAGGGCCCCCACTACAGGCTCCCAAATTCACAAAGACACCCCTCCTGAAGATCATCTCCTGGGAGGCAAGGACAGAGCTAGACATTTTGGGTCAGGTTAATTCTTTACTATACAAGTATGGTGAATTGTAAACTATGCTCCAAAGAAATGCCTGTAGATCTTCAGCTGGAGCTGAGAGCAATGCCTCAGGGCCAGGTTCTCAGCCTTCTACATGACTACGATGGAAGCAGCATTTAAAAATCTATGTTTTAAAGCAAACTTCCAAATGTTGTGTGTTGCAGTGTTATTTGTGCCCACCCCCTAAATTCATATTTTGAAGTCCTAACCCCCAGTACTTCAGAATGTGACCTTATTTGGAAATAGGGTCATTGCAGACATAATTCATGAAGATGAGGTCACCAGGGTGGTTCTTAATCCACTAAGACTGCATCCTTATTAAAAATGGGAAATTCGACAGGCAGGCGCACAGGGACATGCAGGCAAAGATGAAGGCAGAGACCACGATGATGCTTCCACGAACCAAGGAAGGCCCGGCTGCCAGCAACCCCCAGCAGCAGGGAGAAAGGCCTGAACCGCTTCTCCCTCCTGCCCTCGGAAGGAACTAGCCCTGCCGACACCTTGTCCTCCAGAGCTGTGAGAGAGTGCCTGTCTGCTGTTTAACACATTCTGTTTGGGGCTCTTCGTCCTGTCAGTCCTAGGACACTAATACACCAAGCCACATGTGACTTGAATGAAGAAGGCTGTGGCTATAAAGAGACGTTTGAAAAGCACTGACCTAGATGATTTCTTCCATTGGTAGATGAGGAAATTGATACCCATCAATGAAGAGGGCAGTGACAGGGAGAGACGAGAAAGATCTCCAAGGAGAGACGCTGAGCGGGAACCTTGCTGTGTTCTCGGGCTCACCGAGGCACCAGCCTGATGTAACCTTTTGCCAATGATCTTAGAAACTGTAATCCAGCCGGGTGCTGTGGCTCACACCTGTAGTCCCAGCCCTTTGGGAGGCTGAGGCAGGCAGATCACTTGAGGTCAGGAGTTGGAGACCAGCCTGGCCAATGTGGTGAAACCCCGTCTGTACTAAAAATACAAAAATTAGCCAGGCGTGGTGGCGGGCACTTGTAATCCCAGCTACTTGGGAGGCTGAGACAGGAGAATCGCTTGAACCCAGGAGTCGGAGGTTTCAGCGAGCTGAGATTACGCCACTGCACTCCAGCCTGGGCGACAGAGTGAGAGCCAGAAAGAAAGATAGAGAGAGAGGGAGGGAGGGAGGGAAACTGTAATCCACTGACTGACTACGCGCCCCTCTGCTCCTTACCCATCGGCTCTCAGATGCTCAGTGGCACTGGTGCAGGCAGTGCAAGGAAGTCCTGGTGAGCAGCAGTGCTTAGAACAGCAATGGGGTGAAGCCTGCGTGAAATCAGGCTGGTTCAGGAAAGTCCTCACCCCCACTTCCATTTTGTAGACCAAGAATTGCAAATCAGTGGCAAGCGTTGCAATAGACGGATAAAAGTCCCCTGCAGCGATGTGTTAAGAAGGACTCTGAGAGCACATCCTGACACAGCCAGGAGGAACTCTGAGATCAGCAAGTAATGCCTGCCACTGGTGGAAGAGGAAGCCACAGATTTGCCAGAGATCTTCCAGATTGTGGATGAAAATATTCCATGAACTTGAACCAAAAGCCTCCTGCAGTTCAGCAAGGTATCAGTAGGCTCCCAAGAACAGTCTATTGAGAAAGTCCAATTTGGCTGGCGTGGTCTGTCCTGTAACAAAGCACATGTAGGTACAGCAAAGGAATGGTGTGCATTTTCCCTCAGCAGCAAACATGACTGAAATTTCCAGATTCACAAGGTGGGCGGGCTTGGTTAATGACAACCACCACAAGGATCACACTCTCACTGTGAGCCGGGAGCTGAACTCAAGGCTTCCCAAGAGCCTTGCCTGTTGGGTCATCCATCATTCCCATCCTGCAGTGTGGGTTTTCTAGATGAGAAAACGGAAGCTCCCGAGTGGCTGCTCCTTACCCAGATTTGCATAGATAAGAAGGGGCAGAGGCAGGACTTCTCGATGACGCTGCAGCTTTGTGCGATATCGGTCATCTGGGATTATAAAATCAATAACTTCTCAGAACTAACCTGTAGGGGCTCTCCAAGTACCCAAAGGAGCTCTTTTGGTACTGGGGGGTTTGCTTTCAGGTCCTGCTACTTTGAAAGTGTCCAGTCATTTGAGTCTGGTGTCAAGTTGATCTTTTCTCTTCCTGTCACAAATGCCACTTCTTTTGATTAAGAGGTGACCGTGATGTTTTCTCCCATCCACAAAAGACCCCTGCCCCAGCCCCGAAAGTTGCGGCCCCTCCAGACGTGAGCGAGCAGCGCCCCGGCTCTCCTCCGCTTACCATTCCTGTCTGGGCCTCAGCAGAACTGCTTTCTGGATGACTTTGACTTTTTGTGAGAGGCATTCGTTCAAGCGGCATCACTTCCCTCTGGGATTCAGACCCACCTGCTCATCCCGCTCTCTGGCCATGCCCCTCTGCTGGCACCACAATGTCCAGCGATCCTCAGTGTCTGCAGGATTTTATGGCTCTGGTCCCCTGCCCCAGCAGGCCCTAGAAGTGCCTCTAGGGGAGGTGACAGTCAAGGAGTCACGGCTCAGAGCCCCCACTGCCAGATACTCCACTCTATTCAGAGCAGCTCATTTCTTCATTTTTATACCAAGTCTCATCATAAGAGTTATTTTGAAAATAATTTTGCCTCCTTTAAAAAATGTTTCCAGGCTGGGCATGGTGGTTCACACCTGTAATCTCAGCACTTTGGGAGGTCGAGGTGGGTGGATCACTTGAGGTCGGGAGTTTGAGACCAGCCTGACCAACATGACAAAACCCCATCTCTACTAAAAAATACAAAATTAGCCGGGCGTGGTGGCACATGCCTGTAATCCCAGCTACTCGGGAGGCCGAGGCAGAAAAATCGCTTGAAACCGGGAGACGGAGGTTGTAGTGAGCCAAGATCATGCCACTGCACCCCATCCTGGGCAACAAGAGCAAAACTCTGTCTCCAAAAATAAATAAATAAATAAATAAATAAATAAATAAATAAAATAAAAAATGTTTCCAATCCACTAGCTTGATGGATAAAGAAAATCTGGTCAGTCTGGGTAGCCAGTCCTCCCCAACACAGGGCCCAAGCCGCTTTGCCACGGTTCATCCCTTCTAACTGAGCTGTTTACTGTCCCGAACCCTAGCGTGCACCTGCCCTTGTCAGTGCTCTGTCTTCTCTCTCCACACTGGGTTTTTTACATGTCCTGACTTTCCCTAATCATCTCATCTTTGAGACCCAGCCCAGCTATTGCACTTCTCATAATGCCTTTCCACATGGCCCCAGCTCCAGCCGACTCCTGTCTCTAACCTTCTAAAGCATGGCCAACTACAACCCATTGGCCAATGTGGCCCATCACTTGTTTTTGTAAATAAAGTTTTATTGGTACACAGCTGCATTCATGTGTTTATGCATTTTCTATGGCTGCTTTTGTGGTACGATGGCAATGTTGAGTAGCTGTGACAGAGACCCTCTGGCCTGAAAAGCCTAACATGTCTACTCTCTGGCCCTTTCAAGAAAATCTTGAGCCCTGTTCTAAAGCACTTCAGCATGCATGCTGCCGGAAACACGCATGTGCTGTCAGGTATAAAGATAACATCCCCTTAGGAGACTGCAGCCTCCTTTGGGGACAGAACCTGTCCCCCTAACTACTCTCTCTCCCTCAGTACCAAGCACCAGCCTTACTACCACAGGCCATCAATAAATCCTAATTGGTGGACAAATAGCCGGATGGCTGTCTAAAGAAGGAAAGCATGCTGCTCTGAACCCTTCCCCTTAGACATGAAGAGAGTTGGTTGGAAAAATCTCCAAACCTTAGCACTTTCTTTTTTTTTGAGACAGAGTCTCGCTCTGTTGCCCAGGCTGGAGTGCAGTGGCGTGATCTCGGCTCACTACCTCCTGGGTTCATGCCATTCTCCTGCCTCAGCCTCCCAAGTAGCTGGGACTATAGGCACCTGCCACCACGCCTGGCTAATTTTTTGTATTTTTAGTAGAGATGGGGTTTCGCCGTGTTAGCCAGGATGGTCTCCATCTCCTGACCTAGTGATCTGCCTGCCTGCCTCAGCCTCCCAAAGTGCCGGGATTACAGGCGTGAGCCACTGCGCCCAACCCGTAGGCACAACTTTTTACATCCCATGGTATACTTGATGATGGAGACCAAGCCAGTAGATCTTGCAATGTGCTTAAGAGGGATGAGAAATGTATAGTCACGTGCTTTTGATAATCATGTGCAAATTGAGTTTTGACTTGCATAAAAGTTTAAACAAAGCTTTATCTTCACATTGGACTTATTTTCATGGGCAGTAACTTTTAACATTTTAGCATTAAAAGTTGGCAATGACTCAAAACCAAGTGATCTCAGGCCACCTCAGGGTGTTATTTAAGGGCTTCACTGTGGACCATATAGTATACCAAATAAATGACCTCTATTTAATTGCAGCTTTAAATTTTGGTTTTTCATATATTGGGTTTTCCTAAAATGAGTACCTAAATGGTTATAGAAACCAAAACAGAAAATCTTATTTTTCATCCAGGAAACTTAAAATATTTCTTCTACTTTAAAAATTATAAATGTAGTATTTATAAGGACATGTATAGCTTCTTTTTTTTTTGCCTTTAACAAACAAAAGGGCGTGCATACTCTTGGGCAGATATAGCTCACTTACTTGCCAAAAGAAGTTGCAACAATATCCCACCAACAGCCTACAAACGTAACCGTTTTCTATATCCTTGCAAACAATGGATATTATCACCCTTTTCATCTCTGCCTGCCTGCAAAGCAATGTGTGTGTGTGTGTGTGTGTGTGTGTGTGTAAAACATTAATGTTTGTTATGGCATTAATGAGGTTACTCATATTTTTACATGTTCATTGGCAGTTCATTTTTCCGTTGAGCTCTTTGCATTTTTCTTATTGATTTATAGAAGCTCCTTATATAGTATGAATATTAACTCTTTGTAACATGCTGCAAGAATTTTTTGAGTTTGTCATTTATGTTATAACTGTTTTCTTGGCGTTCTTTGCTAGTAGAGATTTAAACTCTTTCTCACTGATTCAATTTAGTGCTATGCTAAGAAAGCCCTTCTCTCTAATATTAAATGTAATTCCCCTTATTTTTTAGTATTTTTTTATATTTAGATTTATTATTGTGTGAAGGATAAGAAGGAAATTTAATTTTATACTTTCCAAATGGATACCTAGTTTTCCCCAAATCACTGATTGATAAGCTCATCATTCTTCCCAGTCTAAGATGTCTTTTTTCAGGATTCTGGGCATTTCTTAGAATTCCATAGAATAATGGGTGTTCTGGTCCGTTGTTCCATGTCCCTATCCTGAATCTCAGATTCGAGTTTTACAGCTTTCAGGGTCACTGTCACACTCGGAGGCTGCATTGTTGGGGGAGTCTAGAAATTATCCTCATGGTGGAATTGATCACCCCGAGTGAAACGACAAGCTTGGGGTCACAGGGAGCATTTCAGAGCCAGGACTGGAACAAGGGTTTCATTTCTTAGGGTAGTTCTCGTTCCACAGTTCACACTGCTTCCCCTTTGAGCCCTAAATGACAACACATGCCACGTTTAATGATTGTGCTTCAAAATATGACATCAACAATCATGTATGTAGGGCTTTGATGTCATTATGAGAAACGGCCTTAATGTTCAGAGAAATACAATGTTTTTACCAACATTATATTTAAACCACCACGTTTGGTTGAGTCACACAGAGTTTTCTAGTTCTGCATGAGTGGCCCAACAGCCATCTGAAGCCCCAGGGCAGGAAGCAGGGACCCCGGAGCGTCCCCGTGGACTGTTGAAGGTAACAGAGGCACCATGCACCCAGACTGGAGTCACCTCCACCTGCAGATTCCAGCCATGCCATTTTGTGGGCCCTTCTCACTTGCTGGCCTGTTCCACACACGTCATCCTGGGAGCCATAATCCTGGGAGCTGTAATCCTAGGAGCCGTAATCCTGGGAGCCATAATCCTGGGAGCTGTAATCCTGGGAGCCATAATCCTGGGAGCTGTAGTTCTGGGAGCTGTAATCCTGGGAGCCATAATCCTGGGAGCCGTAATCCTGGGAGCTGTAGTCCTGGGAGCTGTAATCCTGGGAGCCATAATCCTGGGAGCCATAATCCTGGGAGCTGTAGTCCTGGGAGCTGCAGTGCCTGCCACTGCCTTGGCTTCTGCCTCGTGGCTGGAAGACACTCCCTGGGAATTTTCCTGCCCAGTTTCCCTTCACCCGAGGCATGGGTAACTGGCTCCCTAGGTGGACACCAGATGCCTTACCTGAAAGAGGAGCCCATTGACCCCAGTTGAAACCATTTGGAATGCTGTCACCAAGGTGGATCTGAGTTTGAATATGCATTTTTGATAGATGGGGTGGGAGGGTGGAATGAGGGAGCAGCATGGGTCTGAGGTCTCCGTCCCCACCAGCCTGGTTGCACAGGATGCCCAACACCCCCCAGGTAGCCCCTGCAAGTGCAGTCAGGACCCTCCATGGCTACCAGCCTTGAGTGACAAGGATGGGCACACCAGGGACACACTCTGCCCCTCGTCACCTCCCTCAGCAGTCCAACCTGCCCTCCCGTTTCTTCCAGGACAGGGAGTGGAGCTGTAGCAATAAGCGTGAGCTTGTGTGTGTAGCCATAAAGCATGTGGATGCATGTACTCCTTAAAGCCAACATTAAAAAAGATGAGACCCCCCCCAGAGCCAGGCCTGCAACACGAGGGCCGCTGGGGCTACAGGCTGTGGGCAGGGCAATGAGTGGTATGCAGAGGAGGATATTATTCAGAGGGTGGGGGTGTTCCACAGCATCCCCAGGGCTCGTGTCCAGAAGACCTGGACTTAATTCTGGGCTCAGGAACTGTCCTGAAGTACGTAGCACTTAGCAGGCCGCCTTGCCTGAGGAGCAGTCTTGGACCCCTCTCTGGAAGCGTGCCCCATGGGTGGCAGACATAGATGCAGGGCAGCCTGTGCACCACCAGCAGAAAAACAAACGGACTTTTTTTCTCCTTTTTTCTGACCACTGACTTCAGGCAGGCATGGAAGAGGTAAAATTCAGCGTCATCATCTGCAGACCTTCAGCCTATGGGCTCCAAGCAAACAGCAGGCTTTATGCACGAGCAATCTGAGGGATCATTGTTTCCATCTCACTTGCAGGAACATGCAGCAGCCTTGTATTTTGCCGTGGAAGATGTGCAATTATAATGAATAACGCACAACTAGCATGCCCGGTGGTCTGCTGGGAGCCAGGCACCGTGTTAGTGCCTGTGGTGACACACCCAGCCCAAACCTGTCCTCCAGGGCTCTCAGTCTAGCTGGGGAGTGGCCCCGTTGGGACTGTATTTATTATCCTGACTGCTTGCTGTAGAGGCAAGATAGATGATGGTGTGTGGTCTGGGCAGGGTCATCGCAGGGACACCGTCTTTGCCACACAGAGTCTGCCCTCAAGGAAGAAACGGGCTTGGTGACATGAGGATGTTCTGCTGCGTCTGAGCCCCACAAATGAAGGACACAGTTGGGAGGCTGTGCTGTGCAGTGGGGTCCCAGCAGCAATAGGGGATACCTGGCAATTCTGGCCACCAACTTTGGGCCTTTGTGGATTAGTCAGTTCTCACATTGCTATAAAGAACTACCTGAGATTGGGTAACTTATAAAGAGAAGAGGTTTAATTGACTCACAGTTTGGCAGGCTGTACAGGAGGCATGGCTGGGGAGGCCTCAGGAAACTTACAATAACAGCAGAAAGGTGGAGGGGAAGCAGGCATGTCTTCACATGGCACTGAGAGAGAGAGCAAAGGGGGAAGTGCCACACACCTTTAAACAATCTGATCTCATGAGAAGTCACTATCACAAGAACAGCAAGGGGAAATGCACCCCATCATCCAATCACCTCCCACCAGACCCCTCTTCCGACACTAAGGACCACAACTCGAGATGAGATTTGGGTGGGGACACCCCTTTTCCAACACTAAGGACCACAGCTAGAGATGAGATTTGGGTGGAGCCAAACACAGCCAAACCATATCACTCTCCTCAGTCAGAGTCTGGGGTGAGGCTGGAAGGAAGCTCCGCTTTGCTGTGTCACTGGAATGATTCTCTAGATCTAATTCTAAAGACTCATGGAAGGGGGAAGTCTTTATTTTATTACCTCTAGTGGATGTATGGAAACACTGCTCTGTGGTTTATGGCTTTGAAAATTACTGCATGCCTTAGCATCACCTTGAAATAGAATATTCCATGGTAACTATTATGAGGAGCTTAAAACTATTGGAGGCCTTCAAAACGCGATTGTATCAAAGTCCAGAAATAATTCTAAGGCAGAGAATAAACTACCTTGAAGCCACACTTCTAAAGGATCGTGGATGGTAATATATAAACCACTGAAGTAAAGTTCAAGTGGTGTGTAAATGTCACCAGGTCCGTGATATTAAAAATGCCATTTTATAGCATGCATAGTTTGGGTGGAGTTCATGATTATTAAATCTTGGATAGTACCAGTCAACACGCTCAGAATGTTACATCCCTGTGTGGGATTGTGTGAGCACATTCCCCAGGTCACTCCACACCCACCCAGGGCTCGGTGAGCAAAAGCCTCACTGGGTACCAGGTACAGCCACTCTGGCTGTGGGGAGAGTGAGGAAACACTGAAGAAGAGGAAGCAAAGGGAGTCCCCAAGGAGCTGGCAGTGACTCTTAAGCAAGAAGTCCCAATGGCTGTGTCCAGTCCACTGCCCTGAGTCCAGTTACGTGGCCCCTCTTGACCACATCCTCCATGACGCCCACCCCTGAGCCGATTGCTTGGCTATTTTCAAGGCACTCACTTGTTATTTTTGTACAAATGGAACTGACTAATTCATTTTACTTTAATTCGACAAGCATTTATGGAGGACCTGCTATTTGAGGGGCTGTGTTTGGTCATTGTCATCTACCTATTTCCAAGTGGAAAGTTGGTCATGAGGATAGAAACCAGGCTCCATAGGCTGCAATATAATGCTTCTGGTTTTCCCAAAGGGAAAACAAGGCCCTAGCAATTGCTATGGACTGTAGCGGTTGCTAAGGGGTGGAAAGCACTGAAGATGTTTTGCAGCATGTGACTGGCCAATGTGTGTGTGTGGTCACTGTGAATTTAAATGGGCACCAAAATGCAGAAACACCGCCTGCTGGATTCAATGACTAGGATGGTGTTTTCACTGACTTGGTGAAAATGGGGTGGTCCATAGATTGGCTGGAGCAACTGCAGCCTGAGAACACAAAGGTGATCATCATCCTACCTGCCCATGAGAAGGTGGGTGCTTCAGACAAAGCCTGACATGAAAATACATGCACACATTTCATTCACTGAACCTTTGCCATGTGCAAAGCAAGCACTGCAGAGGAATGCGAAGGTCAGAGACACATCTGCCTCAGGGAGCTCACCATCGTGGAGGTGTGCAGGTCAGAGACACACCTGACCTCAGGGAGCTCACAGTCATCCAGGCAAGGAGGTCAGAGGCACACCTGGCCTCGGGGCACTCACCATCATCCAGGCAAGAAGGATGAGAACCGCACAAGCATCCCATGACAGAGGAACTTCTCTTGCTGCAAGTGATGCGGGATGCAGAGAAGAAACTTGCTGGGGACATGTGGCTTCGACCAAACAACTCCGTGTCTTATCTTCACACTCCTGGGATTCACTGGGTTGGCATTAAAAGATCCCAAGAAAAATCCCAAACAGACAAGGCAGGGGAACAGCTAGAAGCTCAGCTCTCAGGATGACCCTACCCAGCTGCCCCATGGAAGGACTTTGTAGATTTCAAGTATATATTTTGATACATGTAATTTTTTTTTCACTATTTTCTAGCAGGTTTCAGAAACAATGAGAAATCTTGAGAAAGGAACTATATGTGTTCCTTTGCTGCAAATAAAATGATTGTTTTTCAAGAGTGGCTCACCCTGAACTAACACATCATCATTTCAGGTCCTAACTTCCCCCCCTCCATCCACCCTGGGCATGGCCCTCAACTGGGTAGGTCCAGCCCCTTGTGGTGTTCAACTCAGCAGTCCAGACCCTTTCCCTAATAAGGCTGGAATTCCACCGGCCTGTGCTGGTGACATTAAACAGCAGAGCCCCTGAGTCATAAAAACCAGTGGATGGGCTCACAGACGTGTGCCAGGCGGTGTGGTTTAATTTTTCTGACATGCCCTGACTTGGAGGGTCACAATTCTAAGTTACCTTTTTTCCAGGAGACATGAATATCTTTGGGAAAGTTTGGTGGAAAACCAGCCCGTAGACTTGTGAGAGAGACAGGACTCACTTTTGGCACTCTTGCCTGGCTCAGCCACCTGGAATCAAGGAAGACAGCAGAGTGCTGACCCCACGCCCCTGCCAATGCCCACTTCCTCCCCTGGGGTCATTTCCCAGGAGCAGAGCTGCAGGCCGGGGCCTCTGTCTGCCTGTGGTAGGCCCCCACATTCATTCTCATCTGGTTCCTTGTAAGTTTTCTATTGCAAAATTTTCTCAGCACTTGGGGACATGCTGTGCTCGGCTTCCCCAATAACAAAATGAAAATGCAAAGGTGCCGTGTCAGCAGGTGGGCCATGGACTTCGCACCTGGGTGACGGTGAACCTGCCTCCAAAATTGCCATGGGTCCAAAGAGGCGCCGTTTCTGGCAAAACTGATGATATTTATGAATTTTATTTCTGGTTGCAACCTGATTTTGTTATGGACCTATACTGACGTCAGTAATAAACAATAATAAGATTGTAAACTATTGCTCTTTATAATAAAATAATGCCTCTTGGCTGTATTATAAATCTAATAGCTATTACATCAGCACTCATAACTATATATCACGCTTACCTTTTAAATATACACAGGGTATTACATGGCTCAACAGAAGCGGCCAGATTTATTATTACTGCTTAGCCACAGCCTTTATTACGTCACAAATGACTAATAGGTAAAAAATGAAGGGAGATGCAATTACAGAGATGATCTATCCCATGGCTTTGGGGGGCAGGGAGCGGCATGTGGGTCCTTGCTTCCACCTGTGCTGCCGAGGGCACCTGCTCCCCGTCTGCAGGTGCTTCCCCGGGCTGCTCGGAGGCTCACATGATTCACCCCGGAGGCTGCAACAGTCACACCGTGCATTCACGATGCAGAATAAACTTCTAAGTAAATGGTTAGTTCCTAAGTTTGCTTTAATAAATCATCTCTTCTCATCTGGGCACCTGTGATTTCATCGCCCTGGGGGAATCACCCAAACCTCTCATCGGCACTGAAACAACCCTTAGGTGTGGGACCAGCGTGTTTGCTTTTGTTCTCAGTATCTTCATAAAATGAAGGCACAAAAAAATGGGGCAGTGAAAAACAAGGACCAAAAAAGATGCAGTCAAACATTTCCTTGAATTATTATTAATAACAGTGTTTACTCTGTGAGTCTCTCTTAGTAGAGGTACTGAAATGCTCCACTGACAAGCTCCAAATTACCCCTCTTCACATACCCCCAGATCTAAAGGGGTTGAGCAAGGGGAGGAGAGCATCTTAGTTTTCCAGGAGAAAAAAATCAAAGTGCAGTGACATTGAAAAATCCCTGGATGCTGCCCCTGGAATAGGAAAAACAGGAAGAGCTGCTGGGGTCCGACCCAGACCCGCAGACCCCGCCCCGTCAAGGCCCCTCCCAGCAGGTGCCCAGCCACACCTTTACCAGCTTTTCCAGGGACCTGCAAGGGCTGGGGCAGGTGACACCCTCAGGGGACCCCTGGGGCCAGCAGGGCCGTCAGTGTCCTCTAGCTGGGGGGTGTCCCTGCAACAAGAGCGGTGAGGCCAGAGAGGTCAGGAGGCTTGGAGGAGGCCATCATGTCCACTCTGGGCTTTGTCTCCCTTGGAGCAGCATCCGAATGTGTCCTGAGGACAATCAGGGATGCAGATACTGCCCGCTTTGTGGAATGGCCCGTGCAACCTGGGGGCACAAGCCAGGCTACTGGTCGTCCCTACCTCTCTGCCCCAGCACCACCAACAGGCTGAATCACACCTTTGATTCCAAGTAAGTCCCCTGTCCTCAACACCTTAGAGAAGAGGTGGCCAAGTGGGGTTGGGGACAGACCGGGAGGGGCATGGCTGTGGCGGGAATGTTGGCTTTCATGGAAAAATTGCACTGTGCCAATTTCCTGAGACTATAAAACCCACGGAGTGAGACTTCAGGTTTGGCACCTGCTCCAGAACCTTCTTGATGAAAAAAAGGTTGTCTTCATTAAGAGCATTAATATTCATGCTGCATGGTAATTTTGACACAGAAAAGGTCTCTGTAACCTTTTCTTGTGTGAGAATTTTTTACTTCTCAAGGAAATTACAGTCCAGCAATGACTTAATTAATGCTGGGTTTCTTGGGCAGGTTTTGAAGAGCTGTCAGTTTGGACTTGCAGAAACTGTCAACCTGGGAGCAGCCGTCTGGGGGCGAGGGGGGAGCGGTACCCCACGCCGGACCGGGGACCCAGCACCTTCCCATATTCATTTTAATTTAGCAGCCTGTTTTCCCTAATGCTGGGTAATTTATTATTGGGACAGAGGGTGCAGCTTGAATTAATAATCCATTTTTCACCCAGAATCTTTATTCTTTTTATCGAATGGTCTCATTGCCAAGCCATTCGGCTTTGGGAAATTTGGCCCAGGAATGACGAGGTGAGTGGCCAGCACCCATGAGCGGCCAGCCAGCATCCACTGGCTCACTGGTGAAGCCCCCAGGAGTGCAGAAAACCCATCCTGCTCTTTACAAGAAAGCAACCATCGCCACAGAAATGGTGCCAGGTGCGGCTCCTGTGTGATCTGCGGGGCTCATTCTCTTGCAGCACCTTCACCAGTGATGGGCCCAGGGGCGCTCTCCAGCCTCCCTCTCCCTCCTCCCCGGGCTTGGCTCTTCCTCCTTCCGCGGCCTTCCTGGGCCCCAGTGTGGAGTTACGTGCATTCATGGGACTGTCCAGGAGGAAGATGCCGCCTTAGGAAAGAGCAGACCCCATCCAATGCCTCAGGGAGCTGGACAGCCATAAAGCGTGGAGCGGAGGGAACGCGGAGCACACCTCTGGGGGCCGTAAATCCACTGCGCACACGTCCACTTCTCTAGTGGAACTGGTCACGCTGCCATCTGCAGAGCTGCCCCCGGGGTTTCTATTTCTAGAAACACTGCCAAGCGTTGGAGCCTTGTTCTGTAACATTCTCCAGGTTGAAATATGGAAGAGGAAGGCTTCCCAGAGCCTCTAAAAGCTGGAAGGCTTTGGGACAACAGGATTCTCCCATATCACAAGCAAAATGGAAGCTTCCGGAACGCCTAGGATCAGGGGCCTGTCTCCTTGCACACGGGTCAGGATGGAAAGACGTTTGCTGCTTCAAGAGCCCCAGGGGAGAAGGACAAGAGTGAAAGGTCAGGCTCCAGCTGCAGAGAATAAATCAGGAGTGTTTCCATCGCAGGAGCATGTCGGTAAGTCCAGGCACATAATTCAGAGACAGCCTCTGACTTCCTCTCTCCCTGAACATAAACCAATGACTCCATCGGCCAAGAGGCTTCAATATTGGGTGGGGAGAGAAAAAACAATATTGCAGCAATGTGTGCACAGCCTTTTTTTCTGGATCAAACTGATGGAGAAGTGAGGGAGGCCCATGGGAGGAGCTGGCTGGGGTCGGGGATAGTGGCTTCCGGGCCTCCACCCACCATAGCCAGGATAGGAACCAAACTGCAGGCACCCTCTAGTTGACAACAGGCAGGCTCAACCGGCAGGGCTGGCCTTTGGGGTTGCTGATGTCACCTCGGACGCTGTTCCCCGGGCGTCGGGGACTGAGTGGAGTCATCCCAATTCGAGTGGAAACGCTGGCTCCCCGCGGCCCTGCTGCACACTTAAATTTACGTCTTTACAACCTGATGAAAACTCTTCCCAGGACGAAGGTGAAGTCTCCCTGCCCCTGCACCTGTACTAAATTCTCTAGTAAACAAAATAAGCACAGCACAGAGAGTTGCGTGCACACTTACTGCTGCAGAGCAGCGCCAGGCCCCAAAGGCCGAGGATAAATAATGCACACTGCATTTCTAATATCGTTAGGTAACCAAATAAAATAAATATTTTACACTGCTGAGGCATAAAAACGCAGGCAGACAGACCAAAGAGGCAGAGCTGGGAACCAGAGAAAAGGCATGGAAACGCCTGGCCCTCGGTGGAGGCAGGGAGGCCCTGCGAGACTCACTGGGCTCAGACACAAGAGTTGAGAGGGAAATGCTCCGTGGTGAAGAGTTTGTAAATAATACTATAAATATGCACAGCACATGATAGGAATCGGGAAATCTCTCCTACCCTCCAGAGAGAGATAATCAAGGCCCAGACATGTTTCTAAGGACCGTATTTATTGGCTTGTGACAGGGCTGCAGTAAATTTACTACCCTCTCCTCCAAAAAGCAAACCTCTTCTTCCCCCACCTCCTATCCCCATCATTCCTTGGACATTTATTAAGAACCAGCCATGTACAAGCAGCAGACTCACCAGAAGAAGCAATATCGGAGCTGAAAGGAATCCTGCAATTCTAATTCTTCCCCCTCGTTTTGCAGAGGGCAAAATGGAGTTTTCAGCCAGCGAGGCCGCTGGGCTGGCGGGAGTGAGGCCGCTGGGCTGGCGGGAGTGAGGCCGCTGGGCTGGCGGGAGTGAGGTTGCTGGGCTGGTGGTCCCTGGTGCAGGGCGTTTCCCACCACCTTACGCTGCCTCGAACTGTGAAGGAGATGTTGGAAATGGAGTTTCTGTCTCACTGGTCTGGCAATCATCTGAGGGCACGTGGATGCAAACTCCGGCAGTAACTGCTGAACATACTCCAAACACACGTCATGCACACCAAGCCCCTGACCGGCCTCTGGTGTTAACAGAGCAGCATGAAGGAGAAGGAAGACAGTGGCTGGGAGGGCTTTGTGCTGGGAAAGGTGAGGCCCGAGGTTCCCTGGGGGCCAACTCAGATGGAACCACCTGCCCCCTCCCATGCATATGGGATCCCTCTGCGCAGCTGTGAGTTCTGGGCTGGGGAAGCTCATTGTCCTGGGTGTCCCATCAACTCCCAGGCTAGGATGTGGCCTGGGCCGAGCCAACCTGGACTGTGCAAATAAGTCAACAAGAGACAGATGGAGCCGCAGAGAGAGTCGGAAGAGGAGGAGGAAGGAATGGGGCAGCTGCTGTGTCCACGCAGTGGGGTCCACACCGGGTCATGGTGGAGCCCGTTTCCTACTAACAGACCCTGGTTGTGTTCCAGTATCAGGCACAGATGTCTTGATACCAGGTTAGGTGAGCCCTTTCCTCCAGTCCCAAGGAGTGAATTAGAGCTAGTTTATTTGAAACGAGGTAATCTTTGTCGATGACTTATCTAGCACCAGGCACGTGACCCAGTTCTGGAAGATTTCCTTACCAGATAAAATGACAGGGCTCCGAACGATCCTCCCTTCTCCCTGTCCCATCTCCCAGGAAGGTGTGATGTCTGGAACCACTGAGCCATTGTGTGGCCTGAGATGATCATCACAAGGACACAGAGTAGGAAGCTAGTTGCAGGGACATCAGATGGCCCAGGGAACAGCAGTGGCCACCCCCACAGCCGTACCAGCTCCATGGCGTCTGAGCAGTTTTTCCTTATTGCCTAAGCCTCTCTTAGTCAGGTGCTGTGCCCCTCCTACCCTATCGTATCCCCTCACTGGGCAACTCCCCCAGTTACTGGCAGAGCACCAGGGGACCAAGATGCTGTGATCTGGCTGGAGAAGGGAATGCGGGTTGCAGAGGGGGTTTGAGCTGGAAGTGCGTCACGGATCATGGAAAGAATACACAACAGTAGGGCAGAAGCCATGCAACCACTCCTGATGCAAAAGATCAAACCCACCACGTGGGCTCCAAGCACCCATAGAAACAGGAGGTCTAGCGAATGGGCGGCCCAGCAGCACTGGAGGCTGTGGGTGACTGGGCGGGGATGGCACTGCCAGGGTCCTGGTATAATGAATGGGTGGGGGGCCGGCTGGGACCCTCGACGAAGTTAATGCAGCTCAGCCAGAAAGCTAGAAGGACGCAGGCTGTCTAGGCCAGAGGCTCTCCAGGCCAGAGGCCCGCCGGGAGAGCGGAGTACCCAGGGCAAAGTCTGGAAGACCCGCCCTTGGGGCTTGGTGCTGGAGGCCGTGGAAGGCAGCAGCCGGAGAACAGTGTTAGAAAACACAGCCTTCCACTCCCCAACGGGAGGCCCACAGGGCTCAGCACAGGGCAGCTTCTGTAAATTCTTCATTTTGTGGCCTGTAGTTTTATTATTTATCTAAGAGAAATGCAGAATAAATCTGCTTCCAGAGCCATAGAGGCTGAGAGTCTGTTTCTCAAAACTGAAGTTCTTTCTCTGCCCCCTTAGAGACACCCCCAGCTTTCATTTGCCAGGTTCCATGATTTTCGTCCCTGGGCCATGTGGCCTCACTAGGCTAAGCTCACACTTGTCCATAGACAAAAGCTCAGGGGCTGGAAAGGAAAAAACAGGGTAACTGCTGCTGCGGGTCCCCTCACCCTGCCTCAGCCAGGAGAGCTGGGAGTATCACAGGAAATGATCTTAATGCATTGCTTACATAACCCATTGCTGACAGAAATTTTTTCTGTTAACTACAATAATAATTTCCTGGCTATGTCGTAACTATAGGGTTGTACTTCATAGCTGTGACATCTTAGCCTTGAATTATGATAATATCCTGTATGAAAATGCTATTTTTGTTTTCAAAACACTTCCTGATGTGTTCTCTTATTTTCATTTCAAAACATTTTTATAAGGACCCCAACAGGGTGAAAAGGCCACGCAGATGCCAGGAGGGCAGAGGTGGCCTCTGAAGCTTTGTGGCTGGATGTCCTCAGGGCTCCTGACACCCGAGGCGGGCTTCCCTCTTGTTCCCAGGCCCATCTAGCCCCCGTGGCAGGTGCCAGGGGCTGGGGGTGCTCCAGTCCTAGAGTCCCAGTTGGGGATAGGTAGCCGAGGGCAGTCCCTGAACCTCCTTCGGATTCTGAGCCTCTGGGTAGGGGGGCTAGAGGCTGCCTCCCAGGCACTCTCTTAAAATCATTTCTGTTGAACAAAAGAAGCTTGCAGAACCCGGAGCCGATCACTGGAAGGGTCAGAGCCTCCTAGGCATCTTCCTCTTTGTAGCTGGGGTGCCCAGGGCCCGGCTGGACTGAGAGGCTCCCTGCGGTCAGTGCTGGCCGGGCTTCCCTGGGCATCAGGGGCCTGCAGGGGAACTGGCACAGGGAGAAGCGGCCCAGGCTCTTCCCACTTCGCTGCCCTCTTCCTCCCCTACCCTGCCCTGGAAGGTGGGTTTCCCTCGAGCCTGCACGCTGCCCCTCTGCTCTGCATGGAAGCTGTCACCTGTCTCCTGTAGGTGAATGATTCCCAAGTCCACTGTCCCAACCTCAGCTCTCTTCCCAAGCCTTTATCTGAGGCACCCTGACAATATTTCCCCGGAGGTCTCTTCCAAATCCCATCCTCAACTGAACGGAAACCCATCTCATGGTCACTCGGGAACTACTGGCTCCTCCACTGCACAGATTTGTAACCGATTCCCATGCCTCCTTTCTAGCCTGAAGCCCAGGACTCACCCTGGGCTCCCTTCTCTGCTCCACGCCATTCAGCAAGCTTCCACGGAGCGCCTGCACGCTGTGCTCCACACGGAGTAAACACGAGCAGGACACAGATCCTACAATTAGCAACAGTAGACGGGCCAGGTAATTGAACATTACAAACAGCTGGGACCCTGAGGTGCCGTAGGACTCCAACCTCTTGTTTTGTACATGAACAAGAGGAGGCTCCAAGAGATTAGAAGACTGCTCAAGGTTGCAAGCTAAAAATGGGCCGATGGGGCTGCAACCCCAGGTCTCCTTGGCCCCAGGAGTGCTCTTCCTACGGGGTCACAGCCTTTCCCTCTCCAGGCACCGGGTTGAGCAGGCAGGAACGGCAAAACACAGAGACAGAAAGACAGAAACCTCTCATCAGGACCTCCAAGTTCTGTGGTTTTACCCCGTTTCATTGCAGAAATAAAACGAATACAAGCAAACATATTTGTTGGTTGGCCTATCAACATCCCAAGATTTCTGAGAGCTAAACACAGGACTTGGCACACACCTAAATTGTACCTGATATGGTTTGGCCGTGTCCCCACTCAAATCTCATCTTGAATTGTAGCTCCCATAATCCCCACGTGTTGTGGGAGGGACCCAGTGGGAGGTAATTGAATCATGGGGGCGGTTCCCCCATACTGTTCTTGTGGTAGTGAATAAGTCTCATAAGAGCTGATGATTTTATAACGTTTCCCCTTTCACTTGGCTCTCATTTCTCTCTTCCCTGCAGCCACGTAAGACGTGCCTTTCGCCTTCTGCCATGACTGTGAGGCCTCCCCTGCCACATGGAACTGTGAGGCCATTAAACCTCTTTTTCTTTGTAAATTACCCACTCTTGGGTATGTCTTTACCAGCAGCGTGAAAATGAAGTAATACAGTATCACAGATAAATAAACAAAAGACTTATCACTATCAAACAAAATGTTTACCATAATAAAGTTTAAGGCTCGAACATGTATTCTTTAAGATAATGCAAAGAACATACACTCTGGTAATTTTAATTCCAGCCTGAAATGTCCTATATCCACACTGTTTCCTAATTTCCTAGGGGGGAAAATCCTATTTAATCTGCGCCATGCTCACTCCTCTGTCTGTTCTCTGCTGGCTACCCGGCTGCGGGAATGTCTGATTTTTCACGTGCTGATTTAGAGGCTCGTATGACACATTCAACCTTTTAAATAAATCATTCATTTTTTTTAAAGGTTGGCTATGTCATAGTGTTGTGATGCACCCAATTTTTAAAATAACTGTTTATTTGATGTCAGGTACATCAGACAGAAAAATAAATGTGACTTGGTAGAGCTTATTGCAAAAATTTGATCTTTTTGATTTGGGTATACTTAGTCAGTTGCTCAACGAATTGAGACTATTTTTGGCTCAAGAGAAAGTGGGAAATGATGCAGCACGTGTCTTCCAGGGCCTCCGGACACTTCTCTCCACAGCTTTCCTCCCCTCTCTGAAGCCTTCACTTTCTCAGGTGCTCATGGTCATCCAGTATTTTCCCCTCATCTCTGTTATCAAAATTGGCTCCTAGGAAACGATTTCAAACCAGTCATGCACAATGCAGTGTAGTTGTTCCTGGGGTGCTTGGTGTCTTCCACAACGAGCAGGGTTGGAGCTGTGGCTTTTTATCTTTTCACCCCTACTGCCTGGGACTGTGCCTGGAACACGGTAGCTACTTAATATGCACTTATGAAATGAAGGAGCGTCTACGACCATTTGTATCTTAAGGCTTAACCTCTATAAAATGAAAACTCAAAAGCATTTAATGCGGATACGTGGGCAAGATTTGGGAAGAATATACTAAGCTCCAATATAATTAGGCAAATGAGAGGTAGAGTATGGGACATAAACCCACCCAGAGCCTGCTCCCTGGTGTCCTCTCTCCCACAGTCCACATGTGTTTGCATGCTATAGGGCCCAGGTGCACGTCAGGGCTGCACTTTTATTCAGGCTTATAAATCTGGAACATATGTATCTACACATGTGCTGGCCTCAATACATAGGCATCGTGATAAGGCCAATGTGACTCTTGCTATACAAAGCTTAAAATGGCACTGAGCATGAGTAGACTTTTAGAAATACTTTGCAAATTGGATGCATCTGAACACAACAATGCCAATTATTGAATTCATATTAGTGACAGCAGCACATAGTAACATTTATAGAGAACCACTGTATTATTACTGCTACTATTTCCATATATTACCATTCCTAGGAAGCCCTTTCCCACCACTGTGGTATTAGGCCAGATCCTGGGCTAAGAAGAAATAGCACTATCATACATTATTCTCATGCAGGACAATCTGACCATGATTTTTAACTTAGGGACTTTCCCCACCCATACATGGCTGTAGTCAGTGTGCCAGTGATATGGTTTAGATGTTTGTCCACTCCAAATCTCATGCTGAAATGTGATCCCCAGTGTTGGAGGTGGGGGCTGGTGGGAGGTGTTTGGGTCATGGGGGTGGGTCCCTTGTGAATGGGTTGGTGCTATCCCTTTAGTGATAAGTGAGTTCTCTCTTGCTCCCTCTCTTGACATGTGACGTGCCTGCTCCCCCTTCACCTTCCACCATGAGTAAAACCTTCCTGAGGCCTCACCAGAAGCCAAGCAGATGCTGGTGCCATGCTTATACAGCCTGCAGAAGCCTGAGCCAAATACATGTCTTCTCTTTTTAAATTAAATAGCTTCTGGTATTTCTTTATAGCAATGCAAAATGGACTAAGACAGAAAATTGGTAATAGGGGTGGGGTGTTGCTATAAAGATACCTGAAAATGAGGAAGTAACTTTGGAACTCGTTAATGGGCAGAGGTTGAAAGAGTTTGGAAGGCTCAGAAGATAGAAAGTTGAGTGAAAATTTGGAGCTTTTTAGAGACTGGTTAGGTGGTTGTGATGAAATGTTGATAGAAATATGGGCAGTGAAGGGCAGGTTGATGAGGTCTCAGATGGAAATGAGGAAATTATTGAGACTTGGAGTAAAGATCACCCTTGTTATGTGGTTGCAAAGAATTTTGCTGCATTGTATTCATGCCCTAGGGATTTATGGAAGGTTGAATTTAAGAGTGATAATCTAGGGTACATGACAAAAGACGTTTCTAAGCAGTGAAGTGTTCAAGACACGGCATGGCTGCTCCTAACAGCCTACAATCAGATTTGGGAACAAAGGAATGACCTAAAGTTGGAACTTATAATTAAAAGAAAGCAGAGTGTGAAAATTTGGAAAATTTTCAGACCAGCCATGTGGTAAAGAAGAAAGGAATATTTTCAGGCAAGAAATGTAAGGGTCTTGTGGAACAAACCTTTGCTAGAGATATTTGCCTAACTGAAACAGAGCCAAGTGCTAATAGTCAAGACAATGGGAAAAAAGGCCTCAAAGGCATTTCACAGATCTTGTAGGCAGCTCCTCTCATCAAAGGCCCAGAGGCCTAGGAGGAAAGAATGGTCTTGGGGGCCAGGCCCGGAGTGCCACTGCCATGCACTGCCTCAGAATGCTTCTCCTGCATTCAGGCCCCTCTGGCTCCAGCCAGGGCTCAAAGAGCCCCAGATATAGCTCAGACCACCATTTCAGAGGACACAAGCCATAATCCTTAGTGGCTTCCACATGGTGTAAACCTTCAGGGGCACAGAACACAAGAGTGAAGGAGGCTTGGCAGCTTCCACCTAGATTTCAGAGGATGTATGGGAAAGCCTCAGTGCCCATGCAGAAATCTGCCCTCAGGGGCAGAGCCCCCATAGAGAGCCTCTAATGGGGCAGTGCCAAGGGGAAATGTGGGGTTGGATCCCCCATACAGAGTCTCCACTGGGGCAGTACCCAATGGAGCTGTGGGAATGGAACCCCATTCCCCGACCCCAGCATGATACAGCTACCAGCAGCTTGCAATTTCAGCATGGAAAAGCCACAGGCATGAAATGTCAACTCTTGAGAGCAGCCACATGAGCTGCACCCAGCAAAGCCACAGAAGTGGTGTTGCCCAAGGCTTTGGAAGCCTGCCCCTTGCAGCAGGGTGCCCAGGATATGTGATAAGGAGCCAAGGATTTTGTTGGAACTTTATGGTTTAATGTCTTCCCTGCTGGGCTTCAAACATGTATGAGGCCCACTGTCCCTTTCTTTTGGTGGCTGTCTGTCTTTTGGAATGGGAATGTTTACCCAATGCCTGTACCACCATTGTATCTTGGAAGTAAATAACTTGTTTTTGATCTTATAGGCTCATAGCTAGAAGGAACTAGCCTTGAGTATCAGATGAGACTTTGGACTTTGGACCTTTGAGTTGATGCTTGGAAGAAATTAGGACTTTGGAAGAATATTGGGAAAGGATGATTGTATTTTGCAATGTGAGAGGGACATGAGATTTGGGGGGTGAGGGGTAGAATCATACAGTATGTATGTATGTTCCCTCCAAACCTCATGTTGAAACATAATCCCCAATGTTGGAGGCGAGACTTGGGGGAGGTGTTTGGGTCATGGGGATGAATCACTCATGAATGGCTTGGTGCCATCCCCTTGGTGATGAATGAGTTCTCTCTTTTGCTCCCTCTCTTGACATGTGACATGCCTGCTCCCTCTTTGCCTTCTACCATGAGTAAAATCTTCCTGAGGCCTCACCAGAAGACAAGCAGATATTGGTGCCATGCTTATGCAGCTCACAGAACCATGACCCAAATAAACCTGTTTTCTTTATAAATTACCTAGCCTCTGGTATTCCTTTATAGCAATACAAAATGGACTAAGACAGCCACTGTCACAGCATCAAGCTCCATTAGCCCATGAGTGGCCAGAAGCAAAAAGACCCATGTTTTCAGTTTTGGTCTTTTGTTTTGAGATAGAGACAAGTAGAAAATTGCAATAATCCTAAAATTCAACAAGATAAAGAGCAACAGAAATAGGTGGGCAAGGAACATGAACTGTAAATTTGCCACATGGGAAACCTCCAAAGCCTAAAAGAAGAGACACATCAGTAGCCAACGAACAGATAAATAGACATGAAGTGCATGACAGTGATTGTCTATGAGGGGTAGGGAGGAAATGGAGATAAAATGAGATGAGCATAAAACAAACCAAGCAAATTGGCCTCATGTGGACCAATGACAATAATATACCATGAAATGAAGAAGATGACCAATAGAATCCTCTTTACCTGAGGTAAACAAATACACAATACTTTTTAAAAAATGAGAGGGGAGGGGTTTCTGGATATCTGTCTGTTGCATATTCTAAAGTAATTATATTTCCATAGAACAGAAACAAAAATTAAATTAAAATTTAAGATGAAGCCACTTACAGTAGCATCAAGGACATCAACTATCTAGAAAGTAATATAATACAAGACCTTTTCACTTGACACTATAAAACATTTTTGAGAGACAAAAGATTTAAGATAAAAATAAATAAAAGAATATACCATGTTCATGGATCAGAAGAGTCAATACATTAATGATGTTAATTTTCCTCAAGTTAACTTATACATTAAATACAATCCCAATCAAACTCCTAGCTGCTTTCCTCCCACAGAAATTGACAAGCTGACTTCACACAAACACATACACACAGATGACTAAGAAAAACCAAGACAATCTTGAAACAGTGACAAGCTAAAGAACTTATACTACCTGCTATTAATACTTTTTATGAAGCTATAGTAAATAAAACAATTTGGTATTTGGAGTAAGGTTGACAAACTTCCCAGTGGAACATGATAGAGAGCCAGGACAGGCTTACACATTTACCACCTGATTTATGATAAAGGTGATATTATAGTGTGGTGAAGAAAGAATGATGTTTTCAATAAACATGCTAGGTCAATGGAATGTCCATGTGAGAAAACAGGAAACCTGATGTCAATGCAAAGGTCAGTTCCAGAGAAGTCATGGATCTATATGTGAAAGATAAAATAAAGCACATTCAGAAGAATACACAGAAAAATATCTTTGTGACACTTGAGATAGCAAAGACTTCTTAAACAATATAATAACCATAAAAAAAATTAGTCCTCAAAAAAGCATTAGCAAATTGACTACATTAAAATTTAGGACTTTTATTTATCATAAGACACTATTAAGATATTAAAAAGGCAATCCTCAAAGTGAAAGATATGTCACAATACGTATTTCCAACAAAGGGGTTAGTTGCAGACTACATAAATATAAATGTAAATAGAAATATATATATCCCAACATACACATCTCCTACAAACCAACAAGAAACAAAAAGACAACTCAATAGAAATATATGTGAAAGAAATGAACAGACACTTCACAAAGTCAGAGCAGAATTTCTGAAATGTGATGGGAAGAGCTTGGTGAAACTCTTTCCCAGAAAAACATCTATTAGACTGATCAAAATTAGCAAAGGCAATCACTCAAACACTGGAGATGAATCAATGATTTTACAACAAATCGAGAACGATTTACTCAACAAAATTTATGGAAACTTGGTAAGAACAAGAGATGGGCATGGCATTCAGGCTACGGGCTGCACTCATTCCCCATCCACCTCCCTTTTGTGGGAGAGCTATTCCAGGAGGCTTAGCAGCCAAGTGGCAGTTCCCACTCCCCCAACTCTTTGGGGTGAAGATGTATTCTGGTGGATAAAGCAGTGGCTGAAAACTGGAAGGTCCCATTTTTTCACAGATTTGTGCTCTCAAAACCTGTACCATGTAGGTGGTGGAAGCCAGGCTCTGCCCCCATCCCACCACTCCCAGTGCCTAATCTGTAAGAAGGACCTGAGTGGGTCAGCACTCATCCCCCAGTGAGCACTACTCTGTGCTATGGAAGATTAGTACTGATGGGCCCAGCAGCTGAGTGGCAGCCCCCATATCCCCTAACTTACTGGGGAAGAGCTACTCTGAGCAAACATTGGGCAAGCCCATCACCCTGGCTGTGTGCTGAGGAAGATCTATACCAGGCCATGGTGGCAGGTGGGCAGTAGTGCCCATTCCCAACCTCTCCCAAGCCCCACAGCTCCTGCTGTCTAGGGAGGATCCAGGTAGGGCATCTGTGAAGCACAAGCTCCTCATTCACAACCTCCTCCTTCCCAGCTCCTGCTTTATAGCAAAAATGTTCTACCTAGAGGAGAGTAGAACAAGCCTCAAACACTGGTAATGCCCTGTTCCTGTCAATAGGCCCAACTTTATCTGGAAAAGAGCATGGAGAAGTTTATTCCAGATGGCATTGCTGAAAACAATAGAGCCATCAGCTAGCATATCAGCCAAGGTCAACAGGCAGTGGAGACACCAACAGAGACAGAGCATCCAGGAGTCTCATGGGAAGATCAGGGAAAGAGTCAAAGACAGCCCTGCTAAAATCAGTCATCTGTGGTGTTCCAAAAGGCTGGTGCATGCTCAAGATTGTACTTTCTGAAGAGCACTGAAGAGGGAATTTCTGAACTACTACTAGACCCTGGCTGAGCAGGCAACAAACTTGTAAACTTCCTATGTGTCTCCAAGGCACACACAGGTCCAAATGTAATGCATGAAAAACTTACTGGTTCAGGGGCTTAGGGACAATTCTGAATAATCAGTGGCTGGCTGCTAATCTGTGTTGAGCAGGGATCATTCCTAGGAAGTCAGGTTCAAAAATTTAAAATTAAGAAAAAATTAGGCTGGGCATGGTGGCTCATGCCTGTAATCCCAGTACTTTGGGAGGCCAAGGTGGGTGGATCACTTGAGGTCAGGACTTTGAGGCCAGCCTGGCCAATATGGTGAAACCCCGTCTCTATTAAAAACACAAAAATTAGCTGGGTATGGTGGCGCACACCTATAATCCCAGCTATGTGGGAGGCTGAGGCAGGACAATCACTTGAACCCTGGAGGTGGAAGTTGCAATGAGCCGAGTTCACGCCACTGCACTCTAGCGTGGGCAACAGAGTGAGACTCCATCTCAAAAAAAGAAAAAAGAAAAGAAAAAAATATGAGCATGAACATTAGAGGCTGCACAATTCAGGGGAAATAGACTTCACTGAATTAGCCCAGCCACATAACTAAACATAAACAAACATAGCAATGAAGACAGCACCACATTTCAGAGGGAGGGTATTATTGTACAGAGTTGCAACAATATAATATATAAAATATCAAGTTTTTAAGAAAAGTTAAAAAAAAAGGTTTAAAAAAGAAAAGTTTACAAGACATGAAAAAAAAGAAAGTGTGACTCACAACATGACCCACAACTAGGTGTTTTGTTTTTTTTTTTTAAAGAAAGTAATAGAAACTATCAATAAGAGGGCCCAGATACTGGACTAAGTAGACAAAGACTTTAAAGCAGCATGATAAACATGTTCAAAGAATGAAAGACTATGTTTAAATAATTAAAGGAAGGTATGATGACAGTAACTCATGAAATAGAGAATATCATGAAAAGATATAAATTATATAAAAGAATCAATTGAAAAATTTAGAGATGAAAAGTACAATAGAAATGAAAACTTTACTAAAATCTATTAACAGTAGATTTGGGCTAGTAGAAGAAATAATCCAAGAATTTAAAGTTAGAGCAGTCCAGACACAGTAATCCCAGCACTTTGGGAGGCTGAGGCAGGAAGACCACTTGAGGCCAGGAGTTCAAAACCAGTCTGGCCCACATAGTGAGACTCCATCTCACCAAAAAAAAAAAAAAAAGGAAAAAGTAAAAAAATTAGCCAGGCATGGTGGTGTATGCCTGTAGTCCTAGCTACTCAGGTGGCTGAGACAGGATGATTGCTTGAGCCTAGGAGGTCAAGGTTACAGTGAGCCATGATCATGTCACTGCACTCCAGCCTAAGCAACAGAATCAGACCCTGTCTCAAAAATAAATAAATAAATGAATAAATAAAGTTTGAGCAATAGAGATCACGCAGTCTAAAGAACAGAGAAAAAAACAAAATAAGAAAGACAAAGCCTTAGAGAAATGTGGGACACTATTAAACTGACCTCATCTACATATCCAAAATGATCAACAAACCACAAGATGCGAAAACACAAAGAAATCCACACCCAGACACGACATAGCCAAAATATTCCAAAGATAAAGAGAAAACCTTGAAAGCTGCAAGAGGAAAACTGCTCATCATATACAAGGGAACTCCAACAATATTAACAGCTGCCTTCTCATTAAAAACAATGGAGACCAGAGACAGTGAGATGATGTATTCAAAGGACTAAAAGAAAAAAAAAAAACCTGTGAACCAATATTGCTATACCCAGCAAAACTATCTTTCAGAAGTGAATGCAAGATAAAGACATTTTCAGATAAACAAAAACTGAATTTATTGCTAGAAGATCTGCCTTACAAGAAATACCAAAGAAAGTTCTTGAACCTGAAAGCAAGCAACACCAGACAGTAATTCTATACACACACAGAAACACTGGCAAAGGTAATTTTGTACATAATTACTAAAGACAGTGCAATTGTACATTTCTGTTTCTTATCTTTACTTATTTAAAAAGCAATTGCTTAAGATAATACGTATGTAATCATATTATATTGTGGGCACTATAACATAGAAATGTGACATATTTGACAACAAGAGAACAAAGGAGGTACTGGGAACAAAGCTGTTCTGTGAGAAGAAAATGACACCAAATGGTAACTCAAACCTAGAGGGAAAAATGAAAAGATTCAGAAATAATAAATAAGAAGATTAATATAACAAACTATATTAAAATCCTTTTTTACTTAAGTTTCTTTAACAAATATAAGATTATATTGTATACATAATAATAATCACAAAAATGTGTTGTTGTTAGTAAATGCTTAATAATAATGACATAAAAAAGGGAGGAGGAAATTGAGTTATATAGGAAAAAAGCCAATGTATCTTACTAGAATTAAGGTAGAACATACCTGACATTGATTTAGATGTGTTGCAAAGTCTAGAGCAAGCTTTAAGAATTTAGAAATACATAGATTTAAAAATCATTAGCAGAATTACAAAGTTATACTAGAAAATATATCAGTTAATGCAAAAAGGTAATAAAAGAGAAACAAAAACAGAGATACAAATAGGTTAGAAGGAAATGGATGAAAAAATACACATGCAAACAGCAATCATAACAGACCTAGCATACTTTACTAATATCAGAAAAAATAAACTTTAAAACAAAACAAGTTACTGAAGATAAAGAGGGACATTTTATAGTAACAAAAGGGTCAATACAACCAGAAGATATAATAGCTATAAACATAAATGCACCTACCAACAGAGGCCCCCAAAATGTAGCAAAAGCTGAGGAAGCTGAAGGGAGAAATAGATAATTCAACAACTTCCAATAATGGATAGAACAACTGGGCAGGAGATCAACAAGGAAATAAAAGACTTTAACAATATTATAAGCCAATTAGTCCTAATAGATATCCATAAAGTACCCCACACATTCTTCCCAAGTTCAATAGCAGAATATACACTCTTCCCAAGGGCATATAGAATGTTCTCCAGAATAGGCCATATGTTAGGCCATAAAAGAAGACTCAATAAATTTAAATAATTGAAATCATACAAGTATGCTTTCCAAACACAATGAAACAAAATTGAAAATAGATAACAGAAGGAAATTTGGAAAAATCACAAATATGTGGAAATTAAAGAATATACTCCCAAATAACCAGTAAATCAAAGAAGAAATTACAAATGAAATTAGAAAATACTTTTAGATTAATGTAAATGAAAACACAAAATTGTCAGGCCTCTGAGCCCAAGCTAAGCCATCATATCCCCTGTGACCTGCACGTACACATCCAGATGGCCGGTTCCTGCCTTAACTGATGACATTCCACCACAAAAGAAATGAAAATGGCCTGTCCTGCCTTAACTGATGATATTATCTTGTGAAATTCCTTTTCCTGGCTCATCCTGGCTCAAAAGCTCCCCTACTGAGCACCTTGTGACCCCCACTCCTGCCCGCCAGAGAACAACCCCCCTTTGACTGTAATTTTCCTTTACCTACCCAAATCTTATAAAACGGCCCCACCCCTATCTCCCTTCGCTGACTCTCTTTTCAGACTCAGCCCGCCTGCACCCAAGTGAAATAAACAGCCTTGTTGCTCACACAAAGCCTGTTTGGTGGTCTCTTCACACAGACGTGCATGAAAAAGATACCAAAACTTATGAGATGTGGCAAAGCAGTGATCAGAGCAAAATTTGTAGCCGTAAATGCCTGTATTATAGAAAGAAGTGAGCTCTCAAATCAATAAGATACTATTCCATTCTAAGAAACTAGAAAAGGAGAAACTAAACTTCAAGTAAGGAGAATAAAGGAACTAATAAAAATTATAGCAGAAATAAATGAAACAAAAAGTAGAAAAACAATAGACAAAATCAGTGAGACCAATTTGTTGGCCTTTGGAAGGGTCTTTGAACAGACCTACAAAACTGACAAATTTTAGCTAGACTGGTCAAAAAAAGAGAGAGTAAACTCAAATTACTAAAATGAGGAATGAAAGCAAGAACATTACAACAAACCATATAGAAAAGTATTGTAAGCGAATACAATGAACAACTGTATGCCAAAAACTTAGACAACAAAGACACGTTGAGCAAATTTCTAGAAAGACATAAACTACTAAAAGAAGTAGAAGAAATAAGGCCAGGCAGAGTGGCTCACATCTGTAATCCCAGCACTTTGGGAGGCCAAGGCAGGTGGATTACCTGAGGTCAGGAGTTCGAGACCAGCCTGGCCAATGTAGTGAAACCCTGTCTCTATTAAAAATACAAAAATTAGCCAGGCGTGGTGGCACGTGGCACATGCCTGTAATCCCAGCTACTTGGGAGGCTGAGGCAGGACAATTGCTTGAGCCTGGGAGATGGAGGTTGCAGTCAGCTGAGATGGTGCCACTGCACTCCAGCCTGGCTGACAGAGCGAGACTCTGTTTCTAAAAAAAAAAAAAAAAAAAAAAAAAAAAAAAAAAAAAAAAAAAAAACCAGAAGTAATAGAAGATTTAAATAGACCTGTAAGAAGTAAAGAGATTGAATTGGTAATTTTAAAAGTTTCCACCAAGAAAATCCCAAGTCCATATTGGCTTCACTGGTAATTTCTACCAAACATTTAAAGATTTTGTACCAATCCTTCATGCAATCTTCCAGAAAGCATAAAGGAGAGAACACTTTCCAACTCATTCTTGGAGGTCAATATTTCCCTGATACCAAAGCCAGACAGACACATCATGAGAAAACTACTGACTAATATCTCTTGTGAATATAGATTTAAAAAATCCTCAATAAAACACTAGCAAACTGAATTCTGCCACATATAAAAAGAATCATACACCATGAGTACATATGCAAGGTTGGTTTTATACCCAAAAATCAGTGAGACACCATACCACTACAATAAAGAAGAAAATCACACGATCATCATAATAGATGCAGCAAAGGCATTTGACAAAACCAAACACCATTTCATGATTACAAAAAAAAAAAAAAACAACTAAAACTGAAAAACAACTACGAAAAACATCTCAACAAATTAGGAATAGTTGTGTACATCCTCAACCTGTAGAAGGGCATCTATCGAAAACTCACAGCTAACATCATATGTAATGGGAAAAGACTGAATTATTTACTCTTAATAAAAGAAATGAGACAAGGATGTTCACTCTTAGAATTTCTGGCCAATATTGTACTGTATGTCTTAGTGGGGCAATGAGGCAAGAAAAAATATTAAGAGACATTTGGATTGGAAAGAAGTAAAACTATTTTCTTTTACAGATGACATGATCTGACATGTAAAAAATCCTAAGGAGTTCACAGAACTTTTTTAGTGCTAATAAATGATTTAGCAAGGATGATAAGATAGAGTAATATATATAAAAATCAATTGTGTTTGTATAAATAATCTGAAAATAAGAAAACAATTAGATACATAATAACATTAAAAAACAAAATCCTAGGAATAAATTTAACAAAATAAATGCAAGACTTGCACAAAAAAGCTACAAAACATTAGTGAAAGAAATGAAAGAAAATGTAAATAAATGGAATGACATCCCATACTCATGGATTGAAAAACTCAAAATTGTTAACATGGCAATATCCCTCCCTCCCCTGCTGCAATTTTTGCAGAAATGACAAACTGGTCCTAAAGTTTATCTGGGATGCAAGGGACCAAGAATAGACAAAACAATCTTGAAAAAAAACAAAGTTGAAGAGCCCCAATTTCAAAACTTAACATAAAGTTATAGTCATCATGACATGATGCTACTGGCATATAGACATAGAGATCAATGGGATATAATCAAGAGCCCAGAAATAAACTCTTATGTTAGTAGTCAGTTGATTTTTGACATGGGTGCCAAGACAACTTGTTGAAAAGAATATCCTTTTCAGGCTGAGTTCAGTGGCTCACACCTGTAATCACAGCACCTTGGGAGGCTGAGGTGGGAGGATCACTTGAGCCCAGGAGTTTGAGACCAGCCTGGGCAACATAGCAAGTCTCCATCTCTACAAAAATTAAAATAAAAACTTAGCCAGGCATGGTGGCTCATACTTGTAGTCCCAGCTACTCAGGAAGCTAAGGTGGGAGAATCCTGTGAGCCAGGAATTTGAGGCTGCAGTGAGCTATAATCACGCCATTGCACTCCAGCCTGGGTGACAGAGTGAGACCCTAAAAAAAAAAAAAAAAAGGTTGTTTTTTCAACAAACGGTGCTGGGACATTGAGATGCACATGAGCTATCCATGTGCAAATAATGAAGTTGGATCCCCACTTCATACTATACACAAAAATTAACTCGAAATGATATAATCCTAAATGTATAAACTAAGATGATGAAGTTCTTAGAAGAAAATAGGAGATTACTGGTTGCCTAGAGCTGAGGAGTGACTGCTCTAGGTATAGAATTTCTCTTGAGGCTGATTAAAATCAGATCCTAGTGATGGTTGCACAAATCTGTGAATATTCAAAAAATCAGAATTGTATGCTTTAAATGTGTGAATTTTATGTTATTGTGAATTACACCTCAATAATGCTATTTTTAAAAAAGCAAAAAAGGGATAGCCAAGTGTCCAATAAACAAATGAAAAACTGCACAGCTACATTTATCACTGGATAAATGCAAGTTAAAACCCCATTGCAATTTTACTACACATCCACCAGGGTGGCTACAATGAAAAAGACACAATACCAAGTATTGGAAAAAATACTGACCTATGAGAATTGTCTTCCTTTGATATTCAGAATTATTAAAAAGCAGTGATTACAATTTCAGTGGTTTTGGTAACGGCAGAATGAACACTGGGACTGTGCGCCTGATGGACGAACAATGGCTGCGGGATAGAGGCGCTGATAGCAAAGCTCGGGAAGAAAGAAGCGAGGCCAACAGTTGACAGCGCCCGGGATGGCCACGCTTTCAAACGGATTTCTCTCTTGAAAGAAAATGGAATCCCACCCACTGAAGGGTCCAGGCTGGAATGTGTTACAGCAGAACTGGCCAGGCTGGCACTGCAGGAACGCAGCGATGCCCCAAATCCTTGCTTCTGAAAGCACGACCTGGGAGCCGAAGGCACAGCACTGCCCAGGCACAGAGCCCACTGGCCTTGCCCTGAGTCCGCATTCTCACAGGGCCTCTGCGTGCTTCCGGGAACATTGCAGTTTGAGAAGCTCTGTTTTAAAGAACCCTGCTCCTTTTATGGTCACTGTGGTTTCCACTGGGAATTCCTCCTGTCCTACCTACAATGCTACAACCCTCCCAGGCTCACCTGCAGCCCCCACGCCAGCCTCTGAGGCCCTCCCCGCGCAATTCCTATTTTGGAGCTCCTGGGGCCTGTCACGTCAATACTCCTCCAGCTTTCCAGGCCAACAGCCTCCAAGCTGGGCACGCCTGGGGCCTTCCTTTTGTCCCACTGCAAAGTCTTCCCTCTCCTCTGCCATGAGTCTCTGCTGGAACACACGTGAGGGTGGCCGGCAACCTGGCAAACTCTGATCCAGGTGCCTTTGCTTTCTCATTGTGCTGGTCTTCATTCATTTCCACAATCCATATCACGTGGTTCCTCCCCTCCCACCACCTCTGACTGTGCTCTCCCTGTTTCTTTCTCCAGCCGAGGACGGAGCCCGGGGCCTCTGTGCCTCTGCGTGCCCCACCTGTGGCAGGAGGGAGAGGGCGTCCCAGGAGGCCACCTGGGGCCTGTGTCCGGACCGCCGCCACCAGCTCGTGCCTCAGATGGCTTTCAGCTGTGCTGGGGCCCCTTCTCTTTCATACTTAGGAAGGGCTGGGAGGTGCCCAGTGTCCTCTCGGGACTCAGTCAACGCCCCAGCATAAACAGAAACCAAGAAAAACGTATGCATGTCTCAACTAGGTGGCTCTGAAAGACTTTCCTGGCTGGTCTAGTGCCTGTTTACACGATTTATGGCTGTCGTTTTGTATTTACTAATTGTATCACATGGCTCTAGTCATCGTATGTAATTTTTAAACTTTGCAGAACATTTCCCGCTCCAAGGAACTCAACTTGTTTCCTGTTTGTCCTCAAAACTGCCCAGTGACGTTCATAGTGAAGGAAGCAGGGATGGGGAGATCTAAAACCTCATCTCACAGAGGCCAGAGGTTAACTGCGCATGTCCCAAATACTCTAACAGCCCAAAATGCACAGATCTTTACAGAAATTATTTAGAAATCTACTGAAATGGGTTACTTTAAGATTTTCAATTTTATTTCTGAAGAGTGATAGGTGAAATTCTAGTTGATGGGTTGGCAAGAAGTGATATACCTGCATTGAATTCTCCAGTGTGTTGGAGACAGGATGAAAACCAGGCCCATCAGAGGGGCCTAGGGCACGGTGGGCTTCCCCACCCGCCCCTCCTCCCACAGACTTCTGCCTGGAAGACAGTTGCGGAAGCCATGGTGGCCTCACTCAGCCTCAGGAGCCTGGCAGGCTGAGTGTGAGCATTAACCCTGCTTAGTCCTCGAACCAGCTGCCTCTTCCTGCCCCTGTGGACCTGGATGCGATCCTGTGATAAACAGGCTCCAAGCGGCCTCTCTAGTTCCAGGGCCTGCGCTCGGCTCCTGCGTGCACCTGGAAAAGGGCTTCCAGCATCCGCTCCCATCCCCAGAGATGCACCAGGATGCCCTTGCTTCGTGGACACAGCAGGTGTGGAGAGGGAGGAGCGCGCACCGAGCGCAGGGCCCCTGTGGACTGAGAGGCTGGAGAGGTCCCTCAGCAGGGGCTGCCACCATGGGCTTCTCACGCTGGAGGCCTCCCGGGCCAGGCCAGCCTCCGTGTCCACACCACTCAGAGCAACTGGATACCGGGCAGGGCCTCAGCCGTGCCGTACCCCACGCAGAGGACACTGGCTCTGGGGTATATCAGGCACAGGCCAAGCTGTCCAGGGGTGCTGAGTTCAAACGGTCCCACGGGATGGAGGCCCTGTGTAGCCTCCATTAGAACAGTCCCAGGAACCCCACCTAGTGAGCAAATGTCTAAGCCACAAATCTCCCTGAGCTCCTGGGGGAAGCCGGGCTCTACCAGCCTCCAAATGGCAAGCTCGTATATCAGAGGTGAGCAGTAATGTGCAAAAGTCTGCTCCAGTGGACACCCCGAACCTGCAGGCAAGCACAGGGAGAGGGGGTGCCAGGGAACCTGGAGAGCTCTCCATAAAGGTGACCCTGGGCCACGAAGACATATTTTAAAATTATATGAAAAAAAAAAGAAAGAAAGAAGAGGGAGCTGCTGTGGGAGCTGTGGCTAGCCTCCTCCTTTGGTCCTGGGGACCTGGGTGTGAGCTGGGTGTGGGCTGAGGGTGGGCTGGGTGTGGGTTGGGTGTGGGATGGGTGTGACCTGGGGGGTGAGCTGGGGGTGGGCTGAAGGTGGGCTGGGGGTGAGCTGGGGGGTGAGCTGGGGGTGAGCTGGGGGGTGGGCTGAAGGTGAGCTGGGGGTGAGCTGGGGGTGGGCTGGGGGTGGGCTGGGGGTGAGCTGGGGGTGGGCTGGGGGGTGAGCTGAAGGTGAGCTGGAGGTGGGCTGGGGGGTGAGCTGAAGGTGAGCTGGAGGTGGGCTGGGGGTTGAGCTGGGGGTGAGCTGGGGGTGGGCTGGGGGTGGGCTGGGGGTGGCTGGGGGTGGCTGGGGGTGGGCTGGGGGTGAGCTGGGGGTGCATGCAGGGGCCAGGATACAGCCTGCGGCTTTGCCACCCTGTACACTGTGGGTTGGCCTGGGCTGTATATTCCTTGCACTCGACAGTTAAAGATTTGAACATAAGGTAGCATTACCTTTATCATCTCCCATAAAAATAACAATTTGCTGGAGCCTTGCAGCCCGGCATGGAAGTGGCGCGTCTTCCTGATGATGCGGGATGACAGATAGGCCGTTCAGAGCTTCGCACGCCCAGATGTGCAGCATCCTCAGTCGTGAGCAGAGAAGGGAGGACAGGGCCGCGCTCCACCTCCAGTAGCCAAATAACTCAGCCCCGGCTCCGCAGTTACGCTGTGTGAAAACGCGGGATTAATTAGACGGTGCTCGAGTGCGGCGTCATTAGAAGTTGTGCGCCCCTGCACCCAGGTGCGTCCTGTGCACACCCGGCCCCGACCATCCGACCTAAGGTCGTCTGCATCCTTCGACCGGTGCAGGCCCTTGTCATGTGTCTGCTCTTCTCACCTGCTTAACCAAAGGCAACACCAACGCAGGACGATCTGTGCACAGAAATCCTCAGTTTGTGGCTCCAAAGGCAGGGAGGGAGGTGGCGGAGGAGGCTGAGCGCCACTCCCCGACCAAGAGCGCGGTGTGGGGAAAGGGACACCGTGGCCATGTGGGCTGTGGGCCTGAGACTTGAGTGAGAGAAGTAACCACCCTGCTGAGAGAACCTTCCAGAACAGCAAGTACAAAGGCCACGGGTGCCAGCTCGGAGGCTCTGGTACGGTCCCTTGCCCAAGGCTTCATGGCCACACACACTCACTTGAGGCAGCGCGTTTGCTGCTTTGGCAAGGTGGGGTCTGTGGCCCAGCCAGGGGACACGCCCAGGCCCTCAGCTTCCTCCTGAAAACCCACTGTCAGCCTAAGGCGGCGAGGACCCCCACTGCCCAGAGGTGGAGGCTTTTAGCCAGGACAGGACCCTTACCGTAGTTGAAGGGGGAGCCCAGCTCTGCAGGCCTTGGACAGCATGCACTCTGCTCCAGGAAGAAGCTGTGGATAGAACCTTCTGGAAAGACCCAGGCGGTGGGTAATGTCTCAGGAGTTGAGGCAGAACCCAGGGTCAGGAAGCCCACCAGAGGGCGGCTTCCTGCTGCCACACACATGCATGCTATCAACAGTTATACACATGTGCAGGCAGATGCTTACATGCATGCTCACATGTACACAGGTATACATATTCACACAACACACATTCACATGAATATGCTTGCACATGTGCACACACATGCACCACATGCATGCAGACTCACACGTACATATGCATCATGCCCACACACATGCACATTCACACACCTGCCCTCACATGTGTACAGTCACACACTTGCATGCACATTCACATGTACACAGATGCACACATGTACATGTGCATTCACATGCACATATGTGCACACATGTTCACACGTGCATGCCTACACATGCACACACACGTGTGCACACGTTCACATGTACACATGCACACACGTGCACATGTGTGCACATTCACATGCACATCTATGCACACATGTTCACATGCACTACACATGGGCATGCACATTCACACACAGGCATGCAGTCACACGTGTAAATATGAACACACTCAAATGCTCACGTGTGTACATTCACATTCACATGCTCACACATGGATTCAGACATGCACATGCTCATATGTGTTCACGAATTCTCATGTGTGTAAGCACACAGTACACTCATGCATGCACACACACATATGCACACACTCGTGTGCACTCACACATGCATTCATTCACATATGCAGCCACACACATCACATTCACACATGCTCACTCTCACATGTACACTTACACATGAGTGCACACTCACATGTGTGCACACACACGTGCACTCAGACTCACATGTGCACACACACTTTCACAAGTGTACACACACAAGTGCACACTCACATGCACGCTGTCACGTGCACTTCATCACAGGCCCAAGAGGTTGAAGTCCTGATAGCCTCTCCCTCCTCTTACACCTATGTTGGGGCATCAGCATTCCTTCCGTCCTCCCACTAGTAGGACGGCCATGTGCAATTTCAAGTCCACCTGCTGCTGAAATCTGCTGGGAGCAGGTTTCATTCAGGCGAGGAGATTGTGACCCTAAGACCACTCCCTGATCTAATATTCCATGGGAGATGCAGAGCCAGGATCTAAATCCACATCCTGGGGAGCCCAGGTTGCCAACAAGGCGGCCGCTGGTGACGGAGGAGAGTTCAGGCCCCATGTGAAGCCCATTCACATCCAGTCTTGATGTTCTCTTGGTTGGGAGACCCATTCACCCCCAGTGCCAAAAGCAAAACAACAAAAACAACAATAAAGATTTTAGAAACCAAAAGGTTTTCGAAAACTTGCTAAGCTGGAAGCTGAACCCCATTTTACTCCATGCGGGTAGTGGCTGCCATCATGAGACACTCAGTGGTTCGGGAAAGTGTCTGGACAGCCTAGCACACCAGGCTCGCTGCTGTGGTTCCTGACACACTGAGGAAACAGCAGACTTTATATGTGGGGTCTCCCACACTCAGGGCTGGGATCTTAGTTGTGTTTGCACATATCCTAGAAGGCACCCCTGCCTCTGGCCCCAACCTCCATGGCCAGGCAGTGAGTGTGCAAATCTTAACCTTCCAAATAACAGACTCAAGAATGCTTTTCATCCAGCCTCATCGGGAGCTGCTGAGAATGGTCCCTGAGAAGTGAAACTTAGATGGGGGTGGGTAGGCAGAGCAGAGGGCCTGGGAAGGAGAAAGGGACCAGAGAGAGAAAAAAAATCCAGTGATGAGAAAATAAAGTAATTTAAGCTGAATTACACTTAAAATGACCTTTGCAATAGGTAATAGGCAATCCAAGACAGGAAGAAAGAGCTGAAATTCAACAGACTGAAGTCCGCCTTATAGCTTGAAAAATGGGAAATCCGAGGGCAGGAAAAGAGAGCAGGGAAAGCACGAGAAGTAAAATGAAGGCTGGCGAGGGAGAAGTCATTTTGTGGAAGGTTAGGATCATTAGCAAACGGAGAAATGATTAGCAGGAAAGTTCTCAAAATTAAAGAGACTTTTTAAAGAAGAAGAAAGAAGCTTTGTGGAACTTGACAGTCATAAAAATGACATGGTGCAGACAGTGTCTAAAACGTCTGAAATGAACACCTGTACAGGCATCGTGTGATTATCGGGCCTCACAGGAGAGAAGCCCAGGTTTTGGCAAACTGGATCTTGTTCTGGGTGAGTAGCATTCATCTACTTTGGATAAAACGCTCAAGGAAATGTGAATCTCTTCAGCAAAGACTGCTCTTCTGGAAAAGAATTTATTTCCGTCTTCTTTCGCTCATTTTGTAAAGGACCACTACTACTTTCTCCCCACAAAGTCCTTTTTGGCAACAACTCATTTTTGCCAGGTTTAATTTCTTTTTTTTTTTTTGAGACAGAGTCTCACTCTGTCACCCAAGCTGGAGTGCAGTGGTGCAATCTCAGCTCACTGCAACCTCCACCTCCCAGGTTCAAGCAATTCTCCTGCCTCAGACTCCAAAATAGCTGGGACTACAGGCGCCCACCACCATGCCCAGCTAATTTTTGTATTTTTAGTAGAGACGGGGTTTCACCGTGATGGCCAGGATGGTCTCGATCTTATGACCTCGTGATCCGCCCACCTCGGCCTCCCAAAGTGCTGGAATTACAGGCGTAAGCCACCGCGCCCGGCCTAATTTCTTACTTAGTGGGGTCGTGAGTAATTTTATTTTAACAATTTTGGGAAATTTAGAGAAAAGCTAAAAAACATAACGCTGAACTCAAATTCATAAATGGAAAAGTGCACGTTTGTTCTGTGGGATTCATGTGAAGGAATTCATTTATCATGTGGTTAAAACCATAAGATGCTAGAACCCCACAACGTTCACCCTGACAACAGGGAGGGAGAGCTTCCTAACACAGCTCTGAGTTAAAACGGTGACACCTTCCTGATCTGGGCTCACCAGGTTTCCAGTGAAACGAAATGCGCTGAAGTTTCGAGCTCACTGCTTTTCCGTGTCAGACACTGTGGTTGATATGGTGCCACACAACTGCTCTGGCAGAGCCTCTCGGATCCACTCCTGGGTTTGCTAGCTCCTTCTAGTCAGGCTGTAGGGATGCTCGGCCTGGAGGCCAGTGTGGTGGGGCAGCAAGGAGCCTGCTCTCCAGGAGCTTAGAGTCGGGTGGTGGAGACACAGTCGACAAACGACAAAGTTGCTTCCTGACACTGATAAATGAGGAGCACTATTTTAAATTTGATGTCAGGAAAGGCCTCTCAGAAAGAGGGAGGTCGGGGCTAAGACTTGAATGATGAGAAGGGATTGGCCTTGACAAAAGAACCTTCTAGAACAGCAAGTACAAAGACCTCAAGTAACCAGGGAGTAACAATGCTCTGTAGGTTTGGTGTGTTTGGGACTGAGACATAACAATTAAAGCCAGGAGGCGGACGTGGACCTTGAGATGGTGAGTGGTTTAAAATATGCTCACAATTTGTTTGACATTCCCTACAGAAGGTGGAGCCAGATCAACCCCCCCACCCCTTGAGTGGACTTAGTGAATCATTTCTAGCAAATGGGATAGGCTGAAGTGACAATGTATGACTTCTGAGGCCAGGTCTTAAAAGACATTGTAGCTTCAGCCTGTGTCTTGGATCACTTTCTCAAGGAAAAGAGTCTGCCATGTTATGAGAATGCCAAGCAGCCTGCAGGAAGCCACGCAGTGAAGTCATGTGAGTGAGTACATCACCCCGCCCGTGGCTCCTCCACCTCAGTTGAGCCTTCAGATGACAGCAGCCCCTGATGACACCTTAAGCCTGAACTGGACCCACCCAGTTTAAGCTGCTCCAGAACTCCTGACCCACAGCAATTGTAAGGGATAAATACTTGTTATATTTAAGTCACTACATCTTGGGATAGTTTGTTACACAGCCATAGATAACTCATGCAGATGGGAGGGACATGATCTGACTTACTTTTGTGAAAGATCATTCTGGATTGTAGGAGGGGAACAGTAGAAGCTGTTGCAGTGGTTCAGGTGAGAGACGATGGTGGCTTGCACAGGCAGATGGCTGCGGAGACCTGCGGAAGTGATCATTTGGGATTCAAGGCATGAGTCAGGAGGATAAGGGTGAAAGAAAGAGAGGTCAAGGATGGCTTCTAGTTTTTGTCTTAAGACAACTGAGAGAACATGGTGCTATTTACTGAGATGGGGAAGCTTCTGGAAAGACTAGCTGTGTGTGGATCAAGAAGTGAAGCCAATGGAATGTAGCCAGGACAATGAGAGGTGAGACCAGCTGGAGGTCCAGGGATCCAGGCAACAGGTGCTGATAGCTCCCATGAAACAGCTCTCCTTTTCTCTTCAGCTGGATTAGATCAATTCCCAGAAACGATGGGCAGGACTTTAGCTGTCATCTCACCCAAGTGGCTACTTGGTGGGAGGGCTCAAACCCGCTCTGCCTACAGACTCCTCCCTGGCTCCCCTCCAGAAAACAGAACATCCTTGCCTTGCGCTGTTGGGTTCCTGTTCCTCTCTGACAGAACTCACCTGTAACAGTCAGCCCGGAGGAAATCCAGACAATTCGTGTCTAGACAATTTGTGTCTAAATCCGTGGCTTTAGATCCAAGATTCAAGGTTCTTGAACCACCTGCCATGAAGGCAACCTCTTCTGCTCTCCCAGCACCCGCTTAAGTCTTCTTTCGGGGAGGGAAGTGGATTCTTGGGTGTGTCTGACCTGAGTGGAGTGTGTGTGTTTGGTGGGGTGGCACCCTTTTCAGCTTTCCACAGTCAGCTCACATGAGGTGACACAGTGAACATGTGACCTTTCTTCACCTACGGACCCCACAGGGCCAGACAATACCCATTCTCCTTTAAGGACCAGTTGAGGCCAGAACCAGAAGGCGTCTTCAGGACGTTGCAGCACAGCCACAATCACTGATGGATAAAGACGCCCAGGCCTGGGGGCTACGATGATTTCCCCGAGGTGACCCAGATGGAGTGACAGTTGACTGCTCCTGTGCAGTTGCTGACTGAACGCAAATGTTGGCATTTCCATGTATCACTCTGCTCAACGTGATCTCACTTATTTGGACTCCAGGCAGAGCTGTGTCTCTCAATCCCCTTTGAATTTCTACTGTACTGTGTCTAGTGCCAGTCTCATGGCAAAGGTTGAAACATAGGACAGCTAGCTGCCTGGGTATTTCTTCAGGTTGGCCACAGCGAGGACTTTCTGGTAGATATTTAAAAAAAAATTCAGCTTTTAGGTCTCATTTTAGACCTGTGGAATCAGTCTTGGGGGTGGGGCCGGGGAGTCTAGCCTCCGGATGCGCTGATCTAAATTCCAGTTGTCCTTTGCTGTGGCTTCAGTGAGGCCATGCTATTACTTTTCACCATTTGTACACTCAAAAACAGGTGAGTGCTGTGCCTGTGCCTCTTACCAAACCCTGCTCCAAGTTCCAAAAGATGCAGCTGCTTCCTCTCTTAGGATGTCATATCTTGGTGGCAGCAAGGTTCATGCTCTCTCTCAATTCTTCTTAGCCTCAGGACTTTGGGACAGAAATCTAGAGAATGCACCTTCAGCGTCGCTTACTGCTCTTATTGTAGGAGGGAAATCAAGAGCTAAAATAGAAGATTAGACTTTTGGGAGTTAAAGGGTAAAAATAATGCCCATTTTAAAAATAATGCCCCTTCCTTTTTTTTCTTCCAAGTTCAGAACCAATTGAAAAGTAAGATGCAAAGATGTGTGGGCATTATTGTGAATAAGCTGATGGAAGGACTTGGCTTCAGATCCAAGGCTAACAAGGCTTACTAATATGCACTGTGGCCTCCCGTCCTGCCATGCATGCAGGCCCTGGGTAGCCCACCCAGGTGAAGGTTTGGCTCCACAGAGCAGACTGCTATTTGGGATAGAAGAGCAAACTGCCAATTCTTCCAGACTTTCAATCGATTAATTCCAGTAGAAGTCCCTTCATATGAACCGTGATGCCAGGAAAAAAGAGGGCCCCCCACCTCTGTCAGGGCATCAGCATTCCTTCCGTCCTCCCACTAGTAGGATGGCCATGTGCAATTTCAAGTCCACCTGCTGCTGAAATCTGCTGGGAGCAGGTTTCATTCAGGCGAGGAGATTGTGACCCTAAGACCACTCCCTGATCTAATATTCCATGGGAGATGCAGAGCCAGGATCTAAATCCACGTCCTGGGGAGCCCAGGTTGCCAACAAGGCGGCCGCTGGCGACAGAGGAGAGTTCAGGCCCCACGTGAAGCCCATTCACATCCAGTCTTGATGTTCTCTTGGTTGGGAGACCCAATCATCCCCAGTGCCAAAAACAAAACAACAAAAACAACAGTAAAGATTTTAGAAGCCAAAATGTTTTTGAAAACTTGCTAAGCTGGAAGCTGAACACCATTTTACTCCATGCATGTAGCTGCTTCCATCAAGAGATGGATGGAATTTTCCATTCCAATAGCATTGCACTCCTGGAAATAATTAATTCCCACCTTGGCTATACCATATATATACTGCCATTCTTGTCCCTTTTTACATCCCCAAATTGAGTTGTGCAAGCAGACTCAAGATGGCAGAGTTTGTCAGAGAAACCATCTGAGACACAAAGCGTCTGCTGGTGGCTCCTGTTTCTGAATGTTTAAGTATATATTATAAAAGTTATTTGGTATGCAATAGTATGTAATTTTGTCTCTTGCTCAGATAACTAAACATGGCCAGGATGATTATTATACAGCAAATTGGTAGGAATTATCATCAGTCCATTTGAAGCAACTGACTCAATTACTTTCCAATAGCCAAAAAGGAGGAGGGGGGCATTTCCAACATGCACATCAGAAGCTGGGGAAATCAAGTGCTTTCCTCCCACGGACTGTGGACTGGAAGACTCTCTTTGTTTGGACATCTTGCTCTGTGGCCAGTGATTTGGCAATTTCCTGATGCTGTCAGGCATCTCTGGGCTCATTCCCCTAGGCAGAGGGACAGACAAGCATGGCACAGAGCCAGACTGCCAGCCAAGCACGTCAAGGCAAATGGGAATCCACTGAATTCCCTTGGTTTCTTGGATGGAGGGAATTGTCACTTTTTTTTTTTTTTTTTTTAAACATACAATGATTTGGCCAGGTGCGGTGGCTCATGCCTGTAATCCCAGCATTTGGGAGGCCAAGGTGGGTGGATCACGAGGTCAGGAGATCCATACCATCCTGGTTAACACAGTGAAACCCCGTCTCCACTAAAAATACAAAAAATTAGCCGGCCGCAGTGGCAGGCGCCTGTAATCCCAGCTACTCGGGAGGCTGAGGCAGGAGAATGGCATGAACCCAGGAGGCGGAGCTTGCAGTGAGCTGAGATCATGCCACTGCACTCTAGCCTGGGTGACAGAGCGAAACTCTGTCTCAAAAAAAAAAAAAAAAAAAAATTAGCTGCACATGGTAGCGAACACCTGTAGTCCCAGCTACTTGGGAGGCTGAGGCAGGAGAATCGCTTGAACCTGGGAGGCAGAGGTTGCAGTGAGCCAAGATTGTGCCACTGCACTCCAGCCTGGGTGACAGAGTGAGACTCTGTCTCAAACACACACACACAACAACAACATAGACCGATTCACTTCCTACAGGGAGGAGCGAATGCCCACTGCCAGCACTCATCTCTGTGGTCCCCACTCCGCACTGCAGTGAGGCTTTTGTTCCATTTGGGCTCTACCTCCATGGTCTCCTATGCCAGGAGTCTGGGCTGTTGCCCCAGAATTCTGCCATGATGGGTCAGGGAACAACTGTCCCAAGGCTTTTGCTGACCAAGTGCAGATTTTGGCTGCTGTACTTGAAGTTTTTCTCGAAGAATGGCAGTGGCCTGGCTCTCTCCTGCTCTTTGTTCCCCAAACACCAAGTTCAAAACAGCGTGCCAATATGTTGTTGCTGTTTCCTAATTCCGTTTCTCCCCATGGGCTCTCTAGAGTTGATCTTGGGAGACAAGGCAAGTTTGCCATCTAGGTAAGAGATGGCGGTTGCAATCTGTTGATACTGTAAGTGATATGTCAGTTTGTAACATTGTCTATGAACTTCCCATTAGGACAGACAAGGATTTAGTATCTTAACACTTCTTACTTACAGTTTTAACTGAACTCATATTCAATGTGAATATTGTGCCTATGTAAATATTGTTCATTGTTGAACTAAGTATTTTCCTGTAGTAAAACATGATTTTCTTTCTTATACACTTGTTCAGGGTTTTTTTATTTATTTATTTTTTTGGCATTAATAACTACCTCCTCGTTGTTTTTATCAGCTTTCTTTCTTTCTTTTTTTTTGAGAGGGAGTCTCATCCTGTCATCCAGGCTGGAGTGCAGTGGCACCATCTTGGCTCACTTCAACCTTCACCTCCCGGGTTCAAGCAATTCTTCTGCCTCAGCCTCCCGAGTAGCTGGGATTAGAGGTGCACACTGCCATGCCCGGCTAACTTTTTATATTTTAATAGAGACGGGGTTTCACCGCATTGCCCAGGCTGGTTGCAAACTCCTGAGCTCAGGCAATCTGCCTGCCTCAGCCTCCCAAAGTGCTGGGATTACAGGAGTGAGCCACTGCGCCTGGCCAGCTTGGTGTTTTTATATGCTGTCACTCATTCCTTCGCAACTATCCAAACCTCATAACATGTTTTCTATACAGCCGAATATACGAAGGCATTGATCAGTTCTATTCCTTTTTCCTCAGAGCCTTTCCTTTACTTGCTCAAACGGACATTCCCTTTTTTCTCTCCTATGTTGATCTGTTTCTGAATCCCAAGACTAATCTACCCTCTTCGAGAGCATATTTTTCAGTAGCTTCATGCAAAAGGGTATAAGGGAGGCAAATGTTTGCAGAGAGTGCATATCTGACAATATCTTTATTGTATCATTATACTTGATTGATAGTTTAGCTGGTAATAGAATTCTTATTTGACAAAAATTTCTGTTAAGATTTTGAAGATATTCCTTTTTTAACTTCTAGTACCCATTAATGCTTTTAGAAGTCTGATGTCGTTTTCACTTTCAGAGTGTGACTTTTATTTTGCTTTTTTTTCCTGACAAGGATTTTAGTATTGCATATTCTTGGGTTCAGAAACTTCATGACAACCAATATGAGTCTTACTCACTCATTTTGCTGGATACTTAGTTCTTTCAAGCTGGAAACTCTAACCCCTCAGTCTCATCAATTTTCTTGTATTCACTGTTTGATAATTTCCTTCTTTCCATTTTCCTCATTTTCTCTTTCTAGACCTTCTTTTAGTCAGTTTCAGATATCCTATATTGATACTTTAATTTTCTGATTAAAAAAATCTATATTCAATTTATTTGTCTTTTGGTCCTACTTTGTGAAAACTTTCCTTGACTTTATCTTCCAGCCCATAGTTATCTACTGCATTTTTAATTCCCTGGACTTCTTTCTTCTTTTATTTTTTAAATCAATATAAAAATCAATTATTATTTCATGGAAGCATACATTCTCTTATTATTCGAGTGCATTTTGGGGAATTTTCTTAAAATTTACTTCTGCTAAGTTCCTTTTCTCTCTTATTATTTAACTTTGAGGTCTCACTGTGTTGCCCAGGCTGTTCTAGAACGCTTGGCCTGAAGTGACCATCAGCTTCCCCAAGTGCTGGGATCACAGGCTCTTATTTATTTTTGATCTTTTTAATTCACATGGGTCCTTAGCTTCATGTGCATAGCTGAGGGAGGCATTGAGGCTGATTGAAGCTCTTTGTGGGTACATGGGGCTTCCTGGCAACTGGCCCTCTCTCCAGAGCCATCTGACAGCAGTCAGCTTTTCCACTGGAAAACCCTCGAGTGTCTTCTGTGGAGGGCTTCTCTCTGGAGTGGTTCAGTTTCTCCAGAAAAGAATCTTCTAGTCTCCTCCCTGGGGGTACATATTTGGCTTCCATGGTACTGGAAGCCTAGTCAGGGAGGCTGGGGAGGCGAGTCTTGCTGCTCAGGGGGTTGAGCTTTCTCAGTCCCATCTCGTGCTTGGCGTCTCCTCCGCTCTGCTGTGTCCCCTGCTCTAGAGCCTTTCTGGTTGGATTTCTCCAGATGAAAAAAATGTCCTGCTATTTCTTGGTTGGGGAGTGGGGCCGGAGGTTTGACTGCAAAGGTCCCATAGAGGAAGGGGCCTGCTTTCACCCTGTGGCTCACCCGCATCCCACAGTGCCTACAGCCAGGCCTGAGCTGGGCCCTGGAGCCCGGCTGCTGGCTAGCACTGCCAGGATGCCCCTGCCAGGAGGGGCTGTGGCCTGGGCTTTGCACACTTTAGTGTCACTTCCTCAGCCATGTGTGCCTTTCCCAAATCTCATCTTATCTCTGCTCCTGCCTCTTCATTTGTTCTCTTGGTCTGTCAATTCTCTGACTCTTCAGTGGGCTCGGGGTAGGGAACAGTGACAACATGTGTCCCATGGGGCAAGTGTTCGTGGGAATGGAGTGGACTTTGAGGATGCACTGAGAGTGGGGATGGGAGGAACAGGAACTGGGGCTGATGCCTCGTGACCTCACAGGATCCTCGCACAGTGTGATGCCTCCCAGGAAGGCCACAGCTGTTCTCCTGGGGGTGACGCAGAGGAAGCTCTCCCTCCAGACCAGGAAGACATGAACTGCTTAGAACTAAATGAAACTGAGCTTGGCTGGGCCTCAGCACCATGTCACATCAAGGAGTGGCAAGAGCAGACAGCGAGGCTCTGCATATTGGGGTGCTCTGGGTGGGGGTCACCAGAGAGGGGTGCAGACAATCCACTGGTACAGAAAAAAAATGCTAGAACTTCTATTTGTATGTATTTTATTAAAAAAAAAATCAGAAGCGATTCCAGGGACAGATGACAGGGGACTCCCAGGGTGAACGGGACCCAGGGAGTCCCCGCCCCGAGGGCGGATGGCTCGTAGCTCTCAAGTCCTGCTCGGTAGTGTGGACTTGCACCCTGTGGGGCTCTCCCTGAGCTAATCCTTGCAAAATGTCCTCAAAACGGCAGCTGAAGAGTGACCTGAGGATGCCAGAGAGTGGCCCAGCCCTCCTCCTTCTTCTCCTCTTCCTCCTCCTCCCTCCACTCAAGTCCACCACCGCCCTGTGGCTGGCAAGGCTGATATTCCAACCCCTCGGGAGGCTCAAATACATTCATACGCGTTTCCATCCACTTGTTGCAAAGATAAATTTTGTCCCAATGTAGAACAGTAGCACAGAGCTTTTTGGGTGAGCATGCACACACGGCTTATTTCCTCTTTATTCTTTGAACAGTTCTGCTGTTGTGTGAGCGGCAGCCACCTGGACATTGTGGGGACCAGGAACCATGGCCCAGCTGGCATGGACACCTCCAAAGACGCTCAGGCCCCGGGCACGTTGTTCCACATTCAGGGGTGCAGGCGGCTGAGCCCAAAACCAAACCACAGCCTCTGCAAAGATGCGAGGAGCAAAACCCAGGCCTCAGGGCCTACCTCCTGGCCCCTGGGACCTCCACCACCCTCACTCCTCCTGGCCCAGGGGACGTCGGCCAGCCTTACTCCTGGCCTGGGGGACCTCTGCTGGCCTCCCTTCTGGTCTGGGGCACTCAACCCCAGCTGTGAGTCTCGTCCTGACATCCGTGTGTCCATTTTGAATTTGTAGAAGTGATCATAGGCCTTTCTCCTCTATTCTGAATAGGACTGGACATTTTCTGACACTTTTAGTGACCATGACCCGTCCCCCAGGGTGGCAAGCATACAGCCCACAGTCAGTTCACTGCACACAAACACCAGGGCCAAAGGATGCCTTGAGGACTCATGCAAATGCACCAGATGGCAGTGGAAATCAGGGAACATCCCAGACAAAGGAGAACACAGTGGCAGGAAGTGGAAGGAGACCTCATTGGAGGGTGGCCAAGGCTTAGGGTGAGATGACCCCTCATCACCGACCAGCTAACCTGAGAGCAACGTGTCCTGGAAGGCCTCTGGCACAGAGATGGGGAGATGTCTTGGGCAGGACCACCAGGTTCAAGGGCTTCTTTTGCCACTATGAATGTGGAACCCAGTGAGGGACCTGCCTCACTGTTCCACTCCTCATCTGTAAAATGGGTCCATATCCACAGCGCTGAGCTCTGAAACTTGTTGGGGCCTGAGGTGAGTTATGCATTGTATTAGTCCATTTTCACCCTGGTATAAAGAAATACCCAAGACTGGGAAGAAGGTTTAATTGACTCACATTTCCACATGGCTGGGGAGGCCTCAGAAAACTTACAGTCATGGCAGAAGGCAAAGGCGAAGCAAGGACCATCTTCACATGGTGGCAGGAGAGAGAGAAGAGAAAGCAAAGGGGAAAGAGCCCCTTATAAAACCACCAGATCTCATGAGAAATCACTATCACGAGAACAGCATGGGGGAAACTGCCCCCATGAGCCAATCACCTCCCCCCAGGCCCCTCCCTCAACACCTGGGGATTATAATTCCAGATGAGATTTGGGTGGGGACACAGAGCTGAATGAAGCATATCATGCATTAAAGCACTTCGGGCAGGGCCTGGTGCCTCTATGTGGTGTCTGCTGCTGGCATGGGCGAGGAGGGAAACCGTGACCTAAAGCTGTGGATGGGGCCCCGTCACCTCCGCTATGTGTCACTGGGTGAGCTGCTTAGCCTTTCTGAGGCTCTGTAACTGTGGCTAATGCCACATGTCCCGGGGGTTCCGGAGGCAGTAGGGAAGGTCATGTATCTGGAAGGCTTTGCACAGGGCTGGCTGAATGGGGCAGGGCTTCGTGGCTGTGTGCTCTCGTGTTTGGAACCTGATGGCACAGGACCCAGTGATCTTCCTCCTTGGTAGCCTGCTTGGGTTTCCTCTGGATAAAGAGCTGGGATGTGTCACTGGCTTAACAGAAACGAAACACAGATGTATGTGGTATGAGCCACAGATGGTCCTGGGGCCTTGGCTCCATCAGGCTGGACCCTGCGAAGGCCACCCTGCCACACTCTGTGCTGCCGGAAGGAGGTCGGGCCTTCACCCCTTGCTTCATTCTCTGTCCCCTCAGGTTCCAGGAGGGACTCCCCTTCCCTCTGCCACGCTCCATCTTTGACAGGAGTGACAGCAGTGTGTGTCACACCCCTAATGAGCAGCCGTGGCTGGGGCACAGCTTGGACTCACTTCGTCCTGCAGCCCAGCTCCCTGGCTTCTCCTGGGCATGGGTGGGGGGGTCGCCTTCACCTCCCACCACTGGAGGCTGTGACCTGAAGGCCCCAGGAGATGGCATGTGGCCCACCAGCCTCCCCATATCCAGGGTTTCACCTGGCTGTGCAAGTGCGCCCAGGCGGGGATGCGTTACCCTCGTGTGCAGCAGAACTAGGATTAGTTCTCTCCTTCCCTCAGAGGAGTGGAGCTAATGCCAGCAGGCCAGCTTATTTCTACATTAGACATAGAGCCACACATTCTTACTGGAGGCGCCCAGTGACACAGCCAGCCCAGATGAGGGCACATAGGCGACAGGGACCTGGGGCGGGTCTCCCCAGACTCTAGTGCGCAGGGGCTGTGTCATCCCGGGCACTGTAGGGCTCAGCAGTGGCCTGGCCTCCACCCACCACACATCTAGTTGTGGCAACCCAGACTGTCTCTAGACATGGCCACTTGTCCCCTGGGGCCAGGCCACCTTGCTGAGGACCCCCAGGGCAGAGGACTGGGCTGCTGGGAGCCTCTCTGTGAAGGGATTGTGGGGGCCTCGGCCACATGCCTCTGCCTGCATGGCCCTGCCGTGAGCGCCTGCAGCTGCTTCTCTAAGCCTTCCTTCCCCTGTCCTCCCATGGCCACCCACGGGCTCTGGCGTCCTCTCTCCAGCTTCCTGAATGCATTCAGTCAGGTTACAGTCCACGCTCACTGCTCTGGGAGATGTTCTGCCCTCAGTGTAACTAATACTTGCTACGCACCCGTCAGAAGGCCACCTTATATGGATTTCAGCCTTTTTGGGGATACTTTGCCATCACTGCCACGTCCAGACCATGTTGTCTTTCTGATACTCCCCTTCAACAATTCACGGACACTCGCTGAGACTTGTCCATATCATCGAAGGGCTTAGAGCTGGTGTTAATATTAGGGTCTCTCTATTCTCAGCCTTCACTCTGTAGAGGACCCACTAGCCTCAGGATGCACAGGTGACTCCTCTGACATCACAGCAGTTCGAGGCCAGCTCTTATTCATAAAATCGAAGGCCTGGAATGAAGTCACGGTTCTCAGCGCAGGACCCGGTCAGCAGTCTGCTTCCCAGAATGGCAGAACATGCCCTGGTGGCCCCAAGGCCAGGCAGGCCCAGCGAGGATGCCTTTTATAGACCGTGCGTCTCTATCGAGCCCACCAGCCTCTGCTAGAGTCTTCCAGGCCTGGAGGGTGCCGTCTCTCCAAGAGCAGCCTGTCCATTTTAGGATTGCACCTCTGGGACCTCTTGAGTCCCTCTCACTGAGAAAGTGTGTGTTTTGCCCCACTCCAAATGCATCAGAGGCCAGGAGCGTGCTGAGCCGTCTTCTTTAGGCCTTAAGAAGTAACTGGAAATTCAGCACCATCCACAGCCTGCTGCGCTCACCTCAGGGGTGCTGGGTGCCATTCTGTGGCATATTTGTTGTCCTTTCCAAGGGAGACCCCATACTTCTTCTTCCCCTAGGACTTGCTTCACACAGATTTATGGTATTTGTTACATCTGAGACACTCTCGCTGCATCTCGATTGCAGAGGCACAGAGATGTGAGGGGCATGCCTTCTGGAGTCAGATGGACAGGGTGTTATTTTCCCCACCGGTGCTCCTCTCTGGCTTCTGGTGGACCCACTTCATCACAGGACGCACCAGGAGATGACCCGTCACGAGCTGCTGCTGCGTGCATAGCAGACCCTGCAGCCCGGGGCCCACGGCACCCCTGCTAACCAGGCTCCCATGCGACATTTCCTGCCTATAGTCAAAGAGCTCTCTCTAGAGAAGAGAAAGTCCCCATTATTCAAGACTACCCAAAACACCAGCCTTCTTTGCACAGCATGTCGAGGAAGGAATAACTGCGCAGTGAACAGCACTGGCCCAAGTCTGCAGGGCGAGGAAGAAGCCAGGACATAAGCAAAGACAAATCTTACTAGAAACAGAACAAACTTGCAGGCTTCCCTTCAGATGATGATGACTGTGAATGAAGAGGAAATCCTCTCCCATCATCTCTTCCTGCTGGTGGAAGCTGCAAGTCACCTGACCACACATGACAAGACAGTGTGACTCTGATCTAGCATCTGCCATGAAGTTTGGTCTCAGGGCCCTGCTCATCAAGAAATGTTTTGGAAAAAGGTGGAAGTAGGTAGAGGGATGTGCTCTGAACCAGTGTGACCAAAAGACAGTATGTTCACGGTGCATTCATCTGATTCAATTCCTGCCAAAGGCTTTTGTTATTTGAGAACATTATGACTAAACCAACAGAAAGGAAGGTGAGTAAGCAAACAGGAAAAACTGATGACGAATTGACAATCCATGTATTTATCCATCCATTTAAAGTAACTTGCTGAGCGCCCACCTAGCTGCACAAGCAGCTCAGGGCCTGAAGATGAACATGCAGAGGCTATATGCAGGGGCGTGAGCTTACAGCTGGAATTAGAGATAAAGGAAAAGGCACCTGAGCCCTGTGACATGCAGGGGGGTCAGGGGAGGTGGGACACATGTGGCCTCGTGGCCAGAGCCCCGCCGATCTCCCAGGACATTCTGAATATGGGTGAGAGACTGCACCTTGGACAATCACTGTGAGTCCCGACCCTTAGCAGAAAAGTCACTCGCAGCGTCGTTTCCAGGCATGAGTTAGGATGACCATGCTCTCTCATGCAACTCTGATATGAAAACGTCTTCTATCTCCTTCAACGGGGGCAGGCGCACAGGTGAAAGAGGGGAGCCGGGCCTGGGGGTAGCCTGTATGCGTGGGCTGTGGCCCTATTTACAGATCGGTCATGATGGCTCTGCAGATTTGCTGGGGCTCTGTAGAGCAGTGGAGGCGAGGACAGAGGTGGCCCTGCTCTGGGAGGTCCCTTCCTAACTGAGGCTCCCCGACGGCTTCCTGCACAGGAGGGGCCCGACGCCGGCGGGACAAGCAGGTTGCCCAGATGAGCCTCGGAAAGCTCGGGCTCAAACCAGAGCTCAATTTGGAAATTAAAAAACAAACCTTAACTTTGTGTTGGTTTTCATTCTTCCACTTAAAAAGTTATTTGAAGCGTAACGTGAGATCCTGGAGAGGACTGAAATGGCATTGACACAGAGGGCTGGTCCTAGGTTCATGTTTATCCTGGTTATAAATTGTCTTTTTATGAAGTTGAAAGCCATGTTGAAATTAGGTCATTTTAAAAGAATTTATTAAAAGGTATTGAAAATGCAGGGCCATGGAGGAAGTAAATGATTCTTTGCCTGGGAGATTTAGAATGGATTTATTTAATTCTGGTAATGGGCTTTGTGACCACGGCTGTCTTCTGTCTCCGGCTGGTGAGCTCTTTAGGGGGGCATCCTTCGAGTTCAGCCGAGAGAAAAGCAGAGTTGTGTCCTGAGCGCAGGGTGCAGGCATTTGGGTGGAAGGTTCTTTCCCTCATGCTTACTTCTCAAGCATGAGGTTCAAGACCCACCTCTGCCTTGTCGATTTTACAGATCCAGAGTTCAAGAAAGCCAAGAGTCATCGACGTGTCCCGGCCTGTAACGGAACGGGCTGGGTCTCTTTGTTTTCTCACTAGAGGGTTTCAGGGTCCAGATGTGGGGCCGGGATTCTAGAAGCCCACATGCTAAGCCTTCAGCAGATACTTCCGTCACCCAGTGAAGACCAGCACACCCAGCCTGGTATTTCAAAGCTGGCTTCATAATGCTGATTTCTCTAATTTCCATCTTCAGGATATTTCTTACAGTGTTTTTTTCATCTTGTTGGGTTTGCAATGGATGCCCTGTGGAGGTGCAGCTGAAGGCGGGGGGCGAGGGAAGCCAGACTGAATCCCGCCTGCTGCCCCAGGCCCACCCCTCCCACCCGCCTGGGTTTCCACGATATTTACTTAATGGGTTACTTTCTCGTGGTGATGAAAAGTCATCCCACGATGGGAATGCTGAGCTCCAGTTATGAAAACCGCCAAGGTGACCGTGGAAAGGAGGCCAGCAGGCACGCTCTGCCTCTTGGGGAGAATGCCAGGCCCCGGGCCACTCTCATCCCAGAGAGAGCAGCGGCGACCACCCCGGACCTGGACACAGCCAGCCAGGGCCACAGCCTCAGGCCACGGCCACGACCACGCAGAGCTCACAGGCGCCCCCCAGCCTGCAGACCTGGGGGCCCTCCCTGGCCTGTTTCTCTGCCCTTTCTTTATCTCCAATTATAAAGCAGCACCAGGTTTTCTTGTCAGCCTTTGCCATGTCTCCAAATGGCTTTTCGGTGTCAGGCCCATCAGGAAATTAACTCATCATGCTGTGACAGCTGCTAATTTTTTCCCCTTACATGTCGGATGGATCGCCTGCTGAAGCTAATAATGAATCACCCATCCCTGATTAGAAGGTGCTTCCGAAACGTATAACTGCCATCCGAGAGAACTTTTTTCTTCATGTAAAATGATATCACCCTAGAGGAGTAGAAAACGAATTGTATTCTTCAACAAGATGGAACAGGAGGAGGTTGCTTAAGTGAGCTGTGTGCTCTCTTAAATTATGGGCTAATATTAAACAGCAAAAGAAGTGAAAACTCACAGCTTTTTTAGTTTGTTAAATGAATGACCTTTCTTATTCCCTAATTCTCTTCCTAGAACCAGCTCTGGGTTAGAAATCCAAGCTGGTTCTTGGATGCTTTCCTTATGCCATCATTTTATCTTTTGTTCAGGAAAAAGAAGTTTGGTAGGACTGAGACACCAATGCCACGTGGGGAGCAGCCCCTTGCTTCTTACAGCAGAGGTGGGCTGGGGCTGCCTGGCCCTGTAGAGGCCTCGCTGTGTCCCATCAGGGGATCGGGTAGAGACGACCGGGACTTGGGTAGAGATGACCGGGATTCCTCCCCGTCCACCTCCTAGGACTTTTGACAGAGCTTTGGTTGACCGAACTTTCCCATCTGTGCACTTGTAAAATCTAGTTTCAGCAAGAACCCTGCCAAATCGATTTAGCCAGAAATCCTGGCGAGAACCCTAACCTTAACCCTCCATGTCTGCTCAGCCTTGAGATCTAACCAGGTTCCTTATCCTATCACGCCCCCTCTGCCTCAGGTGGAATCTGATGGCCCTGGCCTGGCTTCAGCAAGAATCCCGTCCTGTGGGTTTGGGCAGAATCCCCTTCCCCGTGCGTCCTTTCAGCCATCTTCCACCCGCCAGCGCCCACCCGCCTTCCCCGTGCGTCCTTTCAGCCATCTTCCACCCGCCAGCGCCCGCCCTGCTTCCTCCTGCGTCCTTTCAGCCATCTTCCACCCGCCAGCGCCCACGCCTTCCCCGTGCGTCCTTTCAGCCATCTTCCACCCGCCAGCGCCCGCCCCCACAACTTCTTGGCTGTAAACCTTCACTTGCTACTGTATTCAGAACCAAGCCCAGTTCTGTGCCCAGGTCTTTTTCCCCCTACTGACATTTTCCTGAATAAAATCTGGGTTTTACCTGTGCAACTACTGTCCAGCTCTGGTTTTTCTGTGATACTCTGGGGTCCCATTTCTGAACAGAGCTTATAAATGGCAGTGGAGCTTCCAGCGCCGCACTGACAGAACCTCGTAAATGGCAGTGGAGCTTCCAGCGCCGCACTGACAGAACCTCGTAAATGGCAGTGGAGCTTCCAGCGCCGCACTGACAGAACCTCGTAAATGGCAGTGGAGCTTCCAGCGCCGCACTGACAGAACCTCGTAAATGGCAGTGGAGCTTCCAGCGCCGCACTGACAGAACCTCGTAAATGGCAGTGGAGCTTCCAGCGCCGCACTGACAGAACCTCGTAAATGGCAGTGGAGTTTCCAGCGCCGCACTGATAGAACCTCGTAAATGGCAGTGGAGTTTCCAGCGCTGCACTGACAGAACCTGGGCACATTCACTTGGTTCTTCAAAGCAAACCATGTAGCGAAAAGGATCTCTGTATCAGGTGACGTGAGCTTGCCTGCTTGTTCCGCAGTGCATGGGACATATTTTAGGAGAGCATCTTCCCTTGCTTCTTCCACATCAACTGCTTGGTGAGGCCTGGGGCATCCTGGAATGATGCATGTTTGGGTCTGTTTCATGAACGTGACCTCAAGTGGCTACAACTTCCTTTGTCTGGAAACTGCTATCTTGCTTTGTAACTCTCCAGCATATACAGAGAGCACCTCGACTTCCGCCATGGAAGCTGAGGTCTAAACCATTTCTATCTGCTGCCTCGGGCGGTCTGGTCTTCCTTGCATGCCAGACGTCCTTGAGGCTCTGTCGTTTAATTGGCTGCAGCTTAATACAAAAGTGGCCTTTCTGGATTAGTCTCCAAGTAAATATTTCATTTGCCTTAAAAAAAAAAAAAACTTCGAAGTTCTGTCATATTCTCTGGCAAAAATCACAAGGAAAGCTATAAGCTTGTCTTTTTTTATAGACAGTCTGTGCCACAATGAATGTCCCTTGCTCACAAAACCTGCTATGTCTCATTATTCTGAGGCACACATTTGTGTATGTGCTTCTTAAACCCCCTTACATTCCAATAGTTGTGTAATGAGAGAGAGAGAGGTAACATTAACCTAGCTCTATGGGTAATTACAGGATACAATGGCTTAGTGAAGCCTCTGCAATCCTTCTGAGCCCAGAAACACCTTCTGTACAATTTTTTTTTATGCAAAGGCCTGCTCTTTTCATTGTGCATACAACGTGATTGCTGGTTTGACACTGCAGGCTACACTGGTTTTATGAAGGATTAAATGCCACCTGAGACATATTTATCCTAAATAAATCACCAACGGTAAACTGCAGCATGTCAGTGTCAACACCCTGGACTGCAGCAGAAAGGTTAGCCATACAGGACTACGCACGGTTAGGAATTAGCATCCAAGCCGAGGACTGTGGGCTACCGCTAACGGGAGGAGTGATCAAGAAGAAATATTTCCATTGAAAAACATCCCCACCAACCTTTTTTTTTTTTTTTTTTTTTTTAACATGTATGAGAAGGCTGGCGAGGGCCATCACTTTGTAAAGGTCACCTTGATCCTGTCACTGTTTGCTGAAGACAGTGTTTAAGAAGCCCTGAATAGCCCTGCCATTGTTAAGAAACATGAGCAAGTCATCCTCAGCTAATTATGGATCTCAGTGTCAGCCTTGAAATTTTACCTTCAGTTCTTATTGTTTTGGAGAGTGGCTGTCTAAAGGGAGGTGGCCCTAGGTGGACAGAGCTCAGCAGTGAGAAGGGCACTAGGAGGAGGCCAGTTCCGTTTCTGAACTGGTCAAAGCATGAGCTGGTCTCCATGCTCTCTCAGGAAGAGATTTTAAACGGCACTTGTATTTAAACAAAGAAGGTACCACTCTCCTTTCCTCTCATGCCTGCTCTTCACGATTTCTAGATGCTATCCATGATAGAATATGTTATTGTCACCAGAATGCATCTGGGCCATTTGCCAGACGCTGAGAAACAGTACCGGGCTGCAGGGGGCGCGCAGCAGTGCTCCGTGTCGTCTGCAGGCCACGAAGGAGGGAGAAGCCAGCAGCCACGAGCGCCGGGGTGCCCCTTGGTTGCCACAGCTGCCCACCACTGGCTGCTGAAAATAACATGCCATCATGATCTTTTAATGCTATAATTTTATTTCAAAGAAAAAAGAAACAGAACAAAAACAACCTTTGCATTGGAGGGAGGAGATTATTTTACAGTTTTGGAAAAGAATAAGGGCAACTGTGTCAGGAAACAGATGATTATGACAGAAACTTGCATCCGACAGTTGCAGTGAATCCACGAGGACACAGACCATGCTGGTGGCCACGGCAGGGCCACAGGTGAATCCACAAGGAAACACAGACCATGCTGGCAGCCACGGCAGGGCCACAGGTGAATCCACAAGGAAACACAGACCACGCTGGCAGCCACGGCAGGGCCACAGGTGAATCCACAAGGAAACACAGACCATGCTAGCAGCCACGGCAGGGCCACAGGGCACGGTCTCTATGTGTTAATGTTTAATGTCAGCATTTTCAAATGGACAGAAATCACGAAGAAATCCTGCAAAAATGATATCAACATGAACAAACCCTTGTTATAAAAAGCAAAATATTGATAGGAACAATATCTTCCAGAGTGTGTGTTTCACATATAGGCTTTATTGTATGAAACTAAGTCAGAATCAGAAGCACTGGCTATCTCCACCGACATATATTCTAGCTGAATATAAACTTCAAGGCTTTTCTTAACCATAGGCTTAAGAGGATTTCTTTTAAGCAGAATGTGACCAGAGCAACGAATACACCTAAACTGTTTGAAGATGGGAAATTTATACATGAAATGAGCTAGCAGGCTTCCTTTGGTCTGGGGACACTGTTACTCTAAAATAAAAAAAAAAAAATTGAATGGAAGTGGACTGCTTCAAGATGGTAACACTTGTAGCTGCAATTTCTAGCCCAGTAGAGAATGAAACGCAAAGGCAGCTACATGCTGACTGCACAAGCAGGTGCACCCCAAGCCACGAGGGGTATCTTCACCACTTTCCCCACGGCCATGACCTTCTGATAACTGAAATGGGAAAACACTTGTGAGAGAAAAAAACCATCAACAACACTTGGCTTCTCTTCAGCACAACGGCCAGGACAAAGGGGGGGCCATTGATCAAAGGGCCCCCGGTGGACCGGAGCTCCCTGTGCGACCTGCGCTCGGCCCTCATGCACTTGGCAGCCTGCTCCCCGAGGCCCAGCCCTTGGTACCCTCTGTGGGCGCCTGGCTGTTGGCCAGTGTGACCCTCGCTGGGAGTGCATGCCCAGGGCTCACGGGAGCCTTGTTCTCATGGTTTTGAAGGTTTCAGATGAAGCTCAGGGAACACAGCCCCCCACCGAAGCTGGACCTCCCCACACCTGCCCTGTGCTGAGTAAAGGTGCCGCGCGTCTCATGCTTCCTGGAGTTCACTGCTTTCTCTTTGGCTCTGAATTGCCGCCGCGGCTGGGGAGCCCTCCTGGGTGTAGATGACCACGCTGGCCAGCTGCTCTGCCCTGCTTGGGGCCCCGGCCTCTGTGCCTAGCGTGGCCCCGGCCTGCAGGAGTTCCTGCGAGTCCGCAGTCTCCAGCACCGTGTGGGAGTACAGGCCCGGCTCGTCCTGCACCCCTGGGGGCAGCTCTGTCACGATGTAGTGCGTGGCGCCCTCGGAGAAGCCGCCACTGGACTCCTGCACCATGGCCTGGACCAGCTCCTCCGTCACGATGATCTGCGAGATCTCCCCGTCGGACTCCACCAGATCCATGTGCTCGCCCTGCGCCTCCTGCATGATGATCTGGGCACCCTCCCCGGCCACCATGTGGACAGCACCCTCCTCGCTCACCACCACCTGGGTGACACCGTCCTTGACCAACTGGCCGGCTGCGGCCGTGTCACACACAGCAAACTGGAGGACGCCCTGGACCATCTTTTTGAAGGTCACCTGTGCCCGCTCCTGAGAGGCCATGGCTGCTGCCGGATGGACCACCTGGGTGAGCACCTCCACGGCGGCTGGGCTCTCCTGGGCCTGTGGGAACATCTGGATCTCGGGGGCCTCGGGATCGGCAGCCACATGGGAGACCTCCTGCCCGGGCAGCTGGATCAGCACGTCTTTGGGGCCAGGCCTGCCTTGCTCCTCGAGCCCAGCCCTGCCCTCCACCTCCCCTAATTCAGTGACCGCACAGAGCAACGCATCCAGGGCTGAGGATGCCTCGGGGGCAGCGACTCCAGCCTCCGAGAGGTTTAAAATCTCCTGCTTGGTCACCTGTTGTATCACAGCGCCACCTGGACTGAGGGACTCATCCATGCCATGGCCTTCCATGGAGGCCCCCACGACGACCACCTGGGTGGCTCCATCAGCCAGCTGCTCCGGGAGGATGGGCCCGGGCACCATGCTGCCTACATGTGCCCCGCTCTGACTCGTGGCGATGACCTGGCCATCCTCCGTGATGTGCACCACCCGAGCCACCTGGCCGGCCATGGCCAGAGTCTGCAGCGTGGCGGCGGCCGTCTCCTCCACAGAGGGGTCCAGGGCAAACTCCCCATCGTAGCCCTGGAAGATGATGACCTGCTGCACCTGCTCAGGGGGCGGTGCCGGCCTCCTGCTGCTTCTGAGGGGCTTCTCTTTGACGAGGGGCTCTTCTGCCAGGGCTGCTGCGGTGAAGGGGCTGTCTGTCTCCACGAAGGTGGCTCCTTGTCCCTTCAGACGGCACTCGTAGGACTTGGAAACAATGCCTAAGGGAGACAGGGACCAGTTAGAGCCTGGAAAAAGTACTCGTAGGCTTACAAGTAAGACACTTCTTCCGCAGAAGCGCTCAGCCCTCAGCAGAGACACCATGACCCCCTATTCCAAACCCTGAAGAGCTCTCTACAGTGCAAGCTTCAGCAGGGCCAGAGGCCTCCGTGAGCATCTACAGGCAGGCTCTAGGCTCGAGGGCACACAGAGTTAATGCTGGGCGTGCATTTCCCCACAGCCCTGGGTGAGCTGTCCAATACAACTCTTTGCAGGGGTGTGTGCCTCTCCAGTGCCCAGGGAAGGAGGCTGGATACCTCCCCCCCACCACCATCATTTCTTTTGTAACAATGCATTCGGTCACGGGTGCTAAGTAAAGTTCAGCAAACAGCCAGCAGCAGTATCTCCTAACCCAAAGGAAAATCTTTTTTTAATGACCAAATATTACATATGGTATATTTGTTTATTCAGCAAAAAGAAAGCCTTGCATATTAAATTTTAAAAAACGTCATCAATAAACATAGCTGTAAAAGTTTAATGCAACAAATATTTATTGAACATCAACGTTTCAGGCGCTGAACCTGGGCAGGCAGCCTGTGCGGCCACGTGAGTCGCCGTGTCCTGGCAGCATGCAGGGTGCTCTGCAAGGTGCTGGCCACATGCAGACACGGGGTCCTGGCCACTCAGGGGCTGAGAGGGGAGTCTATACTGCAGAACTGGGCGGTGGGCTTCGAGGGGCCAGTCTCAGCCTTTCTCCTCTCTGTCCCATCTTCCGGACAGTGCCTTGGATTGAATAAGTAATCAACAAAGATGCGTTTGCTGAACGTCTTGGATACAACATAAGGTGACAAGACACAGAGACAAAGAAGCCATACATTCAGGAAAGAATATTCAGGGAAAGATGTAAAAACCAAACAACATTGTAGCCCTGTCTTCAGGACAAGATTCAAGCCATCTCTCGTAGACTGGGAGGAGAAGTTCCAGACAGAAGCAGCGAGGGCCCAGGCAGAGGCAGGAAGGCTGTCCCCATGGTACGTCAAGGCCTCGGGGTGGTAATAGGTTGCTCATCACAGAGCAGGTTGCCCAAGGCTTCCTCCACCCTGCACGAAGGTACCTGGGCTATAGGCTGCAGAGCGGAGGAGCGTGCTGAATGTTTTTAGCAGGAAAACTATAGGACTGTAACAGGGTAAGAAATTTATGATCTGAAGTGCCAGCCCCAAATGCCTTAGTGAAAACAGTGTGTGTAGAAGATACCACAAGCCCTGTGGTGCCCAGGCAGAGGCGATAAGGGGAGACCAGGAGAGAAAAGAGGGGGCGAGCAGGACGAGAGTGAGGAGGGGAGAGCCGGAGCTGGGTGCATCCCCTGGTCTGGAGCCATCTTGTGCCCTTCATTGTCTGCCCTTTGTCAACGGGATACCCAGGGCAAGCGGGCAGAGCACAGGGCTTGGGTGGGCAGCGGGATTCTGAAAGGCCTGGGCTGCTGCAAGAGCACTGAGCCCATCGCAGAGCTCTCGGGCCAGGGGCTTTGGCTGTCATCTATGCTGTACAAAGAAAACTCTGGCAGGGCAGAAGGATGGTGGGGATGGGAGGTGCTGCACGAGGGCACACGGCCAGGCGCACATCACACCCTCCTCAATGTCATTGGCGACTCAGGGCAACGCCTACTGCTCCCCGCCTTGCTGGATCAAACAGGGCTGGAAATGATAAACTTTATTTTCATAAAAAAGAAATGGACTCTTTAAACAGACTTCCTGTTTTCTTCTTTAAATCCCAATTTTCCATCGGTTTTCTAATCGACTCCATCCCTCCTAAATAAGAGAATGATCGATAGGTGACCCACAGCAAACATTTCCATAGTTCAACAGCAACCACATTTTTGAGATATTCTGCTTTATTCTCCTTGAGGGCGTCAGTTTCTTAACAGCATCTTTTAACCTTAACAAAAGGGAAAAAAGGATCAAGAACTGTTTTATTGCTAGGATCTCTTAAAAAGAGTCAACCATTTTGCTTATCATGTTGGTGGTGTTCTGCAAGAAAGCATTTCTTTCAATACCGAGTTAATTCTGAGCACGGACCCCAGACAGGGCCTGTCTTCCAGCGGGTGCATCTCAGGAAGGATCAGCAGAAATTGTTAAATCATGTTTACCAAGGGGACATGCCCCAGCTCTTACCCAGGCTGGAGGAACACGGTCCTGGATTTGAAAGTATTAATTAACTGTTAAGTACTAATTAATATATCTTCTTTCTCAGGCAACTCTGTAAAGTGTGAATCTTAGAAAGGGTATGGAATTTTAGGTCAAGAGCTGCGGCCGGGCGCGGTGGCCGATGCCTGTAATCCCAGCACTTTGGGTGGCCGAGGCGGGCGGATCACGAGGTCAGGAGATTGAGACCATCCTGGCTAACACGGTGAAGCTCCGTCTCTACTAAAAATAAAAAAAATTAGCCGGGCATGGTGGCGGGCGCCTTTAGTCCCAGCTACTCGGGAGGCTGAGGCAGAAGAATGGCGGGAACCCGGGAGGCGGAGCTTGCAGTGAGCCCAGACGGCGCCACCGCACTTCAGCCTGAGCGACAGAGCGAGACTCCGTCTCAAAAAAAAACAACAACAAGAAAAGAGCTGCAGGGCCAGCCAGGACTAGCTCCACTACCAGGAGATACTCCTGTGTACTCGCTCTGCGTCCATGGAACCCTCGCATGGGCAGATGCAGCCGGGTTAGTGAACCGCAGGGGTGAGCCAGGCCTGGCCTCGCCCTCATGGACCAGGCAGAGGAAAGCACTGCGTCTTCAAGGTCAACTCACCATTCCCGGAAGAGGGACCAAAATGTTCATGAGTCTAGCTGAACAAATTCCCTAATTATAGTGTACCCTGTTTTCTCATGGTTACCCCTGACCAAGGACAGAGAATAACTGGGTAGCACTAAATGGGGCTGCTGGCTGGCCCCAACGTGTGCTTCGGGTAGCAGGCATTTCCGGAACACGACTTCCTCTTCCTGAGGTCTGGTGGTAGCAGTTACAGGTATTCAACCCGTGGTACTCATGCCGTGTGAATGCCTGGAGACTTTCCAAAGGTCACGTGTGGTAAGGAGTTTTGAGGGAGCCTTGGAAAGGGTGTGCCTGGGGACACAGCTCCTGACTACCTGCCTTTCCCCCTCCTCCCACTTTGCAGAAAGAAACAACCCGCGTCCATCCCCGCCTGGTGCCTTGACCTAGGGAAGATCAGAGATTAAAAGCTAAGCTGAGATGAGGGTGGGTGTGCAGGTCCCAGGGGCAGGGGCTGAATCGCTGCCTGTCTCATGATTGTCTTGTAAACTTTGATCCTCCTATATTCTCTCCTCAGAGAGGTCAGAAGCCTCAAGAGGGTGGCACCCACAGCTCCTGTATTCATGCTTCCTTTCCGCCTGAGCATGAGCGGGCTATGTGGTGATCCCTGGTCAGTTTGCCATCTGCTAGGACCTCTAGATCTTTGTCTCCTGTACTTGACAAATTCTTTCTCTGGTATGCTTGCAATTTCTCCCCAACCCCTACTTTTCTATCCAGCGCCATCTTCACATGTCAACCTTGATTTGTTTGCTTCTGTCCATTCTCTAATTTTAATGTCATTTTTGGTCTAATTCAGAACTTGAAAAAAAGGGAAATAAGGACACAAAAACAAAGAAGGCAGCCTTCTGGTCATTCCCCTCCGCCATTAATTTTAATTACAGAAAAGGACATACTGCCAGTACATTAAGAGAGAGGAGAAGCTACTGTAGTTGGGAAGGAAAGAACAAACATCCCCTTCGTCAGTAGTCTCAGGAAGAAATGGTGCACGCTTGAGTCCAAGCAAGGCTTCTGTTCTTTACTCTGTAACTGGACAGGAAATCTCTTGCGTATATAATTATCCTTTAAATCCCTTGCAGCACTGATAATTATGCTATTCTGAACTACTTACCGAATGTATTTGAATCCAGAGGTGGGTTAAGCCACTTCCAGACCATTAATGTAAACTACATGGGTAAATACTGCTGTCAGTGTGGGGTGTGACGGAGCCTAGCAACACCAACGTCCTCACCTCCGCACACGCACAGGCCCAGTGAGTCCACCACAGTTCATAAATGCGAGCGCGGGTACATCTTTTGATTCAGCAATTTAATAACTTCGAGTGCTGTCAGTACTGCTTTGAAAAATAGCACCTATAAAATGTAACAGCCTCAATCAGATTGAAAAAGATTCACCCACTGAAGATTCCTCCATTTCAACCATAATGAATTAATGTTGAGCTATGTAGAAGTTCAAGTGTCATTTAAACTAATGTGAATCTCTTCTATAACTTTAAACTCTGTTTAAAGTTATATGACCAAGAATTTACTGGGCACATCAACCTCCAGTTTTGAGCTCTTTCTAGTAAATATGAACTGTAAAGCTCACCAAATGCAAATGGCCAAATGGATACAGTGTTTGGAAAACAGGCACGTGGTACAGGTTGCATCCTTCACTGCTTAGTCACTGTAATGTCTCCAAAATCACACAAAGCCTTAATGGGGCATGGATGCTCAATGTAGTATTTGTATTACAGTACCTTTAAAAAAGTGTCAGATTTCAGTACAGTAACAGTAGCTAACCAGTGTGCCTAAAATCATACTTTTTTGGGTCTGTTTTCAATAGGGCAATAAGCAGCTTTGTGTAGAAGGCACAAGTGACATTAAAATGCAGCCTCGTGCCTATCTACAAAGTCCTCACTTTCTGCCCGTTTGCGTTTGTGAGCACAAAGATATTTTACTCCCTTCTCAGAGCCGAATGCATCGAAAGTTCACAGCTTGGATGGAATAAAAAGGTAGTTACTGGGGTGTCTGAGGATTTACTTTTGGGGAGAGGATTTTGAGTTTGGCTCGCTGCTCTGGGATGCCATTATGAAGCTGCAGCTCCTTCTGTGTGCTTGAAGCCAACATCTCCAGCGTGGAAAAACACAAGCTCCATTATGTGGGGGTGGAGGGGTTAAGCCGCAGAGACTCCGCTCCCCAAAACTATGCTAAGGGCTCAGTTCTGCTGGCTGGTGTGCTTCTGGGGAGCAGCACAGGGCTGCGTACCTGACTCCCTCCTCTCTGTGTGTGTGCTGCTCCTTCCTGTCATCATTTTTTCCCACAGAATAAATACCTTACGCTTTTGTTAAGCTTACATTTAATTAAAATGTACAGAATTTGTGCAGTAAACCCGAATGAAAAAAATAAAACAAGGGCCCCCTCTCTTGAAGGCATACGTTGTGAATGAAAAATGTCATTACAGACTAAAAAATTTTGCAGTAAACAGGGCCTACAGAGAGAAGTTTCCCCTGTAATGACATCCATAAAATACACTAATGGCACTTTTAGTACCATCCTGAATATGGCATTTTCTGTGCTCTACACACAATCTAAATGGTTTGATCATAGAGCATAATACTCCATTGGGTTTATAGAACAATCAATGTTCCATAAAATGATGTATTTATCCAATAGTAGGCTCAGCAGTTACTGGTGTATGACATTGTAGGACACAGGCTTGGGCTCCTCGGCCGCACACATGCTGGCTGTAAAACTTATCTAACACCACTTCAACAACTTCATCTCATCTGTGGCAAGTAATTTGTGGAAGCCTCAGCTTGGTTTTAAAAAAAACTTGTAATAAAAATTCATAGAATTTTCAGGAGAATGAAAGCTGATGACAATAGAAAGGTCACATTGTGCCTCCACTAAAGGGGTCAAAGGTTGTTAGCAGTTCTAAAACCGAAAGTAGATTTCATGCATCACGTAGCAGATAAAGATGGCATTAAAAAGACATGTCGTGGGGTGAAATGCCTAATGCCTACAAAAGCCTGTGCTAATATCCTATGTAAACCATTTTGTTGCTACGAGTCAGCATTTATTTTAAATTTCTAAGCTTCTGAAATGGTACTAAATGTTGATACATTGCTAGGTTACATCTCAGACACTGGATGTACTTTAGATTTTATATTTTGGTAGGCCCAGTAAGCGTGAGAATGCTGGGTTGGTTCATTGTCGTAATGAAAGCACCTTGAGTACGATGTGATTAAAAAAATAATACTTTTCACATAAAAATTTGGGACACACATGACATTGCAATTCTTAAGCCACATATAATTTTTCTTGGCTTCAATTTTAAGATGTAATTTTAACAAGAATGTTAAGAAATCATACTTAATGTCTATTAAAATGAAACAATATTAACAGATTATGCTAATAAATTAGAGCCATATTTTAATGTCACAAAAGCTTATAAGTTTCTCAAGTGAAAGCAGGAAAAATGACAAATTAAAATTCAATGAAATATAACCTTTTAGAAATTTCAAAGCAGGGAATACATTATTCTTACAATAGCAGTCACCGATAGTTTAGCCAGTCAAACCGGTATCAATAATTGCTCCATAATTTATTCATCTTATAGACAATAATAATTCCCTGGCATTATGCAAGACGTCCTGTTACAGAGCTCCCATTGGACTCTGGTTTTGAAGAAGTGATGCTTTCCATGTTAACACTGGTACATACTACGGGGAACTCCCTGCCTTTGAGCTACTTCTTATACTAAACAATGTGAACTTCCTCAAGTTCCTGAAGGGAAAACTCCCATCAAGTGGTTTAGGGACTTCGCTAGGATCAAAGAAAGAGTATGAATCTGGTATAACATGGGACAGAGGAACCCCTTAGTTTTATATTCCAGTAACCAAATGGCAATTTCTCCTTTTTAAAAAAATTTTTTAAGAACACAGGTTGGTTGGTCAGTACCTCATGTTTCTCCATTATTTTCAATGGTTAGAAACACATTCTGGTCAGCATTACTAAAATTCACACACAAAACAGAAACAAAAAGGTTACTTGAAATACAAGATTAAGAATTATTTTTAGCCTTTGACATGCATGTTAAACATGGTAGCTAAACTAGCGAGATTTATCTCAGAGTACAGATCAGTTTTGGTCAGCTGACAGGAGCTGGCCTAAGGACAAGTTAGACATATTTTACAGTGTAATAATTAAAAGGAGTTTTGGTAACTATCTGCTGTATACCACATATAAATATATAAAAATATGTTGAAGGAGGACAGTAAAGTCTTCGCCATGCCCCGCATTTCATGAAGGCTGATGTTTTATAAGAAGAGAGGGGGAAATTGCTTTTCTGTAAAAATTAGCTGAGGTTCACACTATTTCCGAAAAACTCTTTCACATAAATTCAAATACACAATTTCTTTGGACATACCATGCAATTTTTAGTGAAGGAATATTTATAATAAACCAGGGCAAAAATTTAGGTACCAAAAGTTTTAGTCCCTTTTTCTTAATTGCCATGGGTACAACCTTTAACACTGGCAGCAACTGAAGATGATCATATAAAACCCCTGAAAAGAATTCTGGAAATTCACAAAAAATGAAGACTAAATTGTATCTTGAGTTGGAAGTACATAATCATGCAGGTTTCTAACTTTACCAAGAATAGTCTCCATGGGCCTAGATATTTCCATGGCCACTGAAGAGTGACAAAGAACAAAAGACAATATTTTACCTTTAAAGTCACAAACCCTAAGAAATGTTGTATTATATCAGACCCTTAGGTATATATTATCATTTTCATGCATGAAGATCTAACAGTAATAGAAGTGGTGCACGCAAATCTCACTCAGGAAGATGAGAATGCCTGCTTTAAGGCTATCTTGACAGGCTTTGTGGGGTGGAGAGGAAGGGTAGCGGTTAACTGTTTCTCTGCTGGGCAGAGGCCTATGAGCCACACCGAGAGATCGCGATGCACAACCATGTACCTTTGGAAATCGAACTCAGGCGACAGAAACAGTGTCATTGAGTTTCACGGAGGGCGATGAGATGGCACTTTAAAATTAGGCTGGGAAGGGCTCTGATCTAGTCATTTACCCATGAACAGTACTTCTTAAGAACAGCCAGTTGATGTGCTAGCAGAAAGTGCTCAAAAGTCTTCAGTCCTATTTGGAACAAAGCAAGGGGAGGAGTGGTGGAGGGAACCCACGCAGTATCAACACAGGGTGCGTCTCCTACTCCGCACACATTTCTGGGTGTTGAGGTCAGAGCCCTGGCCAATGGGAAGGGGGGTGCCCCTCTTGGAGGCGCCCTGGCCTCTCCTTCCAGTGCAAGCCTTCTGCTCCTGTGCGCCGACACGTGTGTGAGCATTAGTGACAATGGCTGAGAACACCTAACAGTGCCCTTCAGGCTTTGTATGGGGGGGAACCCAGGCTTGGAAAAGAGCTGTGGAATGTCAGTCCCTCAGGAGCGAGGCTTCCGGAAGACCTTCAAACTCTACCAGACAAATAGCACCCCCCTGCTTACTGTAAGGCTGCCTCTGTTTGACTTAAAGACGTAACAAACTGGAACAGGCATTCTTATGGAAGCAGAAAATTAGGAATCCCAACTGCCTTTTCCTAAATGTCCTCTGATAGCCTATGAACTCCCAATGCAGATAAACAGTATCAGGAGACAAGGCCTATTTTTCAAAACTTGTACACATTATACACACCTGAAAAGGTAAAATTATGCAAATAAGCCCAGCCAGTCCTCCTGGAGGGCATGCCTCTAACAAGGCTACCTTAAAAGGCTAACAAGGCAGATTAAACTTGTTTGCTTTTTGTTTTTCTGGCAAAACCCTATAAAAAAATCCACATTTGCTTTTGTAGTCATGTTTGTATTTCCTTTATATTATAGTATCTTCATATTGTTCCCAAGGAAATGAGAGGAAACAGACATTTGTCTTCATTGTAGACACTTTCATATGAAGGTAGAAAGCAAACCGCTTCTCAGTAACCGCACAGAGGCACCATTAAAATCAAATTTACAGTAAACAGAACCTACGGCTGGGGTAAAACACTAACTGTTAGTATTTTAATGATCAGCAAAGCTTTCGGAGGTCTAACATCTGCTCATAGCCAAACGACAGCAGCTGCTTGTGTACACTTGAAACAATGCGGATTTCTTCTCTATGCCTTAAAATGAATCATAATGTGCTGGGCACATGGCTGCTCTTTCCAACGGAGCGGGTGTGTGCCAGGAGACCTCCAGCACCCTGTGGATAGCAACTCGGGAAGGCCCGGGCTCTTTGAGGCAGGAAATCCAAACCTGCAGAAATCCCTGAGTCCAGGAAATGAAAGCGGGAGAAAGGGTGCGGGGGCCACCACTGGCTGGGCAAGGCTGCCAGGTGCGGGGGAAGCACAGCCTCAGGAGCTGTCACCGCTGAGCAAGCCAAGGGGAGGACACAGGGCCATGAAGGTGATGGGACGATGGCCCTCAGACCTTCCTTGGATCTGCCTGGATGGACTTGGGAGAGCCTCTGTGCTGGGCCACACCCAGCCTCAGCCTTTTCTACACACGGCAGGGCCGAGGGGGTGGACTGGACGCTGACGTTGTCAAGGTAGAAAACGATAACGCATTTTCTTCCTAACCGGTAGAAACTACAGTCTTTATTTTCAACATTTTCCTAAATATCTAAGTTAAATTCCTCTTGAAAGTTGCAGAGTATCTGTGGCTAGGGCTCTACAGAATAACATACCCCTGGGATAATAAAGCTTAACAAAAATCAAACAAAAGACCAACTAAGAGGCATGAACCCTGACTCTGGAATGAGCAGAATGAATAGAAACTAACTTTCAGATGGAAACCCTGAGTGAAGTGGCAGCCGTTGGAACCCACAGTCGGGCAGCAGTATCCGTGGTTTCCCTCCACACACCTGACCTGGCTTTTTTGAGAAGCAAGGGAAGTTCAGAAGGAGATCCTTTTAAAAAACACAATCCAAATGAATATCGAGCCCAGACCTGACGGGGTCCTGTTCACCTGGTGCACTGTGCACATCTGAAATGCACAGGATGGGGTGAGGTGGGACCTGGGTGCGGCTGGCACTAAGGCCTCACTGTGTCTAGAGGGAACAGCGCGCCATTTTGTCTCAGCAGCTATGCACGGCACATTGAAGTCCTCCAGAAAATTTCCGCAGTAGATTTTAAAAACAGGGTAGTAAGTCCAGTGAGGTAATCATGTGTCATGGGGCTAGGGCCAATTACAGGATCACACGATTCCACTGTGTTCCAAGAGGGCGTAAACAGGAAAACTATCTTTTAAAAAAATTATTAGTAGTTTATTAGGGAAATTAAAGGCTTTGTTAAACAGGCAACACTATTTTGCCGTTTCACTAAAAGCCCGTTTGAAAGGAGCTGGCTGGCAGGCACACATAGCAACAAGCATGCGGTATGGATCCGAACGCTGATCAGGGAGTGACATCCACGCACATGCCTCCTTCCACCCGGGCGCACATGCAGGAAAGCAGTAGCAAAGCTGTGTACCGGGCGCCGCACAGGCACCCCCAGAAGGTACTTTGTGTGGGAATGGTGAAGTGAACAAGTGGAAAACTGAATTCATTATGTATAATCCAAACTCAGGTACCTAAGAAACGAGCTCTATCAGGCAGCTGACGCCCAAGTCCACTTGGCACACAACCAGTTGCCCACTTGACATAATCTTCAACAGGGGTTAGAAAGGCAGGACTTGGAATGCTTTCGGGTGGAATGTCTAAGGGCCACTTCTTCTGCTGGAACTTCCCAGTTCCAAAAATAAAGCTACAGGCCTGACACTGGTGGAGGATCTTCAAGGGACACGGGAGGACCGGAAGACGGGTTCCCTGAGCTCCTTCATGGAGGGAGAGCAGTGGCATTCTGTCCCATTCTTCGTTGTTTTTTTTCTTCTGTGGATCAACAAATGGCTCATCTTAATATTCTGAAGGGGCAAAGCAAATCTAGGATAAGCGCGCAACTCCTGTGGCAGATAACAGCGAGGTAACGTAATTATACAACGAGGCATAACAGGCTAATTATTAATACTATTTTCTAAAATTTAAACACTTTATATGCTTAATCAAATGTAACATTTCCATGTTTTCTTGAAATATATACATACACATGCACACATAAAATTAAGCACACCCAAGCACTCGCCTTCGTGGACATGCACACACACGCAAGCAGAGCTAGCAGTGTTCGACAAGGGTAGCTTTCCACTTCCATTCTCCTCATCACGTTCCTTATCCAGAGGTCTTCCCCAGAGCCTCTCCTGAGTGCGAATCTATGGCATTCTGGGTGGAGTATAGACATGAGGTAAGTAGGCAGGCCCTTCTAAACTATGTTCAGGACTATGTCAAATGGGCAGCTGGCTGTGTGTCAAATGAACCTGGCCTTCACTTATGAGAGTGCCTGAGTTCTGATGACATGTGGTAGTCTCTGCTTTTTAGGGAGTTCCCTGGAGAGAAGCCCCTCGGACATGTCTCACGTAACTCCTTCCCTGATGACCGACCCCCAGACTAGCAGCAGCATGGCTGGAATAAGTCCCGACACACGATGTTTGAGCAACACTTGTGAATTCTTTCAGAGCTGTTAAAGTTTTTAAAGGGTAGGATATCTAAGGACTGGAAGAGTTTTAAAACCTCCAAGGTTCAGAGATTCCATTCCATGTCAATTCTCTCTTCTCTAGAACTCTGAATATGTTTCTTTCACTACTCATGTGGTTCTGTTGCTATTACTCTACTTCATTAAGGTGATTATGATGGGAAATGAAATCACACCGCTGACAGTCCTGAGCTCTTAGAGTCAGCGAATGGGACAGAAAGGCAATGATCTATTTCACTTAGTACTATAATCAGAAGAATAAATACCCACTGTGATAATCAGTTGCATGACTACTAGTAGAATTTTTAGGTTCCATAAGTGAGCACAGGAAGAATGCACTCAGGTGCTTTTGTAGTTTGTCACATTTATCATCTATTAAAGAGTTTCTGGGTAAACCTAACAGAAAAACCTAGGTCCTAAGTGACAGTATTAACATGGCTCCATAAGCAACTGGATACTTACATATGTCTTAATTGTACATTTATTTAATTTGAAAGTTACTTTAGGTTTTAGAGACATTAGGCAGACACCCATACAGCCTGTCGTACATACTTCCAGCCTATCACAATGAATCTTAATTACCCATACGTGCGCTCATCTTTCCTGCTACACCAAGAGCTCGTTGAGTGCAGGGCTCTATTATTTGCCATGGCTTCTTCAGCGCTTGACATATAATAGGCCTTAATAAGTATTGCTTTGAAAAGAAGACAAATCTAAAAAGGAAGGATTGACTACTCTTTAAAACATCTTCCAGGTAAGAGAAAGAGCATGAGCTCTGGTGTCAGCATGCTTGGGTTTGATTCCTCACTACACCTGGAAGTTACTATAGAAAAAATCTCCATAGATCTCTGTGTTTTGGTGCTTTTTGTGAGCTGAGGCACTGACTACCTTTACTGCAGATTATCTTTTCATGGATGTTTCTAGAGAAAACAGCCTTGGAAGAGAAAGAGGGTGTCTTCTTCCAGAGCAAAGGGCAAACTGATTCATTGTTCATTATAATAAAAATAAGTACTCCTCTTGGACAGAGAATAGGCAAGCTTACTGCTTGTAATAAAAGATTTGGGCTCCCTGAATTCAGTGTTCATTGCCTATACTACAACCCACTGTGTGTAGAGATGTCACCGGCCTCTTCATGTCAGCCTGTGGGAGTTGGGACTTGGGAAACTGGGTCAGATGCTGACCCTTTGGCTATAGCTGTTGCTGTTATTAATAAAGTCCTTTATCTCTGACCCAAGAATCTCGTGTCTTCTGCCAGTATCCACAAACTGGCAGAATATTTGCAAGCTGGATAAAATTTTAGACTTTTCATAATTCTAGACAGTTACTTAAATGTATTAAATCTTGTTTTCTTAATAAAATACGTAACATAATACTTATTTTCTTAAAGAGTAAATGAGACAGCCTATGTACAATACTTATTAGCATTGTGCCTGACACATAGGAAGGGCTCAGTATATTAACAGTAATATATTATATGGTAATAATAATTACTATTATTTTAAGTTTGATGTATTATAGTTCAGTTCATATCACCTGACATTGGTATATAATGTAACTAATATCTATGAATATACAAAATAATATTGTATGACTAAAATATTTGAAGCACATTATACATATAACAAAATTAAATTTAATGCAAATAAATGTAAACTCCTGCAGTCAGTAGTAAAAAAAACTGCCCAAAGTATGACAGAAAATGACTTCCAAGTTCTAGCCACTGGTAGGATCAATACACTGATGTGGCTACATCAATACAAGTACAGAGTTCAGGCAAAGAACGGTACTAATATGATGATAAGCTGGTCAGACTACACTTAGGGTGTCATGTTTAAGCTTGAGCTCCAAGTTTTAAGACAAACATTGACAAATAGCCATGAATATAGAGAAAAGAAACAAAAATAACTGGGGACTTAAAATGCATAAAGAATGGCTTCAATTTACAAATACTTAAAGGACTATCATGCGGAAAGGAGAACAGGTTAATTCCGCATGGCTCTAGAGGGCAAAATGGGGAACAGCAAAGGGAAGTTATAGGAAGAAAACTTTGCCTTAATCACACTGATTCGGAAACTGAAGCGCGATGCCTTAGCATTGAGACTCCTATTAAAAAAACCTGAACGATCACTTTTTGGAGATGCTGCAAAGAGGACTCAAATCAGGGGCTCCAATGCCCTTGCTAATATTTAGATTATGATTCTAGAACTTCCAAAGCAGGGAGCAGAAGTTCTGCTGAATACGTGTGGCCCTATCAGAGCAGAGAGTGCCGGTGACCCACATGTCTTCAGGAACCGGACAAATAAGTATGATCCCAGGCTATGTTAGTGAAACCCTGCCAGAGCAGGAGGCTGCGCTGTTTGACATCAAGTGATTCATCCTAGCTCCATAATGCCAATCTCTGGCTTCAGCTCTTAGCCACCCAACACACTACCTGACACTCACTTCCTCCAAATGCAAACAACATGAACTTTCTGGGCAATTACCAGATATTTGAATATTTGAATCTGCCTAGTTCTGTGTGCAATTACATATCACGCCGGCTGACAGTGAGATCATGATGAACAACCCCCCTGCACCCCCCCACAAAATAATACTGGCCAGAGTGTTATTTGGAAAAACAATGAGGTGGCCGTGAGCACTCATCACTCAGATTTCCTGTCAAGGAGCGTGGCTGGCAACACTGCCCCCACTGCATCCAGGCCAGCCAAGGGTGACTGCACAAAAGGGTCCCCTCCAGGCCCATTCCTGCCAGCCGGGGAACCTCTCGCTGGCTTGGTGGCCCTACAGCCTGAACACTGCCTGCTCAACCCTTCTGCCCCTTCCCACCCTCCAATTTAATTTTTTCAGTTTTTAGGAATCATAACTGTTCACAAGCAAAATATGTTATTTGCAAATATATGCTTGCAAATAGCAGGCCCTCATATCTTGTCATCCTAAAACAAAACAAACATTTTAAACATAGTTATAAAATTGAGGAAAATAATCTAGTTGATTTTTTTAAAGACAGAAAGTGTCAGCATTCCAATCATTGGTTCATGAAAGCATCTCTCATTTTCATATCGAGCTGAGAGTTAGAGTCCTGTCAGTTATTACTGGCAACATGCTTCAGGCTAGGGGAAGGCTAGGGTGGGTTGGAAACTTCTGGCTATGATGAGAATACAGGTGGTGGTCCCAAACAGCTGAGGGTTGAAGTCACCTGGGTGCTGCATGGGAGGCTGAGAACCAAGCTGAGCAGCTGAGCAAAGGAGCTCCAGGAGACACTGGCAAAGAATGGACAGTCAGAGCCAGTCAAGAAAGCCAAAAAGTCAAAGACCTGAAGTCATGGAAGGGAAGAAAGAAAAGAGGGATCAACCATGGCAAATGCCAAAAAGAAATACCATGTAGACAGAAATTAGGCCTCTGACACATAATACCAGAAAGACCACGAAATTAATCAGTGAAATCAAAATACTACTGAGAGCAAAAAGGGCGGTGTCTGTACAGGTCACCGGGAGACGAGGCACAGGCCCGGTGCTGCTGACAGGTGTCAGCTTCAGCTGCATGAGGATCTGAGTGTGTGATTCTGGTCATTTTGCTCTTGAGCCCGCGGTTAATGAGTTACGAATACCAACATGTGCCATATTCTATATAAAAACCAATGTAAGGCTATCTGATTAGTGGCTTCATTACTATAACGAAGAAAAGAAAGGCATGTGAGACTTGGCATGATGTACGCGGAAATATGGACATTCATGTGTTTACCTTCGTCTCTACTCACTATTAAACGTCATCAGGTATTTTTCTCAACCAAGATACTCCACTCTTTGCTGCAGCAGCCAGACAATCAGAGTGACAGTACCGAATTAATTCCTCATTTGCTGGCTGAAAGAAACTCAAAGCAGAATTGCCAAAGGGCAAAACAGAGAGAGTGACACTATACATCTCAGCTTTTATATATGTCCATTTGATTACTGTGCTTGTACGTTTGCATTATCCTGGTGATCTAACAGTTGTTGTCTTACTTAATTTACAGAGTGCCAAGGTGTCTATTAGTAGGAGCTAGGCTTTGAAAAGTATTACTAAAATATCTGAAAGTCTTAATAGAAATTCCAGAAAGTAGAGTAGGTAAACTGCATACAGAAAGTGAAGGGGAAAAAAATCCTCTTGGAAAAGCCTCTATTACAGAACCTGTTTTAAAAAGCTGCCATGTGACTGCAGTATGCTGGGCCAGGGTGCTGGCAGCAGAGTCACCTTCAACGTGAGGCCGCAGAAGGCAGAGGGTCCCTGGCTCTGGGTGTTGCTGTAATTCCCTCACTCGTGCGGCAGCCCTGGAGGAAGGGCCGTGCCTGCTTCTTTTAGTGTTATGAGTACCTTCTGTTTTCTACGCCTTCCTTTTACTAGTAACTCCTACTGGCTAGAACAACGCTACTTGCTTTTTTTGTTCCTATTTTTGACATCGTCCTGCTAGTCATTAAACCCCCACAGATCAACCATACAAAATCCATTTCCCAATACGTCATATAAGCAAAAAACCGATTCCTGTAATACTGGGCTCAGTTCTTTCTTAAAACATGCTTGTATTATTCAATATTTGGGTTTATTGCCCAATTTTTAAGATGTATATAAACAAATCAGAATCCCAAATATTCTAATAGATAAATCAAAATTAGCTTAGATTTTGGATATAGCCCTATTAATAAAGAAGGTTTCCTTCCCTTTTTCTTCGGATACTTTTTAACCTACAGAGAAACTGCCATGAACATAATTTATTTGACTTAAACTCGATTAGTATATACTGAAGGACAGAGGTCAAGGGACATTTGGGAGGCAAATGCCAAATCCTGACAAGAGACTTCTGGGCTTGAATCTACATAGAAAACACGTGCAAGCAGGGAGTGAGGTAAGGCTTTTTTTTTTTTTTCCCCTTGTCTTCAATTCAACTCTATGAAAACAAAAAACCAAGGAAGGGAGGAGATTGATTCTCACAGATTCTCTGCACAGCCGCTCCACGAGTGAAGTAAAGGAGGATGCTGTTCATTCCACATGGACCTGGCTCCAAGGGGCAGGACCCCTCGGTTCGGGTGGTCACGATTCAGCTGGGTACTGACTCAACTTTCTAACTGCTGGCTTATGAGTGGATTTTAATTTTTCAGTATCAGAACTATTAAAAATCTCCCCAAGAACTTCACAATATAAGGCAGTAAAAGTGAAGCAGCGTTGGCTAAAATGAGTGGAGGGACACACAGTGACTTGGTTTCCTATTCAACTTTCTCAGAAAGTCTAAGCCTCTGAGGATGTGGATTAAATCCATTGGCTCGATGTCTGCAAGCTCCCTCCACCTTGTAGAATGCTGATGCCTGGCCATGCTGATACTCTTAGAGGCAGGCTGGGCAGCCCGGCTCTGATCACTGCTTAGTCTATAGGAAACATGATACAGTGATTGGTCCCACATTGCTGTATTTTTAAAATTTGTTATGATATGAAAATGTAACATACCTCCACCTCCACAATATATAGCAGCTGACTCTGTTATTTAGACTAAAAATTAATGGGCTAATTGTAGCATTATAGTTTAAATGAATTTACAGTTACCATATTTAGCCCAGTGTGATCTCAAATAAGAATGACTTCTGATCATTTGAATGGAAATTCAGAATCCTTAAAAGAAGCCGCGTTGGAGCTGGTTGGTTCATCATATGCAAATACTGTTGCATTAAGATGGGAAATACCTATTCATGAAGATAATGAAAACTGACACAAATATAATAAAATAGGTGGTTTACAGATTCTGGGACTTACACAGCAACATATTTGATCCTTCTGCTTAAGAGTATAGTCATCTACCTCCCCCCAATGCATACCTGATCTGCAATCCAAAAACAAAGCCCGCCAGCCTCATAGCCTCATAGCACGAGACCTTAGAGCATTACTCAAGACACTCAACGTCGAAGTTTCCATTTTTTAAAAAGAGGGTGCAGGGGTGACAAGTATTATAACAGAGAACAAACGGTGCAGCAAAGAAAGCGGTGGATCAATGGATGCCCCCAGACTCTGGCATTCATAAAACAGCCACATGAATAGCAGTGCGGAGAACAAAAGACAATGATGATAAAACTGGGTGCTTTTGTTTCATAAGGTGGCACAGATGGGCCTGGCATGCTTCATGTTTCATTTCACGAAACTTTAGCCACATTTCCAGGGCAACATTTCCACTGTTTGCAGGCAATGGGCCTTCGTGCATGAGGCCAAGGACTTGACAATTGTTTTGCTGAATGCCCCAACTTAAGCCTGAAAAAGCAATTTAAACCCTCAGATAAGTTGAGTGCTTATAATCTTATGTAAACAGTGCAAATTGAATGGTTCAGTTATTAGCATGAATTTTAATTAAAATGAATAACTTTTTACCACCAGTTAGATTATATTTTCTTTCATCTCCAGTTATATTATAAAACTTTCTGCTGAGACGATCACATCTGCACATTTTTTCATACATGTGTGCATGCACATACACAGGCATATGTACATGCGTGCACACCCACATCGCCCCACGCACCCCCACACCCCACACCCCACCCACACCGCCCCCACATACATGCCCACACCCCCCCACACCCACATTTTTCCTAATCAAGCTGAAAAAAACTTCATTCCTTATTCAGAAACATATTGCCGACAATGCACTCTTTTTCTTTACAATAATATCCTAGAAGAGATTCTTTGCTGTAATGGAATTTGCACCCATGTGTTTAAACTGCGTGTGGAGTATGGTGAAGTACCTGAAAGAACTATGATGTACAAATAAGTCTTCAGTAGTGGTCAAAATATTAGGTACATGGTGGTCTTTAGCAGAAAAGAAATTTTAAACAGCAACACACATAAAAATAATGTGAATAGTTTTTTAATAAACCAGTCAAATATCATATTGCTTTAGTCATATCTTGCATATTAATATACTTGTAATAAAATATATTTATTTTAAACCACTTATCAAATGTATCAACGAAAACCTCATGATCACAACAATCTGCAAGTTTTGGACACGGGCCATAGTGACGGGAATAGTTTAGGGTTATTTCAAGGTCAGATCCACTTCATGATCAGAAACATTACCTAGGGCTGTTCCTAATACGGGAGGAATAAGAAATAACGCAAGAACAAAAGCAAATACTACATCAGTATGAACGGTGCCCAAGGTAACAGAATTCAGAAACAATACAGAGGCTTCTAGTGGCTTCTTGTAGTCTAAGCTAGAACCGTCAAGGAGTCTAGTTCTAAAGACCTCATCCCATTGAAGGAAAACAAACAAACAAAAACCTGTTGTTTTTTTTTTAAAAAAAGAAAGAAAAAAAACCCAATAAAACCCTTTCATGAAGCTCCATATATGTAAACACATGAATATAGTGTTTTTTTAAATGCTGCTATATATTCCTAAAAGGGGGAGGGGGAGATTATCACTGGATCTAATATCAGTTCTGTAAATTATGAAAACCTTACATAAGATTCTAAAGATGTCAGAAAAGGTCAACTGCTCTCATTTCCAGAGGTTTTCAGTGGTGTTTGATATTGTGGCCTCGGTTTAAAATCTTATGCTGACCATATTTGCATATCTCAGTACTTTTTTACAGAAACATATAGTAGATACCAAAAATTAAAGGTAATCAGAATAATTCATAATTGCTCAGCAGCTCTCAGTGTTCAAAGTAAACGGAGCAGTTTAGCAATTTAGAAAACCCTATCATTGATTATCAAACTAGCTGGTTCCCCTGTAAATATTTTTATACACTGATATCTGCCAATTATATGTACTCAGTTGGACCATGGTGTTGTCAACCCTGTAATGCAGGACTCTTGGAAAGTGAAGCATTTTTATCAGTACTGTGGATAAAGCCACAGGGTCAGCTTGTTAAATTTGCCCATGATGGAAAGCTGATATGGCTGCTACAGAAGCAAACCCGACCTTTGCTGCTTTACGACAACACAGCACTTGCAAAGCAGAACATTGCATTCAGTGCCGGGAAACATGTTTAACAGAGATGCAGAAATGGGAGCACATCCACAATGATGTGATACAGAAGCCAGAGGGTTGGTGCAGAAGCCATAGCAAGTGGATAGTGATGGGAGGGATGGAGGGAGGCAGGCAGGTGAAAGGAATGAACTAAGCAGGCTGGCTTGGCAAAGATAGATTTGAGGGGTGGAAATAAGGACAGGAAAACAGCCTCCAAATATCTGGCAGGCTGTTATGTAGAGCTGGGCGTGCACATGACCTGTGCAGGTCAGAGCATAGGAGGACTGCTTTAGCTCATTATGAGGAAGAATTTTTCTAAAACTGAGAACAATTTACACATGGATACATGAAAAGATGCTTGGTATCATCAGTTGCTAGGAAAATGCAAATTAAAACCATGATGAGATGCACAACACACCCATTAGAATGGCTAAAATTTTAAAAAGACCAATCATGCCAAGTGCTGGTGAGGATGCAGAGCACCTGGAGCTCTCATGAATTGCTGGTGGGGATGCAAAATGGCACAGCCACGGTGGAAAACAGTTTGTTGGCAGTTTCTCACCACATCATCCCATGACACCATTCCTAAGAAAATGAAAACACATGCCCATACAAAGACCTGTCGCCAAACGTTGATAGTAGGCTGATTCCTAAACACCCACAACTGGAAGCAAGCCAGTGTCCATCACCAGGAGACAGGCAAACACACTGGTACATGCATGCAATGGAACAGGACTCAGTGACAGAGGGAAGACATGAGCGGTGGATGCACCAATGGGAATGAAGTTCAAAAGCATTATGCCAAGTGAAATAGATGGCTACATGCCACTGATGGGACATTCTGGAAAAGACAAAACTATAGGGACAGCCAAGGCCTGAGTGTTGGGAGAAGAGATTTATTGAAGAGTGGCACTAGGCAACTTTTTGGGGTAATGGAAATGTTCTCTAACTTGGTTGTGGTTGCATGATTGCAAACATTTGACAAAACACATCCAACTGTATACCTAAAAAGGATTAAATTTACTGCATGTAAATTAAATCTCGATTTAGAAAAAGTGAACACACTCCATATAAGCACAGAAGAGTGTGCCAATCATTTCCTGTCAAAAATGCTGTGGGGCACTCCTAAATTCAGTGGGCAGTTACATAATTTTCTCTCTACAGACTCTTAGGACTCTAATTATACAATATTATGACTCTTTTCTTCATCTTTAGATATTCAGACCAATTCAGCGACTTGTTTTTCACATCTGAAAACAAACCTGATCTGTCCAGTGTCATATTTATTTTCTATATATAATGAAAATTATATCTAATATAAACCTTATGGTTTATATAATCTTCTGAAGTATAATAAGTACAAAAATCATAAGGCTGAACTGTCTTTTACTTCTGTTTTATTTTTACTGTTGTTACAGAAATGAGAAGGCTGGCCAGGTGTGGTGGTTCATACCCATCATCCCAGCACTCTGGGAGGCCAAGGCGGGAGGACCACTTGAGCCCAGGAGTTCCAGACTAGCTGGGGCAGCATAGTGAGACTCTGACTCTAGTTAATAAGAAAAAAAAAAAAAAGGAAAGAAATGAGCAAGGCTAATTCAAAGGGCAAGGGATATTCAGAAAGGCCAAATACGTATCAATTAGATACCTAAAAAGAAAGAAATGCAAATTATCTAAAGCTGAAGATGGGCTTCTACCAGGCTAGGCTTAGTGTTACATCAGTGGGAGACACTCGCTGATGTTTGTATTGACATTTGTGACATCAGAGACTGTCGCTGGTGTTTGTATTGACATTTGTGAATGCAGGCTACACAGTGTTTAAGGACAAGCTACCTCTTGAATGAATGTGGCTTTATATAAAAATGGGGATGCTGATTGTCCACTAGGTGGCTGTAATTGTGGTCAATTAATACTGTTCCTTAGTTTCTACTTATCGTTCAGTTACAGTAGAGCTGCACATTTGTTTTTGGCTCAGTTTGTATGTATGTGTGTGTGCACGCGCATGCACACACATGTGCCACAGTATCAGCCAAATGTGAGAGACCTACAGTACTTTTCCACTAGGCCTGAGTGATCTCATGGCTAAAAAGACATCGTAGGAGTGGATTTCAAGGTATTGCTTGTTTAGATGGATTCTGTGTGTGTGTGTGTGTGTGTGAGAGAGAGAGAGAGTGTGTGTGTGTGAGAGGTAAGAAGAGATGGAAAGTGCGTGTGTGTGGACAACAGTGCTAGCTCTTTTATGGTTGAAGAAAGGGGGGAAACCCTACAGCTTTTCCTATGGTCATTAGTGTCTTCTTTTTTATAATAATAACTGGCAATCACTTAGGAATGTGGTAAGGCTTTTAACTGTCAATAATGCTACCCTTTCTTTAACAATGCGATTTTATGTAGATATTAAGACTCAGGCAGATCTAGCTTAAAATCTGTGCTTAGCCACTAACTAGCTACATATGCCCGGGCAGCTTGTTCCACCTCTCTAAGCTTCAGTTTCTACGTCCATTGCACAGGGCACTGACACCTTGCGGGATACTGCGAGGATTAGGAACAGACTGCATCAAGTGCCCTGTAGTGCATGCTTGGCCTGTAGCAATGCTTAACACAGGGAAGAACCCTTGTTCCTCCTTCCCTTCAGAACTGCTTGCCACCAAAGTAACTAGAGCTTCTGAAAAAAAAAATTCCTACTTCATGAGCAGGACACAGCATTCGTAACAGTGCTGGCCGGCATCACATGTGGAGCTCTACTGTTCTCCATGTGCTTTGTCACAGCATGTTGCAAAGCTGTTTTTCACAAATTAGAATGTTGTTTAGAAGTCTGGATTAGAAGTATTAGAAAGAGTGTAAAAAAACTTACTGAATTTTTAGTTAATTAACTGTAGCAGCATCCATATAGGCAAATTTAGACAGTTTATCTTGGGCAACTTTGTGTTCCAACTGGCAAAGAGGGTCTATCTGCAGAGTATCACATACACACACTCAGCTACAAGTTATGGCTGAAACCAAGTGTAGCCAATTCAACCTCAACAAGTATAATATGTAAAGATGTACTGTAAATGCAGAACACACTGACAAGATATTAAAAATATAAAGGTATATTCCATTTGATAGAATTTAGAGGAAGACAGAATCTTCCACCCCATTTTGAACACAGATCAATACCCAGTATCTTTTTTTTAGCATATTAAACATGGGGAATCAACCCGTAGCCACTCAATTGAAATAAAGTTCTCGCTATATGATTGTTCCCTATCAATATCCAGTATCTAATATCAACACCCTACTCACACTTCAGCCTGGACTTTAGGCTCCGAAGAAGCCAAAATTGGCAGTATTCTCAAGACTTTGACGAAAATTCCTTCAGGCAGGAAGAGCACAACACTCCATGTGATCAAAGCTACTTCATCCCAGTTCACATGAGCTATCTGAGGGATAAAACGCAGCACAGAATTTTGGGGGCAGATGTCAATGAATGACATGGTGTGAAAAATGGGCCTCTGCTTATAGGAAGTTAAAGGCCAAACGTTCTAAATGAAATAACCAGAGAGAGAGACCAAAAGGTAGCTGTGAGCACTGCAGAACCATTATCGGCACCTCTCGATGTCATACCCAGCCAAATTTAACTGCATACAACTCATTTCTATGGCTTGAAAACAAGAAATGCCGCTTACGAGAAAACTGAGATTGAACCAAAAAAAAATTCTCTAGGGAAATGTATAAAATTGAGCCTTTTTTTATGACTATGATTTTGAAACTATAACCTGCATTAACTCAAATTACTATCAAATGCCTGAAATAAATTGTCAGGAAAGACTCTGTAATGGATTAAAAAAAAAAAAAAAAAAAGCTTGGCCCCTGTGCTTAGAAATAGGCGGAGAGATAATCTGCAAAACTCAAAACTTTCAAGTATTCATAAGATATTTAAAAAAACATTTAAAACAAATGATTTGACAGCTGCAAATGCAGGATAACACCTAGCTGAATTATGGAAACAGTGTGGATAATTACTTTTTTCAAACGTTGGGGCTCTGTGGACCAAGGTCCTGTCTGAATTTCCCTGCAGCACCGTTACTGTGCAGTAATACAAGTCCTGTTGTCACAGCAGCCTCAGTCTCTTTATCATCCACACATCAGTAAGAATGATGAGACACGTCCCATGATTCTAGCAGTCTTCCTTTGAAGGATCCACACGTTAATTACTGCACTAATTATGGTTTTTGAATAACTAAATGAAGTAAGCAGTCTATGGCGGTACGGGCATAAACCTAAGACTGAGAAAATACTAGTTACTGAAATCATCAGTGTAAACTGACACATCGAAGAGGTTTAGAAGAAGTGGAAGCAGTAGATTTTAAAAGACAAGCATCTTAAATAATTAGGGCTCCGTAAGGTAAAAAGAAATGTTATTTCTTAATGGCAAGTGCATTTAAACTGTTATCTAAAGATCTGAAGGTAAGCCTGCTTAATTCACTGCTTCTTCTTTTGTTATTAGGAAAACATAATTGTTCCAAATAATTAGCACTAGAGTACATCACAAGCTGACAACAAAATTATAGAAATCTTCATATTCAGATCCGTCTAGCTGGCTATTAGGAACAGTTTCTGATCATAACCCATTAGTTGAAGTGCTGCGAGTTCTTGATTGCCACCAAATAACCTCAGATATCTGCCTAAGTTAACAGCCCCTATTTATTCAGAGTTTTCTTGACAGTAAAAACTGCTCAGGATTTTTACAGCTGCCACACAAAGGAACAGTATTCCATGTGTATGCTTGGAAGATTAGGTGATACAATAATTGAAACATGGATTTTAAATACACGTTTAACTCCTAAGTTTCTAAACGAAACCCTGAAAAGGCACTTTTCCATTGTTAATGGTGGTGTCATTCTGTTTCTTAGAAACTGGCCCCATTTCATGTCTTTTGACGTCCATGTTAATTTTTTGGTCTTGCATGGTGCTTCTCTTCCTTTACACAGTATCACCTTTTCGTTGTCCCTAACACTTAATAATTGCTAGATAAGACATTTCACACTTTTTATTATTGACAAAATATTCCCCCTTATGAACAATGTCAGGTGTACACTTTGGCTTCCTGCTAACCCATTTTAAACTAGCTAACTAGCATTCTGTGAGGCTAAGAAACAAAGGAGTACAAGGTAGTTTTAAAGACAGTCAATCCAATTACCTGCTTGACAGAAATCGCTGTATTCACCTCTCGTGGAAAAAAAAAACCTCAGACACTATGGGGAAGTTTCTGCTTTGCTGGTTACCCATCCAGCTCCTGGGAGCAGCTTATTGACAATGTAACATGTGGCCAATGAACATGGGTTTGAATAATCTAACAATTTTGTAATCGGTAATGCCATTTGAAGTTACTCTGGAAATTCTTCTGTGCTAACAGCTTAGCTGATAAACCCACAAAGCTTTATGTTTTATCCCATGAGGGATAACTTTGATTACTCTGGTAATTAATGATGTTGGAGAGTAATATGGATTTTCTGTTAAGATTTGAGTTTGAAGTTAATTAGTCTTCACGTTATGATTTGCTGATTAATTATGGATATTTAGTTATAAAGAGAGATGTTAATTATTAATCTCAAAAAAATCATCTAGTGTAATTAACTAAAACTTTGACATCAGTTAAAATTCCCAATGAGTATAACTTCTGAGATTATCAATTACCAGGGAAGAGCAATGAGCACATGCCCCCCTGAGAAGGGACACATTCCCTGCTCATACAGAACACACTTGAGCCACACTTGAGTCATGCAAAGGGCCTGCCGAGTTTCTGTACAGAAATGGAACTGTGTCAAGGCACAGATCTCAGTCTTTCATGGCAAATGCTCAGTGTGAAAAATCTTATCTCAGAACAATGTGCTACAAAAGAAATTCCAGCACGAGCATTACCTTGGTGTACTGTAAAATAATGTCTTAACCTTTGAGCTGTAATGTTCCCTTGAGATGGACGGGCTTCATTAGCTCTGTGAAACTCTGAAACGAACTTCAGTGTTGCTGCAGATATCTTTATTTTCGGCGGTGGCAGCAGCTTTTGGCGTCATCGAGACAATACTGCAGCACAGCACTAATTAGTGTTCTAATTCATATAACTGGAAATCACCTTTGCGGTTACAAAGTTTTTTTCTTCATCTTTCCCCCTAGTCTGTCAGCAACACAATCTTTGCTACCAAAAAGGGGAGGGGTGTGTGATTAAGAAAAAGGGTTAAACCAAAAAGCATCATCGGCACATCACTGTCCTGGAATTTCCCCTGCAACACAGACTGTGAACAGGGATCTGTTTACATTATCTCTAGATCATCTTGACAATATTTATTCTCTATTTACCTAAATGAGGCAATATGATGATATTTATTGCTCAGAATGGCTAAATATAGACTTTTCTTGAGCACTCAGTACCATAGTGGGAGGCTTCGCTCTAATCTACATCTTTAAACTGACAAGCTGGAGAATTCCTAATGAATGCCTCTTTTCATCTGGATGTCTGTGTGTATTTGACAGTATAAATATTTAGCAATATCGGAGTCAGCTTGTGATTTTACCCAGATGGACTGATTGATGCCTCAGCTCGACGCTGCCAAAGACAATCCGTGTAGTTCTAGAAGCAATTTCCCTCTTCCTTCCTAAGAAGCAATTAGATGGCCAAAGGCAGCAACCCCAAAAGAGTGGAAATACTTCTGGTATCAGTTGACAACTCTGAGGGATAAATAAAATATGGTACTTAAATTATTACCACTTTGCTTTCATGAATCACAGGATTAAAGCTTTCACTTCTAAAGTACATATAAATTGCAGGGTTTCTTATGTCTGTAATTTACAAGAATCTAAGTTAAAATACCAGCTAATCAGTCAACTCACATTCACCTTGGAAAAAGTACCACCCTTTCTTGTCATTTTTGTAAATTGCATGCCTAAGTATCAATGTTATTTTGAGAAGAAAAGTCGCTTGTTGTCAATAACACATATTGCAGTCTAGTTAAAACAACATTTGTTAAGATTTAATCGCAAATGTAATCCTCCTTTAAAGTTTAGTCAGAATGCTCAGAGAAATTCAAGGGACATATAATAAATCATTTTCCTCATCTTGGGTGTGAACAAGGTAGGTCTGATTCTTTCAGGTGTGTTGTTTCACAACAAATGGTATGAATTCTCTGCTGTGAGACAGACAATGAGGGCACCATGCTCAGCCAGGGACTGCCAGGTCAGACTTCCCTCCATCCCTAAATCATACCTTCTTTCTTTTTCCTGTGAACATTGTTTTATTTTTGTAAATCACAGTGAAAATGAAATCAAAGAATTATACTATTTTGCTCATCACTACTGCAATACATCTGCAAAGGTTGAAAAGCTCTTGCTAAAACTTAGAATGGGTTTTCAGAACTCTCAGTATCACTTTTGCATAAATATCCTCTGCTAAGCCTCAGCTTTACACAGTGTAAGATGCCTATAATGATTACATCAGGTACTTTTATGCATTCAACTGCTTTGGGAGAAAGAAAAGACACGTTATTTTTGGCACCAGCAGAAGTCATGTATTTCTGCAATGTTGCGGCTTCCCCCACCTCTCACCCATTCCTGCCACCTCTGGTTTCTTTGTTTTCTATTAACTCATCCCAATCTTTGTATAACCTATGCAATAACCCAGGAGAAAGGGCAAGCAAGACATTATTCTTCTTGACACTAATACCTATAGATCCTATTCTACTGTGATACCTCTCCCTATCACAAGATATCTCAGCTAACAGAATCCTCAGAAGTCAAGAACTGGCATTTGCAATGTATTCCAGAGGCGAGGCGGACGCGATGCCCATTGGTAATCAGATACCATGAGATTTCACTGGGACGAGCTGTCTAGCTGTAATGCACAGGAGCTCCAGCTGCAGGACATATCAGTCACTGCTCCTTCCTGTGCACGGCAGTTTCTCACCTTTAGAAACATTATTCCATGCCTGCTGGCTGGCAGATAAAAATACACATTTCTAGTATTCTGTTTATTGGATGTGATTAGTAATATATTGGTTATTGACCAGATATAGAGGACGAGGCCCTGAGGTCCATTCTATTGGTATCTACCTATTCCATTTGCCATACTGAATGTCAATCATCATCACTAAACCGTTATTTGCTTTGTTTCCTGATATGAGAGGTAGAAGTATCGTAATAAAATGATGGAATGATGGGAGAAGGCCTGATGTCATTTCTGGACTCTAACAGGTATCTCACTTTCTCAGAATTGTTAAAAGCAGCTCTGTGTTCAAAGATGAATCCTGTGTTTGGTGAAAGGGTAATGAAAGCAGGATAACAGAGACAAACTTTTGAATGGCCAGCACTGTGTTTCTGCCAAATCTGTCATTGGAATGGGAAGATGCAAAACACATGCACACTCATCAGCCAACACGGTGTGCTCACTGCTTAATTTCATGGCATTCAGCTATAAATTACACGAGAGCTGCCACAACGAATTTTTTCAGTGCTGTATTAGATGACAAATGAAATGTCCAAGCAGCTACAAGTGAAAAGCTTCCATCTTTCTTCCGTGAGTGAATATTATGTACTTACTTTAATGATGTATAATAGCCTGCAACTACACTTAACCTGTGCATTAACTGGCAGCACAAACTGTTTACCTAGAGTTATGAAGAAGAAAACAGCAAATCCAGCAAGGAATCTAAAGTGTATACATTAACCTCCCACATGTCAACTTAATTTTCCCCCAGAGATGATGTATGACTGAACTCTGAATTGTTTTCTCTTCTACACAGTAGCATTATGTGCCAAGTATCTAAGCACCAAAGTATGTGTGATAAAATGATGACAAAATGTACCTAATTAATAAATCTGAAAATATTTAGAACTAAACCATTTTTTGGTTTTGTTAATGACCATGTACCCACAAAAAAATAATCACTACATCCCACCAATGAAGCCTAATTTAAAAAAAAACCCAACACAGAGAAAAGAGAAATGAAATTATTTTAGTATAGATCAAAGACCAAGAAAGACATTAAATATACTCTTTGAATAGATACTTACCAAATGCACTGAGAATATGCTTAACCATCAGTCAACCTCTGATCAGATCTACATATGTTTTCACAGTGTGTAGAGTAGAATTACAGAACACTGATACGTGTGTATAACACAACTTGGTTTCAGGATGCACAAGGCCATTTAAAATAGTTTCCAAGAAAGTAAAGATAAACTCTGATTATCGGGATTATGGAAAATACAACTTGACTAGTCATTATAGCTCTTGCCATCTTATCACATTAGATAAATATGAAGAAAATATAAAAATAATACATTTTCACTATAAATATTAATCATAAAGTTTAATGTGATTATTTTTCAGAGGGTCAGGGAAAGGAGAAGGGAAGAGGGCACAATTTCTTATCACTCTGTTTCTTTTAAAGATGATATATCCCACGGGAAGCCATTGACAGAAAAACTGAAGACAGGAAATTCTCTCCTTCTGAAGCAAGTTTTGGAGAATCTGATTAGGTCTCCCGCTGCAGTGCTAGGTCTTCCATGTTTGCCAAAGGGCCAGCTATGATGATTAACGCCATTTGTCTGAATCATTACTCTGCACCTTGGTTCAGCAGACACTATGAAGATGGCATGGTAATAAATGACCGCAGGATTCTTCCCTGCTTTGGCCTCTTTTTATCTGCCACCTCTCCACCGTCAGCTCCATCTTTCTGAAGCTCTCTGAATCCCCAAAAGGGACGAGGTGTCTATTTGTTTTCCACTAGGTTACCACTCTGTCTATTGTTGTTTGTACTAAAGGGTACAAATTCAATTCATTCTTGTGACATAAAAGCACTCATACAGTAAATTTTTTGCCCAGGAGAAAACAAAAACAAAGTTGCTGAATATAGAACAAGATTTGAAGCACTAGCATATATGTGGAGAGGCTTTCCAAGCACTCTTAGTTATCTAATACCATCTTCCCCTCATTCCGAGCACTCTTAGTTATGTAATACTATCTTTCCCCCATTCTGAGCAGTCTTAGTTATCTAATACTATCTTTCCCCCATGTCTCGTCCTGGCGAGGACACCCAGTATGCTAAACGTGTATGAAGCTTTCCAGTTAGTGGGCAGGGGGAAAACTCTGATTGTGCAGCCAGTCCAAACCACAGGCTGGGGCACCGTACACCTACCTTAGAGTCGAGAGAAGAGAGAAGAAGGTTGGTGGGCTATAAGGTTAATATGTCAAGAGATTTCAATTTTTGAACACAACAAAAGCATAATAACATCAAATGGTCTGTGGAGAGTCAAAGTGGACAGCTGCGGGCAGTGCACAGTCAACACGGAAAAGCAGGGAACTCGGGATGAAGGAGCTAAGGGCAGCCAGCAGGTGAAATTCCCTGAGTGTCAAGTTCGACACTATTTATCCCTTAATTCTGGGAAGCAACTGTGTTATCTAAGCAAGTCAACACATCGGAACAGCCCCCAGATCGCGGTCTGATTGTGCATCAAGTGATACATTCTGTGTGACATGGAAAAGCTTGTTTGACAGACAGCCTTAGTGTGGCAGGGGAATGAGAAGAAAACCAACCCCTCAGTGTAGGGGGAGCTCTCGGGTCCAGGCATTTGGAGTGTGACTCCGCTGGTCTCTACTTCTATTCTGGCTTCTATTTACGATAGAAAGTTTCATGCCCTAAACTATGTAAACACTCCATGTTTTGGGGAATTTAAATTATGTAAATATCTTAGAGCTTGCTTAGCAGTAACTTTTCTTTGCCAAGGGTAACATGTTTTCCTGGATCAGCTGCTAAAAATTGCCAAGTGCTGTAAACCCTAAAGAGTATTGCCAAGTACCTTTCTCACTCTGGGTCCAAGTCTCAAAAAACACTTAATACAAAATGAATATGAAATCCTGTAATTGCCCACAATTCCTGGAACATTACCTTGTGTACAACTTTGGTTATTATGAAAATGCTCCATATTCCTGCCAGAAGTTAAGAAGTTACCATTGAAAATCACTGGCTAATCTAGCCTGTGCTAAGATGGATTTTTAATGAAAGTTTAATGAATGATAAATACTCGTTTCTTGATAAATGTTTAATTATGCCAATAATTACCAACTGCTGAAAACTACTGTTGTGTTAATAATGGCATTTAGTATACAAGCAGTTTCATGAGTCATGGTGCTGTTAAAGATCAGAACTCCATCTGTCTAATGCAAACTAGCAAAACAAAAGTCTAATTAATATTTTGATCAATTTTCCCCACACTCTAAAGACTATCAATGTCCTTTATATAAAAAAAAAAAATGACCCATTTTCTCTTTCACGGGTAAAAGGTAAGGAAAACTATTCAGAACCAGTATAGGATTAGTTCATGCAAAAAATCAGGTAAACAAAAGAATAGAAAATGGATATTATTGAAGTCCAGTGATTCTATTACCTCATTGCATTATCACTTTAATGATTGTTTTCCTGTTACCTGAAGCTATTTTAAATATGATGACCATTATATTATTGAATAGCACAGGAAGCTGAACTCCCCTTATTAATCAGCTCCCCTGGCCCTTTCCAGGTGATAATGAGGTCTGCAATCTGTGTTGTTATTATATGAGTGTGAGGTCTTGCAGGTGAGTGAACTGCTGCTATGTGTATGGGGGAATGACACCTGCTGTTAGGGGTGTGGGGGCATGCCACCTTTCAGGTCTGCAAACACCCATGGCCCAAGAGGGTTATAAAACTGACCTTGAATAAATAGGATTTATTAATGACTGGGAAGTCATTGTGCTTTAGTGGGACTCAGTGTAGAAAGCCCTGCTTTTCTGGCATGCAGTCACTCCAGTGGGTGAGTTGTCATGTTTGGGAACACGGGGTAGAGAATGGAGAGAGTGGTAAAATCTCCCTTAGACAGCAGCAGTGTAGGGGCTGGGGCCCACTAGGCAGGGCTCTTCCTACCCCACTGTCTTCTCGGAAGGCCTTCCCTACTCTGTTAAAACGAGAGTGGGTCTCAGAAGCACGCCCAGCATGGGTCCTGCCACTCCTAAATGCCTTCTGTGGCCACTACTTCCAGGCGAGCCCCTGAGGGCAAAGACTGCTCTTCGTTGCACTTATGTGGCCTCTAGTATGTCAACTGGCCAACAGCACACAGTCAAAGGTAAGTTTGCTGCACTGAATATACTTCTAAAGCATTTCTTTTTCAATACCTTATCAGCCTGCAGAAACTCGAGAAGTGTGGCATGTATAATAATTCCCAGGCTAACAATTCATTTCTCCAAGAATTCACATTTCAAAAGCAAACCAAATTCTGCAGATAATTCTCAATTATATTTCAGACAGAATCTGTGAAAGCCATAATTTAATCCACAATGTGATTTATGGAGATATAATCTCAATCCTTTAGATAATAATGTATAATACCTTTCAACTGATAGAAGTGAAATCTAATGTATAGCTCTGATTGTTGCTGGGAGCTATTAAATCCAGTAAAGTTCATGGATAAAATTTTTAAATTTCCAATGTGAAAATTCACAATTCAGGCAGATGAATAAACTTGGTATGATCATGTTTTTTCTTTTAATACTCTATGACCACCCAGCCCCAAAGATCATGTGACCTTTGAAATGAACTTTTCTCCCAGGAAAACTTGTTTTATATAACTCTTAATTGGACGATATATACTTAGAAAAAGCTCTTCAATATTTTCTTGTTGCCATTTGCACACACTTACATGAAAACTCTTTCCCATATTTTTTTTTTTGAGACGGAGTCTCGCTGTGTCACCCAGGCTGGAGTGCTGGAGTGCAGTGGCGCGACCTCAGCTCACTGCAAGCTCCGCCTCCCGGGTTCACGCCATTCTCCTGCCTCAGCCTCTCCAAGTAGCTGGGACTACAGGCGCCCGCCACCACGCCCGGCTAATTTTTTATATTTTTAGTAGAGATGGGGTTTCACCGTGGTCTCGACCTCCTGACCTCGTGATCCGCCCGCCTCAGCCTCCCAAAGTGCTGGGATTACAAGCGTGAGCCACCACACCCGGCTTCTTCCCCATATTTTTAATGGAATGCTCATGATTGGACATAACACACGTTCTTCATAATGTTTCTGAAGCAAAGCAGCCTCTGTTGCAAGAATTCATCCTTGATTTTTCTGTTTTCTTGGGGACTTTGAGTTTGAAGCTATTTCTTGTCACCACAACTGCAGCTGTATGACATTCTAAGACATCCGTTCGCTGTACTCAGGCATGCTGACAATGGTTTGCACAAAAAATGCGGCAAACCACAGAAACCAGCGAGAAGTCACATGCTACAACTAGCACCTGCACGAGCTGAAGAAATGAGGCACTTTCTGCCCCTGTGCATGTCCTGTGCACGCACACTCACGCACACCCACGCACACATACGTGCACACACGCACGCACATGCACACACACACACTATACACGCGAACACACACACACACTCCGCCCTGAATGAAGGTGGTGAGCGTGCTCCCCCATCCCATGCCCAGGGTGGCATGGAATCTGTGCAGTGAGAACGAACACCCAGCCTGCCCTGACAAACAGCTACCAGCTACTAGCACTGCCTTAGTGGAGAGAGAAGAGATCCAGGAGTGTAAGAGGAGTCTTGATAACTCCTGCTCTCTGGAACAAAACTGAACATGCCACTGCTTCTGGGTTAATGTAAAAAGAGGTTAACCAGGCTGTATAAAACATTCACAATGAATAGTGCCTGAGCTGTAATAACATAACACATTGTTTCAGAATTCCCATCTTTTGAAGGGCAAGAGTTCTACGGAAGCATCTTCTGAACTTTACCTTATTTACTTGCATGCATTTGTACATGTGTGCATATGAACAAACAAGGAGAACATGGAAAGCATGAAATTTTGGCAATGAATTTTTGGGTCAAACTAAAAGAAACCCTATATTATGTGCATTTAGATAAAAGGGCCAGTCTTTATTCTGATATCTGAGATGTTAGCTGTGCTAATTTTATTCGTGACTGCAACAAAGGCACCTGAACATACAGCAGTAGGATATTCTGTTGGCGGAATATCCCGATACAGATTTTCAGCTATTCTAACAAAATAAAGTGTCTGATCTAAAAGTGAAGTCTAAGGTAAGAGACGGGTGCATCACGTATAAATCATCCATGTTCGCAGATGCAGAGCCCTCCTTCTGCCTACTTTGGGATACAGACACAAATGTAAAGATAGGACGGGACAGCTTGAACAGCGTATGTCTATATGACACAGGAGCATACACCCTCGAAGGCACAGAGGCTTGTAATCTCTTGGATTCTCGTATTGTTCCTGTAGCAGTACTCACCTCTCAAGGGCAGGCCCACACCCTGCCCTTCTATGTCAGTACCTAGGGAGTTCCTGCACATTGAAGTTCAGCGTTTCTAAAAGTTGGTCTGAGGCCCAATGGCATCAGAGTCACTTAGAGGTATTTGTTGAACGTATATTTTAAGTCTGTTAGGAGCTGAAATGTGTCCCCTCAAATTCCTATGTTGAAGTCCTAACACCCAGCACCTCGGAATATAACTGTCTTTGAAGACAGGGCCTTTAAAGAGGTCACTAAGGTAAAATGAGGTCATTCAGAGTGGGCCCTAATCCAATGTGACCAGGGTCCTTACAGGTCGACACCAACACATAGGACACAAGAGGGAAGGCCATGTGAAGACACAGGGAAGACGGTCATCCACTAGCCAAGGAGAGAGGACTCAGAAGAAGCCAGTCCTGCCCAACACCTTGGTCTCAAACTAGTAGTCTCTGAAACGATGAGAAAATAAATGTCTGTTGTTTAAGCCGCCCAGCCCGTGGTGCTTTGTTACGGCAGCCCTCGCAAACTGATACAGGGCCCTGCCCTAAGAATTCCCAGAGTAAGGCCTAGAAATATGTAGTTTAATGAGCGTTCGTGTTTTATAAAAAGAAAACACAGCTTTTTGAATGAGTAAATACTCAAAATTGGAATCTTCCAGAACTGCAGTGGCCCAGCAGAGGACAGGACAGACAGAACTGCTCATCACGTCTCTGCTGCCACTGCCTTGTGCTCACGTTACCATTGCCACAGTATGGTGCAGCAGTGTGTTCTGTCACAGGTTCTACAGGAAGGAGGTGTGGAAAGTACAGGCTCCACGTCTCGTGGGCAGTAGCTACAGCTGACCATCTCTTTCTTCTGGAAGCCCACTGTTTCCTTCACTTCTTTTATACTGCTCCCTCTCATTTCCTTCTGTCTCACTGACCACTCCTTCTTGTACTCCTGTGCTGCCACCAGCCTCTGTCTGACCTTGAACTTTGAACCCTCTCTTGTCTCCCCTCACAGTCCCTCCTAAGATGACCTCCTCCTAAATCTGCTGTTTGCCCCAAATCAGAGAATCAGAGATCAGATGGCAACAACACCTGCACATAGCTCAAGATGGAAACTTAGCAGTCCTTCCTCATTGACCAACCCTCCCTACCTTCCACATCCAACCCACTAACAAGTTCCACCACCTCTACCTCCAAAACGTATCCTGCATCCTACTGTTTGCACTACCTCCATGGCAACACCCATAGCCTAGACCACCTGTATCTCTGTCATCCTGATCGCAGCCAGTATCTCCTAACTAGTCTCCTAATTCTACCTTTGGTCCTCCCAAACCATCCTCCATAAAGGAGAAAAGGGTAAATTCTTAAAATTAAAATTTGTTCTTGGAATCCCAGGGATGAAAACCCACAGCTCTTCCCATTGCCTATGCACCACCCTCTTCTTTGCCTTCTTTTGGCCACGCTGGTTGGCTCACTTATTGCCTTGAATGTGCTGCACGGCTCTCTCTGCAAAGGTCTCTGTGCTCAGTCGCTTTTGTCTGAAATGCTTTCAAGCTCTCATCTCCGTGAACAGCTTGTTCCTTGTCTTCCTCAGACAGCACTTCCAGAAAGAAGGTACAATACAACCCCCAGTTCCTGCACGAGTGTGTCTGTGACTCTCCATCGCAGGCCACATAACTGCTTTCTTTGACTCATGGCCTTGTTGCAACTTGCAGTTATTTTACACCTATTCATATGTAGAATGCAAGCTCTGTGAGGGCAGGATGACAGTGTGTACTGATGTAGTCCTGTACTTCACACAGGGACTGACACCCAGCTGATGCTCCACAAATGTCTGTTGAGTTAATGGATGAACCACTGCAGCTCAACTTGATCAGGGCTGAGAGCACAAGGTTCTGAAGAAGCAGTCATCGACTTAGGCAAGGAAATCCTTTCATCATCAGGTATAATCTATGCTCAAAGTATTTACTCAGGTGTGCATGTGGCCAATCACATAACATTAATAAACACGGCAGTTATTTGGAAACAATAGTAGCAGAATCAACATCACTACCTCTTGAACTGCGTTTCTAAATGGTTTGTAAGAGTTGCTGGTCACTGAAAATATCTTGGATCAATGGGTTACTGAATCAAGCTGTACTAGTTTGAAAGAGTTCCAAATTTATACATTGTTTATTCCTGTGTTTCATATAGCAAGCTTTATTGAAATTATGGATGCAATTAACAATTATGTCTTCTGATATGGTATGACTTAATGGATTCTACCCTACCAATGCAAAATTTTCACTTGATATTCTTCAGGGGATGAGATGTATGCAAATAATAAGAAATTCAAAAATCTGGATTATTATCCATGACTCAGAAGATTTTGTCATAAAGGAATTCTGTGGGATTATGCCAGTTGATGCTAAGTTTTCAATAGTTTATTATCTTTGTCTATGAGTACTAATAATGCTTTTCATTCTAATATTAGGATACACTCAATGTGGAGATTAGCAAGATTAAAGAGATTTTAGGTAAACATTTTTGGGCATCTGTCGTATACTACAATATATTAAAAAGTGCCTTCGTTGTCGTCTCGACTTAACAGAATATTGTCGCATTTTCTGTTCAGGCAAGACAGAAGTGCTCATCTTCCCCTCACAGCCCATCTGGTTTTTGCCCAAGCTGCCTGCAAGACAACACTCTAAAGTGAGTGACACTTTCTACGTAGTGGATGTTGATACAATTAACGCCATGTTATTTATAACAAACTGAAAACCTTACAGATCTCACCAACCATATAGGATAATCACTCTTCACTAAACACAACTAAAAAAAGAAGTATTTGAAGAACATCCAGGTTTTGCTAAGATCTCATTTAGGAGGCCAAAGGGGAACAGGCACACTTGGCAGCGTAGTGACTAATTACTATGTTCAAAGGGTGAAAAAGCTGAAGAAACATCAAGGCATCTGTATCATCATACCATTCTGAGTAAGTGCCACAGGTAGCATTAGGAGTAGCCAGTTTTAAAAGCAGCTCTTTGTTCCCCCATACCAAACAAACTCTTCAAAGGAATTGCTTTCATAACACACAAACAAAATGGTTTCATATAATGCCTTTTGGGGAGAGGTGATGGGGAAAAGCTGGGAAGGGAAGGGAAACCAGTGGTGAAGAGTGTGAAGTGAAATGTTGTATACATTGCACAGATCTGCTCCTCCAAAATCAACATGGAGCACACCACGTGAGCTGCCACATTTATAACCCTATGCTGATATTCAAATTTTCTGTCTTAAGCTAAAGAAAGATTGAATACCCTGCTGTTGTGTGGCCAAGATTGAAGAGGTGTCTCACTGACATTGTTCAAAGTTTATGAAAATATATTAATGCTCAAATGTCATTGGCTTTGCGCCTCCAACAGACTGTGGTTTTATGAGAAATCAGTCTTTTAATCAAAATGATTGAATACCTTAAGGTCGAATCCAAAGATATCAGTTAATATCTAGAAACGTGCTATTTCTGCAAATTTTGCCAAGCTGTACATATTGTGGTGCATTTTAAAGTGTTAATTTGTGCATTCCATATTGAAAATTGATCTTGAGTTTTAGCTTTTTGTCAAGCAAAAACATATGGTTACAAGCTCTATGCATTTTACGTGACGGCTGTTGAAGCTGTCACATGTGCAAACTTGATAACCGATGTGACACATACGCAAATAATTTGCTTGTTTAGTAACAATTCAAAGATTCATTATTCATGCAAACACACATTTTTTTAAATGATCAGATGGAAATAGTCTTCGTTTTGTACAACCTAGTCTGGTTGGTGTGCAAACTCAGATAAAATAAAGCTGGGAACTAAGTGGTATTAAACAAATCCAAGAATATGGGTATTTTCAGATAATTATTGAACCAGATGGTGTTTTTTGTTAATTCTGCCATCACTCTGAGAACTTGATGTCTTACATCTGCACTTGGTAAAATAAATTTTACCACTGACATTATTTCAGTTTTCTTAAAATACTTCAATCAGTTTTAAACCAAGATTTGCAAACATCTGCCACAGTGCATGCCTATGAGATGAAATTATTCAAGATAATTCCTTTAAAAATATACACCATTACACAGAGCTTTAAATTCATCACCCTTTAAACTAAATTTTCAGAATTACTAGTTGAAATGTTTAATAAAGAGGAAAATAGGAATAAGATAGCACATTTGAAAATGAACACGGTTAATAGGTCACAAAAAGTGTTGTCTCACTTGCAGAGCCTTCTTGGAATTTCACACTACATTATTTCCCTGTCTTAACAGAGAGAAAAATTCAATACGTTATTTTCCTGTATTCTTTAGGTAAATTTTCTGTGTGGTGTGATTAAAGGATAGGATTACATAATGAATTAATCAACAGACATAGATGATAAAGGAACAGTATCTGCAAATAAGTTAATCAGTCATAACAGAATTCTCCCTCTTAACAAAATGAACAGAGTTGCAAATACACCCCTGAAACCAGCACACCAGTTTTAGGCTCTTCTTCAGAAACCCAAATAGGAGTTCTTGAAAACATAATTGAAATCCTCCAAATAGCCTAACTTCTTTGGCTTTTCTCATGAAAGCCTACAAACAAAATCTTAGTTTCAAACTTAATCATGAACTCACACACATTTTGAGGATAAGCTTGAGGCTCCCACATGCTCTCCTTTTTTCTTGTTTTCTTCCTCAAACCCAGGCCTCTAAATCAAAACTTGCCCCATCACTTAGCACAGCGCGTTCTGAAAAGAGGGAGCTCAATATTTGTTGCAGATTGACCAAAACCAACCCACCACAAACTAGCAAAATTACAATGGTAAATAACTGAACTATTTCAAAGGGCAACTGCAACAGCAGTACATGAAATAAGCTAAACATAGTAATCTAAGGAAGAGTTTCCCACTTTAAAGTAGGTTCTATTGAATGTGGGGAATGACTAAATTACTCTATACCACCAATACTTGCATTCACCTAGGTGCTCAGATAGCTAGAGTAGCTGATAATTCACAACTATAATTAGAGAAAGCCAACTATAATTAGAGAAAGCTGACTTCCTGCCACTGTGGGACGAAGGAGGGGTGGTCACAATGAAGTGGTCAGCTGTCAGCAGTTAAATCAGAGGGTAGCTTTGATTAGTTAGCCCCCAAGAATTTGGCTGATTCAGTCTCTGATTTACTTAGACAGGTAGTTATTAAAATTTGCTACCATTAATTACTAATTAACTTATATGATACATTATTAGTTATGTTACATGTAATATACATACTATTAATTATAATTAGGATATATCACTAATACCAGTTTATAATAATTATGTCTGTTAATTACAATTAATGGTAGCACACGAATAGTTAATTCAAGGTTTTTTATTAATATATGACACATGCTAAGTGGTAATTTTATTTTAAGTTCCGGGGTACATGAGCAGGATGTGCATGTTGTTACACAGGTAACATGGTGGTTTGCTGCACCTATATCAGCCCATCACCTAAGTATTAAGCCCAGTATGCAGTAGCTATTTATCCTGATGCTCTCCCTGCCCCCCTACTTCAGGCCCCAGTGTGTCTTGTTCTCCTTCCTGTGTCCATGTGTTCTCATTGTTCAGCTCTCACTTATAAGTGAGAACATGTGGTGTTTGGTTTTCTGTTCTTGTGAGAGTTTGCTGAGGATAATGGCTTCCAGGTCCATCCAAGTCCCTGCAAAGGACATGATCTCGTTCATTTCACGGCTGCATGGTATTCCGTGGTGTACATGCATCACATTTTTTTAATCCAGTCTATTATTGATGAGCATTTGGGTCAACTCCGTGTCTTTGGTATTGTTAATAGTGCTGCAATGAACATACATATGCAGGTATCTTTATAATAGAACAATTTATATTCTTTTGGGCATATATTTAGTAATGGGATTGCTGGATCAAATGGTATTTCTGGTTCTAGGTCTCTGAAGAATCACCACACTGTCTTCCACAGTGGTTGAACTAATTTACATTCCTGCCAATAGTGTAAGTGTTCCTATCTCTCTACAGCTTCACCAGCATCTGTTGTTTCTTGACTGTCTAATAATCGCCATTAATTGACATTTGATCATCGCCATTCTGACTGGTATGAGATAGCTAAAATTACCACATGCTAAGTGGTAATTTTTACATGCATTATTTCACTCATATATTCTTAGGTAGTACATTCTAATATTATGAGTAAATTCAAGTGCAGAGAGGTTAGGCTATTGCCTTAGGCCATGTACAATATGAAATGATATCCAGAATTTAAACCCAGCTCTGTCTGAGGAGCGCTCTAAGCCACTATGTGATACAGCGGACTCACAGGTGAATGATACTTAAAGTGACTGTGTGGCCCCAACCCCTTGATATTTGGGCTACTTTCAGTAAATAGCACTGTGAAAATATTTCTCTTTCTTTCTCTTGCTCTCATTAAAAGATAAGAAAAAATTTAGGGCACCTGACTCACATCGTCAAGTTAATGTCCAAAAACTAGGAACCAATGAGCACCATTACCTGCAGTAGACGCACATTACACCAAGTGTTTATGTATTTTTTATTGCAACTTTGATAGAAGAAAGGGTATATAATTTTTTTCTTTTAAAAAAGTTTGCATTTGTTAAGTTACTACTTATAATAAATACCTTTCCAGACATTTGTTTATAAAATTTCTATTTTCTATTTTATGATTGATCTGCCATCTTTTCTACCTGTTTTTATTGAGTTTGTAGTGTTTTTCCTATTGATTTAATGATAATGAGCTCTTTATATAAAAATATATAAAATTTTAATGTGTGATGACAAAATACTTTCTCAGTATTCTAGTTGCCTTTTTATTCTGGGAACTTCTGACACACAGAATGTAGCTTATATAGTTATATCTATTAATCAGTTATTTTGTTATTTCTTTTATTCAAATTCTGAGAAAGTTCTCCCATCAGAATTTGGTTTAATTCTATCTCTGTATAGACTTTTATAATTAAAAAAATTTAACTCTTTAGTGCATCAACTTTTATCTTTGTGAACTATATCCAATAAGGTTCTAAATAGACTCTGTCAAACTGCTATCGTAGTAAGTCTCACAAATTTATTAAATATTAAATAATATTTCCCTTTCACATTGACTTGTGAGTCCTCTTTAAGAATGTATAATGGGCCAGGCATGACGGCTCATGCCTGTAATCCCAGCACTTTGGGAGGCGTAAGCAGGAGGATACCTTGATGTCAGGAGTTCCAGACCAGTCTGGCTAACATAGTGAGACCCTGTCTCTAAAAAAATAAAAAATTAGCCAGGTGCAGTGGTGAGTGCCTGTGGTACCAGCTACTCAGGAGGTTGAGGAGGGAGGATCACTTGAGCCCAAGGAATTTGAGGCTGCAATGAGCCATGATTGCACCACTGTACTCCAGCCTGGGTGACAGAGCAGGACCCTGTCTTTATTATTTTTTTAAAAAAGAATGTATAATGTATTATATAAAACACACAAATACATATATATTCATAGATTACATATAACGGACTCTGCCTGAGTTCAACCTATTTGATGTGCTGCTTTTTTGTACCTTTTTAGCACTTTGAAATCAGATGTATTTAGCTTTGAATCTTGGTTCTGTCATTTAATAGAACTCAGGCAAGACTCAGTTTTCTCATCTTAAAAGGGGAGGATGGTATCTACCTCCTATGGCTGGTGTGAAAATGAAATGAGATGAAATACAGAAAGCCTCGGGCTCAGTGTCTGGTCTGGAGCACGGTGAGCAATCAGTAATGACACACAGATTGCTGTCCTCCAGCCATGGCCCACTGTCTCATTATTGTACATTTGTTTTCATATCTTCTAACTTCAGTTCCTCTGTTCAGGTTTCACTAGGATGACATCCACAGATTAGATTAGGAAGGACGTCTGTCTTCTCATTCTAAAATGCTGAACACTTTAATTCATTGTCCATATTCCAAAACTTATTTTTTCAAATACAGGAATGAATTTTTAAAAATGGGTATGGACAAAGTTATTATTTATCTTTGTTACAATTGTGAATGGGATTTTCCCACTAGTATTTTTCTAATTGGTTATAGCTCTAATATAGAAAGACTCTTCATTTTTGTATATTAGTCTTATATTCAGCCATTTTACCGCGCTATTCATTTAATAGTTTAAATTCTCACAGAATCTTCTAGGCATAGAACAAATTATGAGCAGATAACTTTCCTTCTTCCAATAGGAGAAAAATAATATTGGTAATCACATACAATCTTGTTCTTGATTTCCAGGAAAAAGTTTCACATTGTAGTGCCCTTATGTGCAAGAAATACATTCCATGAGCCCAAGTGGATGCCTGAAATCACAGATAGTACCAGATCCTATATATATATATATATATACACACACACACAAACACACACATATACAAATACACACATACACATATGCACACACATATACATACGCACATAAACACATACACATACGCACACACATATACATATGCACATACACACATATACACATACACACACATATGCACACACATATACATACGCATACACACATACACATACACACACATATGCACACACACATATACACATACACACATACATATACACATACACACACACACATATATATACACATACACATACACACTATATGCTTTTTCCTACATACACCTATGATAAAGTTTAATTTATAAATTAGGCACATGAGGAGGTTAGCAATAACTAATAAAATAGAACAATTATAACAATACACCAGCATCACTACTCTTGCACTTTGGGGCTATTACGAAGTAAAATAAGTTTTACTTGAACACAAGCACTGTGACACTGTAACAGTCAATCTGATGACCAGGATGGATACTAGGTGGCATGGTTTGGCTCTGTGTCCCCAACCAAATTTCAAGTCAAACTTCAATTCCCAATGTTGGGGGAGGGACCTGGTGGGAGGTGACTGGATCATGAGGGCAGATTTCCCCCTTGCTGTTCTTGCGATGAGTAAGTTCTCATGAGACCTGGTTGTTTGAAAGTGTGTAGCACCTCCCCCTTCTCTCTCTCTCTCCTGCCACCATGGGAAGAAGGCGTTTGTTTCCCCTTTGCCTTTCACCATGACTGTAAGTTTCCTGAGGCCTCCCCAGCCATGCCTCCTGTGCAGCCTGTGGAACTGTGAGTCAATTAAACCTCTTTTCCCCATAGATTACCCAGGTTCAGGTATTTCTTTACAGCAGTGTGAGAAGAGACTAATACAGAAAATAGTTGACTAACAGGCGGGCAGCCCATACAGCAGGGATATTCTGGACAAAGGGATGATTCACACCCTGAATGGGAAAGAGTGGGAATAAGAGAAATATCATCACACTACTTGGAATGGCTTGCAATTTAAAATAATGTAAAAAACAATTTAAATAGCTGTTTCTGGAATTTTCCATTTACTATGTTTGAACCACTGTGACTGCAGGTAACTGAAACTGCAGAAATCACAACCATGGACATGGGGAGGAGGACCACTGCACACACTTTCAAGTGGCACTGCCAGCTGAATTTGCACTGCCAGTGAGTAAAGAAAGTCACTTTCTCATCCCTGGCTGGGTTCCTTATGGTTACAAAATTTTACCTTAACTTTCTATTATTTGAATTTTATTTTATGTATTCTGTATGTATTTATGCATTTTATATAAGCTACCTCAAATTTTTTGTGGGATAAAGAAAATACACAAACATAATGATTTTCTTCCATTTTTAGGGTCAATAGGAAATGATTTTGTATCCAATATCTCCTTTTGGCATCCTTTGAGGTAATTATTTGATCGTCTAATTTAACCTGATGATTAATTGAGGGATTTCAAATACTGTATAGTCTTTTAAATGGGTTTGATCAGATTATTCTATTCCCTGCATTTTGCTGAGGACCTTCAGATCTATGTTCTAAGTGGGGTTTATGAAACTGGCAACAGAAAATAATGGAGAGCAGTTAAAGAATATACATTATTAATATGTGTGCTCTCTACAGGCACACAAAGCCTGTAGACTCGACAAATTTACTCCTGAAGTTTTCCAAATTTGCAAAATCTGCAATTTCTTTGCCACATAAAACTTTCCAGAAATTAAAAAAAGTAAAAGAAAGGGTCTCAATTTATTCCTGCATCATTTCATTGATACCTTAAATTACATAGCTTAACTTCTTTAAAGCACTAAATTTTCAGCTGTTATATTAAAATTTTTATTTCAAATTTTTTCTTGATTTGTAAGGTTTGCTAATTTCTACCAACGTTATCTTAAATTTATTAATTTTTATTTTTCCTGTTTACTACATCATTTATTTCAGCTGTTACTTAATAACTTTATTTCTCCTTTTTTGTTATAACATTGTGGATTGTTATTCAAAATAATTCAATTTACTTTTACTCCCTTCTTTTACATTTATAAAATTATTTAAGACTGTGAATATAGTTTTGAATTCAACTTCAGACAAATCCTATCAGTTCTAATATGACATATTTTGTTTTTCATTAATTTTTTAGTTTTTAATTTCTCATAATATTTAGACTGCAACTATATTTTTCATTTACTTTTTTCTCCTCCTATTATATAAGTATTTTAATATTTATAGATGGTTGGGTTTTTTTCCTGTTTAAATTTTTATTATATTTTAAAAATCATGGTTTCCTAAGCTTAGTAAATTTTCCTTTAAAGACAAGTATAAGTTCCATGCATTTTCCATAGATACTCGATCATAAAGTTAACACTCTGTTAAAAATTTTTCAAAATTAACTATTAATCTGTTAATTCCGTTGTTCAGATAATTCTATTGTGAAAATATCAATTATACTGTTCAAAGAAAATGATTTTTCTTCTTTTTGATTTCTCATAGATTGCTATGGATTAAACTCTCCCACCCGAGAATATTTTCTTTTTGAATTCAATTACAGTTTGCTTAGTGGACCTTTTGCTAGAAATTAGTTAAACAAACTCAGGTCCTGGGTCTCACTAGCTGTATTTCATGTGCTCAGCTGCCACGTGGGGCAGGTGCCCACCACTGGACAGTGTAGATAGGAAACAGGTAATTCTCCCAGGCAGGGCTCTTTCAGAAGAACAACTTAGCTATACTAAAAAGAGACGGGAGCAGCACAAAGTCGAAGCAGGAGGAGCAATGAGGAGGCTGCCATTATAAGAGGGATGAGAGAAACAGTCACTTGGACCACAACACAGGGTGGAAGAAGGAAAAAGTGATCTGATTCCAGATATATTTTGAAGACTGGTGGTGAGCATTTGCTGACAGCCTGGATATGAGCTACTCAGTTCTTCAAAAATGAAGTGTTATGTACCAACCTGATTTTATCAGTCACCGTTAATCACCTTGAGGAATGGCATAGGTTGGGTGGTTGCTGACTGGCAATGATATCTTGGCTACTCCATACAAATACAGAAAACTTCATCCCTATAAACCCCCCTGCCAAAACATCAGTGGATCCCTAATCCTCCTACAAGACAGGCAGGGTCATGTGGGGACTGGAAAAATTTTTTCACACTTTCCTTAAGCTGACATATATTATTAACCTTTAAAAACTGAGCAATTAACCTGAGAGGTTACAAAGTATCCTTCTAGCAGGTATAGCACATGTGGGTAAAGTGATTATAGCCACTTAATTATGTGAGTACTGTTATCTGAAAGCATTTTGTAAATTGCAAAGTCCTTTACAAATACTTGTTATTATTTTTCATAATTAGTCATAGTAATGGTAAATTTCCTACATGTAATTTTACTGAGATCTCAGACAAAACTATCCATTTTCTTTTCTGAACCTGAAACATAAGCAGATGCTCAATAAGTATTTACGGAAAGAAAAAAATGGCTGAATTGATTCCCACTGCCACTCAGTTTTACATATTTCGGCTTACACTTGAGTCCTGTTTTCAGATGGTAGAAGTGTTAGACACCTGCTTTTTCTGGAATATGGTGAGCTAATGGGTAAGCTAAGATAAAATCCTGCAACTTGGCCTTCAGGGCAATTGTGATAACAGTGGTTACAAATGCTCGGACTCCTTCTCTAGCTTCAACTTTTCTGACATACTTTGATAAATATAGAGGTATTAATAGCAGTGGCACTGGATAAAAGATGCTAGGATGAAATAAACTCAATGTAATTTTAGGGCAGAAAATCAGAAATAGATGACAAAAGTGTAATTTTATAACTAAACCAAGAGAAAGTTCACTATTAGAATTACTCACAATAATAACACATTCAGTTGAACCTTTATTGTTGTCAATATCCTTATCTTAAATTCCATTATCTTAGGGTGGGCAGGTTGGAACGTAAGAACTTTTACCATGGCATTAAACTTCATTTGCTGTGTAAGAAACATGATTACACGTATGAGTCAGCAGCAGTGCAGTGCAGTTCAATGTGGCACCAATACAGTTCTGACATCTGAAGTGTACCTTATAATACGCTCATTACATAGCAATAACGTTAATAAGAGAAATAGTAAAAGTTGTGATGATTCTTATAGTGAAATAAGTTGAAACTACAGAGTGTTTTAAATAGCTATAAAATAACAAGTAATTGTTGCCATATATTTAACTAATTTTAAGGAGTCAAAAATTAGCCCCAAATAAGGAAATGAGAAAAGCAAGATTCCAGATATGAAGCAGCTGAACCAGGAAATGATCACGGTTTCTGACTCACAGAATAGTGTTCTAGCTCTGCATGAGGACGCAAATAAACATCCACCACGTTAACACTCATAAATATGTGGCTTCCAAATATTTGTCCTTACATGGGATTTATGGCACTACTCACAATCATAACCTCAAAAAACCCATTTATAATTATAACGTTATGATGGTTTAAAGGTAGTTCCTGTCCATTTTCAGACTGAACATTTTTTTAAGCTGACAAAAAAGCTTTTTAAAATACACCTAACCAAGACCATCAGTTTATGGTCTGTTTTATTTCTTGCCAGTAGATAACATTAAAAGTTATAAAACTGTAACAATTGCTTTCATTTATATCTCTCTCTGATTACCTGATAGCTGCAATGTCTGAAGAAGTTCGAAATCTGTAAAGCCTGTCACATTACAGAAACATGTCTCCTTAAACTAAACGTGAAATTCCAGTAATTGAAGTGATAAATCTAGTGTTATTTTTTTGCCAGGGTACTTCTGATGAGAACTATAGTAGTAAATTAGGAAATATTCTGTGCTGTTATATCACGGTAAAAAGCCTTTCCATTACCTGTTGTCAGTCACCAGAGATGGGCAAATAACTCGGCTGTCAATCTAGCTAGGAAGCCCGAAGTTCTGTGAAATATATATATATATATATATGTTTATATGTTTTTATATGAAATTAATCACATATATAAACATATATATTATATATATATTCTCCATTCTCGTCATATAATTCTTTAGACAACTTGGAGTTGTGTTGTTTTCTTCCGCTGTACCAGAGTACATCTCACTTATTCATACATAGAGTGGAGATCTTGGAATATTTCATTTTTTATAGCTTGTTATGTGTCTTCTTGTTTTCAAATGGTATATGAGTGTTAAATTTCAATAAGTATAAGCATCGATACCCTGACTGCTGAGAGTAATTTTACACACGGTACAGACTTAATCAAATTACTAATAACTGTTGGGTCCAATTTGTTATTGACTTTTCCCCTAAAATATTTATTGTCTTATATTTCTACTTTAAAAGTCTATTCTTCAGCATTTCTTCAGATCACATGAAAGTATTCTACAAATTATATCCCTTTCACACTATTCTGCATGACAGCAAAAGCAAAAGGCAAACATTAGTTTGCCTCCCCAGATTAGCTGGCTATACGAATATGGAGGTGGGGAAAGGAATGTATAATCTATTGTTTAAATTAAAACAATTAATCCATTCAGGTTCCATCAACTTCTGTTGTAGAATATTTGTTTCAGTTCTTAGAACTAAGTAACAGGATGTATGTTTCTTAAATTACTATGAAATTTCCAACTCATTGGTGTGGAATAGCTATTATTGTTGGAGCGTGGCATTCACAAGCTGACTTTCTATTCATCTGCACAGTCCTATTCAATTCTTCAGTGTTTTAAAGAAAAAAAAGTAACACAAATTATTTTCAAATTTTACTTTCAATTTGTATATATAAAAAAACAAGTAAATGTACTTGAAATATCAATGAAAAAGACTAATGGAGACTCATGTCCCTTACCCTCAATACATTAAAATTCATTTATCACATATTTACTTAGGTCAACGGTTTTAAAATGGTCAAGAAAAAAAAATTAAGAATCTGACCACTTATGAGGGTAAGTGAAAAGATTAGAAAAAATCATTTATCTGAAATGAAAAGCCCTGATTTGGTTAAGAATATGCAGCTGTGTGCATCTTTATTAAAGGCAAACTCAGAGTTACTTGAAGGAAGATAAAAGGACAAAAAAAGAAAGAGGAAAATGGCTTGATCTTCAAGAAGGGGTAGAGATGACTTAGATTGGAAGAAATTAAAATGGGGGCACTCAGTGTCAGCCAGAAGCTGAGAAAAGGACAAAGGACCATCTTAGAAGGGAAGAAACATTACAAGATTTTATATTTGGAATACCAAACCCCATAAAAAGTTAAATTGGTGAACAGGTACTTAACTGATACATGAAAGTTTTAATTTCTTAAGATCCCCAAATCCCAATGTAAACACTTTGCCTACTTTCTCAAGAAAGGAAAGCTTTAAAATGTTGAGTAGATAAATAGTGGGTGAACCTACTGATTAGTTCACACTGTTTTTAACCCCTCTGACGTCCTCAATAAGCTGGGACCAAGCTACCCCAAACTGCCCAATTCATTTGGTAGCAGTTACATGAAGTTGAAGGTTTTTTCTTAGAAAATATAAAGTTTCTATAGGATTTGACCTGCAATCTTAAGACTTTTTGGTGACAGAAATGTAGTGAATGAATTTCCTCACAACTCAAGCTAAACGGAAACAGTACTGCATACATTGAGGTACTGAACCTAAAGATGTTCTGGCTGTCATTTATTTGTAATTCTAGAAGGCAAATATCAAGAAAACACAATAGATAAAAACCAGGCAAGCAGTACATTTGCTTAATTTATTTTTAGAAATTGTACGCCCTTTAGAAAACGGTTCCTCAGAGCTCTTCAGGGGTACCATGGTGGTCCTGCAGAAAACATGGGCGCAAGCAGGCTGGTGGTATACATAACTTTTCTGCCTTTGTACTTTGATGGAATAAATTATGCTCCCTTAAACCATGATAGCAATCTCTCCAATTAACACACATTTCACTACATGTGAATGCTTCTGTTTTTACCTCACTTCATGGGCAAAATTCTGGAGAACACTTCTGCTGGCTTTCCTTCCTCTAGTAACCAAGCCACATGTTTTTCTCTCTTAGACAAAACCTCTTAGGGGCCTTTTTTATTAGAGGAAGATAAAGGAAGAAAGAAAGAGGTGTGCTCCAAGTAAGTAGAGATTCTTTTCTTTGCTGCCATTTGATTTTGTCATTAAAAGTGCAAAGGAAAAGAACAACTACTCATCACTTAATAAATACAGATCTACAACAATTCCTGCTGTGAAACATCATGTCTTTTCTCAGAAAGAGAAAAACGAGTTTCTCTCAAACCTTTACTCGAATGTGCACAGAACCCACTTTCCTACAATTGCCCACGTGTCACTGCATCTCTTTTTCTTTTTAAATCAGGCATTAAATATGCATCCTGACTCCCACGCAGGCGATCTGCAGCACAGCAAAATGACTGTGTATTCAATTATAGGCTAAATAAATATAGCAAACATTAAGGAAAAAAGTTTCAAACTCTATGGGAATCAGGCACGGTCTCCTTTTCATGATACAATTAGGTGTTCTATGTCCATTATCATAGTGACACATGTTATGTGGCTCCTACGAACCATTTTTTTTTTTAAAGCACCCTTTCTATCATTAGTAATACTGAGTTAATTTGAAATACTGAGTTAATTTGAAAAAACAAAACAAAAACAAAAAAACAAACCTCTCCAAGGAGCCAGCAGCTGAATTTAGAAAAATGCATGTATTTAAAATGATTACAAGGTTTATTTTAATGAATAAGATAAACCATTCATGAAATAAGGTATTTATATCATCTCTTTTCTATTATGAAATTAGGTTAACATTTCTATAAAAAATGGAATTGCCGAATAGCAAATTCACAACAAAGTTGGGGGAAAAGAAAAGTTCCACAGCGCAGGTTTTGGAATAGGTAAATTCTACCAAGGTGCATGATGGGTTGAATTACGGGGGCAGAACTGCTTCCAACCTTTCTATTATTACTAGTCTAATTCAGATTTTCAATAATTTGGAAAAAAAAAAGCTTTTATTTGATGTCATGTCTATGAGTCTTTGGCAAAGTGTAGTAAAACTGGAAAAGAAATGTTTGGAGTCAAAATGATTACAAATCATTTAAGCATTGTACACTGTAGATACTCCCAGAGTCTGCTATACACTGTGTGTATAGCAGGTGGTGCTTAAAGCCCTGTGATGTTCAACTCGGCTAACTCAAAAAGTGTCGGAAAATGGATTTCAGTACAGGTGCCCAAGGACACCATAAATAGAATGTATTGACTATACATTCTACAATGTGAGAGCTCAACTGTCATGTCAAACAACTGTAACAGAGTGCTAGTGTTACAGATTTACTTTAATATTGAAATATATCAATAACCAGGTGGAAACTTGTTTTTGCAGATTTAAAAAGAAGAGTTTTAATATGCCACATGATAAATATTTAAACACAAAACAGGAATTTAAATTCTACTGTTCTCAATGACTATGTAAATTTTACTAGGCTATTAAAAAAATCTTCCTAAACACTTGCTAGAAAAAGTCTATTTGTCATTGGGCTAATTTATACAGAAAGTATTTCAAACAAATATACCAAATTTGCCTCAATAATTTTTAATTTCTCCTTATAAGCCTTTTCAAAGTGGAATTATAATGCAAGGTTAAGATACTATCTTCAGTTTATTAAAATGCTACCACTTAAGTAGAGCTTATGTTGACATTATAAGAATACTGAGACAAAAATAAATCCAATATTCATTCTTAAATACTGACAAGTATTTTCTGATTTTTGGGAAAAAAACTTAAATGGATCAATATTTTCTTACTACTTACTTTCATCACTTGGATTCTTTGTAAGCAAAGATTTTTTTCATGTGTAATAATATTTAATATAGCATTGTTTGTAGTAGTAATGAGTAAAACCCCAAATGTTCATTTATAAGAGAATGGCTGAATCAACTACGGTATGTCTGCTCTATTTTGTTATACAGTTATTCAGATGAAAATTTATATCTATATCTGTTGATCTGGAGGAAAAAAGCAAATTACAGAATTAAATGTATAGTATTCAAACACCTTCCAAAAAATGTGTAAGGGACACATGCTTTTTATTCACAGAGAAAGGTAGTCCACAGTGCTATCAGCAGTGATTTGCGGGTATCTGAGGTGGTTTTCAGCTTTTTCTTTATTCGTGTTTGTGTTATTTTACTTGTTAAAAGTCCATTATTACTTTGGTAAATTTAAAATATCAAATAAGAAAAATGAAAACTAAACACAAGCCAAGAGTAACAAAGAGATTTTATAAATAAGACTCAGCTTTTCGACCCACTAATTCCACACAGGTTTTCCAAGTGCTGTGTTCCCACCACCCTTCCTACTCACTGCCTGACAAAGCACAGGGGATAAAGCACAGTTTTCTTGTGGGCCATTTGGAGATGCCACATCCTCTGTTGTTCTTAAGGAGATCTGACTGTACTTGACAAGGAGCTATTATTTGATAGTACGACAGGGCAGCATTTCATGGACTTAAGTGTTGTTTGCTCTTCAAATATATGCTTTTTCCTTTAGGAAAATATTCATTTAGATAGATCCACAAGTAGGAGGCATGTGAAAACCATTATTAGTCTAACACAAAGGAGAGAGACATATGCACCAAAAAGTACTCCCAAGTTCTCAAGTAAAACAAGAAAATGGTAGGAGTTGTTCCTTCTGGTTTCACCATGGCTATATAGTAAAAGCATCTGGGGCATCCTCACTGCTTTTAAATACAGCTGTGTTCATACAACTGCTGCTGATTCCAATGTGATTGAAATTTTCAGCATGCCTGATTTACCATATCTGATTGTGTAAGCAGCTGGGATACAAAAAATAACATGCCTAGCATATGCTTAGCAGTCACAAGGAAGTGGCAAAAAATCAGCCTGTGACCCACTTATTATTTTGGTGATACAACTGTTGTTGTTTTTGGGAATTTAGTTGTACACATGGCCCTGGAGTGAGCTGTCAGTCTCACTGTTCTATTAACAGCTCACACAAATCTCTGCATATCCCATATCACTTGTCCAGACCTCCAAAACATCCCACACTCGACCTGGCCAGCCATAGAGAGCTCTTTGGAAATACACATCTTGGCCTTTCTCTCTGCAAATCTCATGAGATGAAATCTTATATAGACAGGGGGAAATATGTGATTGGGAATTCTGGGAAGTCAGATCACGGCTGTCCTTTATGAGCAAACACACGATCAGAAAAGAAATTGACTGGATGACTGCTAGCGTGATTTTCAGGACAATGGCTGGCATGAAGGCCTTAAGCAAAACAACAAAATGTGCATAATGTTTTCTTTTCCCACTTTGTGTCTTTTAGCGTTTCTACACTTTCACACCCTTTCCAATTCAAGATATTTTACTTACTCTGTTTCCTTAAGTCTAGGACAGCACTGCTTGTAAAATGCAATCCTATTTTAAAACAAATAATTGGGATTTCTGATTTTAGAAATAATAAAATGCAAAAACAAAAGTCTTATGAGTATTGAAATAGGGTGTGTCTATTTTCTTGGCAGTGTAGTGTAGTGGGGTTAAGACTTGGGTTCTGGAATCAACCTGAATAGGTTCAAATCCAGGCTCTGTAACTTTTATCTTGAATAAGTTACTGAAGCTATGTATGTCCAGGTTTGCTTTACTATGAAGCAAAATAATAGTACTCTTACAGGAGTCATTATGAAGAATAAATGATTTTATATTTGTAGAAAGCTTACAGCAGTGCCTGGCATAGTAAGTGTTGAACAAGTGATAGCTATTATTTTTGCTTGTCATTGTTCATAAAATTCCTTTTCTCTCTCCCCTAATCTACTCTTGTAAGAATGGTTATTTCACTGCGTTAATCAGCACATAGCTAGAAACCAAGTCATCCACATAAGTTGATACCTGGTTTAATTTTCCCTAAGGCACCAATATTTAAAGACCTTATAGTGTGATTATTTCCCTGCCTATCACTTGTTGCTTGTGGATTAAAATATAAGGGCAACCTTTTATAAAATGTAAAATAATCAGTTCTGAATTAATAGGACAGGGTACAGTGGCTTGATACAAGAAAAATAGACAAAAGTCAATAGTTTTCCTATATACCAGTAAGAAGGAAATATATAATTTAAAAATTCTACTCACAATTGCCACAAAATACTAACTACATAGGAAAAACTGGTTTAAAGACTTAACAATAAAACTTGAGTAACTGGTGAGAGATAGTATTTTTGTAAATGAAGTTTTAACGTTACAAAGATGCCAATTTCCTGAAAGTATATTCTGGAATAAACAGAAGAGAAAGGGAGCCTATTCTACTCAATATTAAAACAGAATAGAAATGCACTAAGGAGGATAATGGGTCCCTGGGATAGAAGAAGATAAGTGTTTGAAACAGAAGAATCTGTAGAGAAAAATAAAATATATATGAGAATTGAACATGAGATAAAGGTGGCATTGTCAATCAAAGATTCAAAGTATGAACTATTCATTAGATGCATTGGGGAAAATAACAACTTGGGAAAAAAAGTTATATCTTTACGTCATGCCTTACAGCAAAATATCTCCAAATGAATTAAAGGTTTGGATTTATAAAAAGTAAAACCACAAAAGATCAGAAGGTAGTGGAAATGTTCCTATAACCCTGCATTACAAAGTTATGAATCTAAAACCAGAAATCACACATATATATTCATCTTAAAAACAAATGATTAAGTTAAAAGATGAGCAAGGAATCTACAAAGTAAAAAATACAAATGACTAATAAGTATATGAAAGAATGTTTAATCTCACTAGTAATCATGAGAGCTTTTTTGCGACCATATTTGCAATGCTGTTAAAATGAAAACATTTATGAAAAACGCCACTATCCAGGGACGACTTTCTGCAATTTCTGTCACCCAGGAGCTCATTTGAGGTCTGCAGAGCAGCTGCAGGGTCATTTCTTCAGAGGAGCTTTTCCTGACCACTGAAGCTAGTTATGTCCCAGTTATAGCCTTTCAGGGTCCCTGACATTTTTCCTTCTTTGCAGCTTCACAACTGTGATTTGGAATCATCTGTATAATGGTTCATCATGAGCCCATCTTCATTAGACTGGAACGGCCATGGCCACTCCTGACTTTTCCTGGTGCTGTGCCTGGAACAGTGTAGGCATTCATTATTTGGTGTATCCTTCGAGGGACTTGCACAGAGGTGAGCAATAAAACCTCCATGGGTCCCCTGCTGCCCACAGGTGACATCAAGTCTAAACTGCTTGGCATGGCATTCAGTGAACTTCCCAATTCACTCCCAATTCAACTTTCCAGCCTCATTTCTAGTCACTTCCAAACACAGGGTCTTTGACTAGCCACACTAAACTTATTCCCCTTGAGCTTGTGCATTTCAATGAGTTATTCCTTCGGCCGAGAAAACCATTTACCTTTCCCTGTCTAGAAACCACTTTTGAAATTTAGCTCGTAACTCAACAGCACATCCTGACTGCAAGGACATGAGTGAGTGATGGGCTGCCTCTATGTGTACCCCAAAGCAGCTGATGTAAATTTCCCATGGAGGATTTCCCATGTTACAGTAGTGTCATTACCTGTGAACATATTTTCCTCTTCTGCTAGATTAAGAACTCTGTGAAGGCAGCAGCTATTTCTTTTATTCTATGGACCTTGGCTCTGAGCAAAGCATCTGACGCACAACAGTTGATCAGAAAATTGAACCAATTATTTAGATACTGATTCTAACATATTAGAGATCATAGAAATGAAATACTTTGCGTATAAGAAAATTGTACGTTTTGCATTCAGACCTCACTTGACAGAGAGAAAAATGTTGGTGGAGGTTCATTTTCAAATATTAGGAAAAAAGGAGCAGCAGAGTGATTGTGTGCGAGAATGTCCAGGAGTTGTGGGTCTGCACACTTGTTAGCACAAAAGGGTTGTGAGGACTACACTAAGGCGCTGCGGCACCCTGTGTTGTGTGACAAGGGAAATAACAGGTGTTAGCAACATTTACACTTGTCACACGTGTGTTAAAATGTCTAAGCTAACCACCAAAAGAACAGAAAAAGAATGTGCAGAAGAAAAAAGATGGAATGAGGTACAAAAGCTTAAAATCTCAAAGGATATAAGAAAGCAGGAAAAAAAGAAACAGAAAAGATAAGAGAAATAGAAATACAAATATGGTAGAAATAAATAGATAAATAAATAAAAAATGCTAACAGTAAGTATATTGACCTAAATGCTCCCAAATGCTCCAGCCAAGACACCAAGTTTTCCAGACAGGATTATGAAACAATAAATTCAGCTCTATGAAGCTTTCAAAGATCCACTTTAACCTCCAGAAAAAGTTGAAATGAAAAAGATGCATCATGTGACTACTAATCAAAAAAGAAGTGCAATTAGTAGTCTGCAACAGAATAGACTTTTAGGCAAAAAGCATTCTAGATAAAGTTCACTTCATATTGATAAAAAGTTCAACTTACCAGCAACATATAAGAATTCTATACATAGTTGTATCTAACAATAGATTTAAACTATTAAGAAGCAAAGAAAAAAAAGAAAAAAATCACACTTGTAGTAAAAACCTTCAACATGCCTCTCTCAGTATTTGGTAAATGTCAGACAAATTAGTGAGGATATAGATGATTGCAAGACACAATTAATAAGCTTAATCTATGGAAGTCCAGATGAAACACTTATCAAAGGGCTCACTGCTGTACCAAAAGGCAAGCTACAACAAATTTCAAAGAACTGGCTCATAGAGTTGCCTTCTCTGACCACAGTGCAATTATATTATAGATTAATAATAATGAGGAAAAATTTTTTTAAAACCCCATCAACATCAGGAGATACAAGGACAATTAAAATATCTTGAGACTGAAGAAGAAATCAAATGGAAATCAGAAGGTATTTAGATAAAGGATTACACAAATTCTCAAATATAAAAACTTATAGGATGCAGCTAAGACATTAATTGGAGGGAAATTCAGGACATCTAGTGTTAATGCCTATATAAGAAAAGAAATTAACTGATTAAACATTCAACTTAAGTTAGAAAAAAGAATAAGAGTAAACAAAGTAAAAGGCAGAAAATAAATCGTAAGAGTAGAAATTATCAAACATAAAACAAAGATATAACAGGAAAGATCAATACATCTAAAAGCTGTCATTTTGAAAAGACAACAAATCATTCTCAAGAAAGTAACAAACCATTCTCAAGAAATAGGAGCGGCAGTGCAGAGGAAGAATATTAGGACTGCACATCGCAACTCCATCAGTTCTGAGGCTAATCCCTGAAGACACCTCCTCCAAGACGGCATGTAGGGCCCATTCATCCAACATGCCTCTCTCAGTGTCTGCTTTCACCGCAGCTTGTTTGGATCCAGGACTTTATTTTAATGGAGATTCAACAAATGGAAATCCTTCTAAAAAGTCAGTACTATGTTTTAACGAAGAATCAAAACTCCTGTAGACCCGTTGTTCACTTTAGTCTCCTCAAACATACATTCCCAAGTCCGAGGTTTGTTGCAGGCTGACCAGACATGACCAGCAAGGGCTCTTGTGCGATAAGCTGGGCAGCATCCCAGGAGGGTAGGGATTTGATACTTTCTTAAGTGTCCAACTTACTGAAGGATACTCACTTAGAGTGTGTATGATAAGAAAACCATTCTTGGTATAAAGTTGGCGAGCGGGGGCGGGGATGACATGTTTTAAGGTTTCAGAGTGAGGAGTCAAGAATTTAAGTATAAATTCTGCTTTCTGTAGCAGAAATGTGGATGAATAATTACATTTAAGTAAGTAAATAAGCTGTGACAACCTCAGAAAAAAAATAAGGCAGTCAATGTCCAAGGTTTTCCATCTCAATAGAAATGAATTTTCCGAAGAGCATATATATATATATATATGTCTTCAGCCGTCATCAAATATATATATATGTTTGTAAATCTCTCAAGAAATAACCCTAAAACTCTGCATTCAATGAAAATACACCAGCTAAGTTTGGGACAGGGTCTGGGCTGAATCAGATTCTTCACTGGCTTCAATATAAATCCTCAACCAAACAATAACTCTAAAGAAAAAAAAGGCAAGTTCTTTTGTTTTAGACCAGAAATGCCACAGAAACAAAATATAATAAAAAATGAAAATTCAGGTAGAGGAATTATGCATTTCATACTGAATAATTATTTCTGTACTGCCCGTAAATCCTCTCTGGTAAGCTGTGCATCTAAAACTCATCGAACTGCCAAGGGGTAAACGCAGCTCCATCCATCAAGCAGCCACTTGACAAATACATTCCATAATAGAAGTTTATTTTTATGGGAGGCTGAATCAAGGACTTTCCCATGCATACAAAAACTTGTCAAAATTATTTATGAGTCTTGCTGAGACACACAATATGTCATATCAAACTCCTATTTTCCTTCCAAGCACAGACTGTCAATATCTCTGCTACTATCAATAATGTGGAACACCGCTGATAGAGGCCCTCAGGAGCTTGAGGTCGTTTGCCCATCCCAGCGCTGCCAGAAGCCGTCTCTAACTGCGGCGGGGCCAAGGAGAGGCGTATTTACCACCCCGGTGAGGTGTAGCTAAGGAAAGCACTTGGGACTGCTTTCAAAGACTTTGCAACATAAAGTAAAATGGAAACACAGGGTTGAAAAATGATGGCTGATGACGGCTGAAGAAAAACAAAGATATCAGAAGATATTTCATCTTTCATTTTGCACACCAAGTATTAGTTAAGTGTGATAAAACAAACACTGGAAAATCCGGAAAACAGCCCATCCCTGGTGAAATTCCAGTTCTCAACGATGGGTCTGATTGAATGAATCGGACAGGACGAAGTGGCTTTCAAGCAAGAGACTCGCTTGATAGGCTGAGTGACCCTGGCTCTGCACACCCAATGCCACTCTCGTTTTATTCCCAAGGAAGCACCAGCGGGCAACAGCATGGCTCTTTCCTTTCAGTGGCATGGCTCTTTCCTTTCCTGTCCTGCTCTGGCTTGTCTCTCCCCCAACAGTGCTCACCTGCTCCCTGAGAATCAGAGACGTGGAAATGACCCTTGTGACAATTTATAGCAATAAGAAAATGTATTATTATTTTTCAGGTCTGTGGGCAATGGAACCCAGTCTCCTATCCTAAATTAGCCCCGAGAATGCATCAGATACAGCAAAAGCCTAGGTATGTCCTAGAGACGCTCTTATTCTCTGAAGAAGTGTTTTCTCACTGCCACTTAACACCGGTGCTACGATGCGCACTGCGGAGAGGCATGGCGCACACCAACTGAGCAGGAGAGCCTCGGTGAGACCAGGCACTTGAGGGCCACACTGCAGTGGTGGCAGGTAAGGCAGCAAGAAAGAGGGTTGGTTAAACTTTTAGTTTCTCAACACAAATAGAAATACAAACTTATGAAATCTGCTTTAGGACTTCACGGCCTTTGGGGAGAGGGGAGATAAGCAGCTGCCAGCATTCTTAAAGGTCCCCAGGGCATCATTTGCTGCCCTGCTGCCATTTGCTCAAGTGTTACAGGCCAGAGCTGGAATAGTGTCTAAGTGCCTGTAGAAGGTTCTAACTCTGGTCCCTTTCCCTTAAGAGCCAATGACCTGACAATTTTCGTGAGTGTCTCCACATCATGTGTTAACAAGAATTTGATTCTACAAAATAATGTGTAATACAGAAAACACAGTATCTGTACTTAGAGTGGACAATACAAAGTGAGGGGTCAAGCAATTTGCTTGTCTTGTCCTACTAGAAATGTATTATGTGACCTCCTGAACATGCTTACATTCGTTGATCTTGACACGTAAAAGTTTGTTTTCCTGGAATGCTTAAACTAAGAAAAATGGGTTAAATGAGAAAGAAGTCTACTTTTTTAAATGCAGAAACACGACAAGGAATAAGAAAGGGAAAAAGGGCAAGAAAGAAGGGACTGCGCCCTAAAAAATTCATTTCTCTGATCTTCCCCAATTTTTTTTGAAGCAAATCCTAAACCCTATGCAGAACTCTATGCAAGGCTATAAGAACTTGTCCAAGGGTTATACATGATTCCCATCCATTAATAATATAAAAATAGCCTCCTTGAAGGAAAGAGGGCAATAGAGCTATTTAGCAAATGCTGTGTATGGGCCAAAGCTGTCAAACACACTGAGTCACAGTGGTGCATGTGACTAGGAAGGCGCATTGTAACTCAGAACTAAAACTGAACACATTACTCTCCACACATTTGCCAGGAAGCCACTTCTTCAACATGAGAAATACAATGATAAGCTCTCTTTAGGTTTTTGAAATAATTCTGAAATAATTGAAATGTTTGTTAGGAAAGCCCTACTTTTTTCAAAAATAATAAGTTGATATTGCCTAATTAATGCACTATGTCTAATGTTTTCAGATATAAACAAAACAGAATTCAGAATTTAGAAGTCTGTGTCCTAAGAACAAAGCATGAAGTGTGATATGGATGCTAAGGCAGACATGTTAAGATGGCAAACCTGAATTTCCAACAAGCTGCCTGAAGAGAAATGGAGTGGGGGAAAGCCACAATACCAGCTTTTATTTGTAAAACAGTTTCGTTTGTTATTCCATTTAGCAAGCACCATAGCCTGTGAGGTAGGTGGGCTGAATTCCTGACCTCTTTTTTTTTTTTTTTTTTTTTGAGACGGAGTCTCACTCTGTCACCCAGGCTGGAGTGCAGTGGCGCGATCTCAGCTCGCTGCAAGCTCCACCTCCCGGGTTCACGCCATTCTCCTGCCTCAAGTCTCCCAAGTAGCTGGGACTATAGGTGCCCACCACCATGCCTGGCTAATTTTTTGTATTTTTTTAGTAGAGACGGGGTTTCACCGTGTTAGCCAGGATGGTCTTGATCTCCTGACCTCGTGATCCGCCCGCCTTGGCCTCCCAAAGTGCTGGGATTACAGGCGTGAGCCACCGCACCCGGCCCTGACCTCTTTCTAAGAAAAGGAGCAAATGGGGCTTAGAGTCTGGCTGAGTCATCCCAGGTCGGGTCCTGCTGCTCTTAGGTGATTTAGTGAGAACTGGAACGTAAATGTTCCAGTCTATTCTTTCCTTCTCATCTCCTCCTACCAACAATTACAGCTGCCCTGGAGACTACAGAGGGCTCCTAGTGAGGGAGAGGGGAAGAGGAAAGAAAGGAAAGGGAAAGTCTGTTACCCTAGTGGCTTCTTAGAAAACCTGCATGTAGAAACTTGTGGTCAGAATATTTATTAATTCAATCATGAGGAGCTCTAACAGTCAAACTATATAAAATATCCCATATCAGCAAGAACAAATTCATGTTTTAAAAACACATAAGCCCTTTTAGGAGAAAAATGGGAAGAAGGCTGAAGGCTGCAGTTGCGCTCACCTGGCTGACCAGCCCTTATAGGCCCACTCTTGGTTTCCTCCTGTTTCTTTACCTGTCTAGACCAGGCTCTCTCCATCCCGGCTCCCGGACATTTTGGACTGGATGACTCTGGTACAGGGGCTGTCCTGTGCATTGTGGAATGTTCAGCAGCACTTGGCCTTCACTCGCTAAAAGCCAGTAGCATCCTCTCCCAAAACTGCCCTTGCCCAAGGTGGGACAACCCAAAATGTCTCCAAATATTGCCAAATATTCACGGGGGACAGAATCTCCTCCAGGTGAGAACCACTTGTCTAACCACAGATTCCATATACAACCTACTATATTTCAATTTCTATTCTGTACTCCATCTTTATAAAATATGCTTGCAAAACTCTGAATTCTCTGTTGCTACTGCTAATGTCTCTCCTGATTTTCACATGCGAATTGACAGAAATACAGGGTTGGAGATATTTGTCATTTCAGACAACTTTTGAAGAAAGATTCTATCATGTGTGCTGGATTGAATGTATTCTGTTTCCTTTTGCTCTATTCCTATGGTTCTATGTTTATTTCTCATAGTACTTCACTACTCTTCAGTACCTTAAAAACTGGCATTTTTCATTTCCACTTAACCTAAAAATGTGCTCTTTGCCCAGAGAGGACTGTTAACTATTGTCTAATAATGGTTTGTGATGATAAAAATTACAGAGAAAGGTCTTCTCCCCCTAACAGATATCGTTTATCATCTAACTTTCTGGCTCAAAATAAAACCTTAAGGTTTTCAGTCCAATGCCAAATTAGAAGCATTTCATAAAAAGATGTCATTCTATTGATGATATTATTTGTCCCACTTACTAATTTATCCAACCCATGATGTCCCTCCCTGTGTTGAACTCCTATTGTTATAATTGGCACTTCAAAGATATCTATCTTCCCCACCCATTTTCCCCCGTCTGTACTAGAAACCCTGCCAGGCCCTGGAGAAATAAACACTGCCGAGGCTGGGCTCTGGCCCTGAAAGCTCAGCTTCTGGTGGGACATCATGTGAATAGGCACTGATGAGTTTGAACAGAAATGACCAATTTCTGGCAGGGGCCCTCAAAAAGAGAATTCTGGAAATGAGTAATAAATCATATGGGGAGGAGGGTACAGGGACACAGGATCTCTGAGGTTATTTTACTGCACCCTACTAAAGGCTATCTACGCACCTTAATTTGACGTTGATGCCATCATTCTGATTATTGTAATCATTCTCCAAGTGTTCGATGCACATATGTATGATCCTTCAGGTGAAGCACAATTAGTTCATCCTAGTTTATATTCCACAATGCTCTTAGTATAAGGTTGAGCACATAGGCAGGTAAATATTAATTACAATTTAATAGTGAATACAATAAAATTTGCATTAATAAAATATATAAAAATTATGCAGAAAAGAGTAATGATGAAAGATTAAAAATAGATGCATCTTTTATCTTAAAACTTAAACCAGACAGCTATTTTTTCGCATAGTTATTGCTTTAGCCATCAGATGAGATGCCGTATCAAGGAAAACATTTTCTAATGTCAACTTTGACAGATTTATTTCAGAGGATCATACTGGTCTAAACTTTACTAGGCTGATGACGTTTGAGGAGCACCAAGGAAAAGAGATCACGCCCTGACTGATGTGACCATTTCAGCCTTTGTAACAGAATCAACTGTGACAGCTGAATAACATTAACTCTTTTCAATTATAATATTAGTACATTTACAAATTACAAAACACTTTCACAACCGTGTTTCACGTCTCAAAAGAATCCTCTGTGCTAGGACTGTAGCATGTTATTTAAAAATTAATTCATCTTGAATAGATAATACATTCAACTGGTTCAAAACTCAAAAGGTACAAAGGAGCATCCAGTAAAAACATCTCTCTCCAACTCACGTCCCCCTGACACTGGGTTTCCCTGTCCAGAACAGACCTGCCATATCGGTTTCCTGTGGGCCCGCCCACAGATATTTTATGGAAATAAGAGCAGATACATTTATGTGTACTCTTCCCTTGTAATACAAATCCACAGCACCAGCACCCAGAGTTCTTTACATTGCCTTTTCTGCTTAATTAAATGTATCAAGTATCAATCCATAAAGAACTTTCTTATTATTTTCTAAGACTACATGATATTCTATTTATGTTCTTTCAGGGAAATCACAAGCTATCATGTTAGCCACTGGCTGTTCAGATTCATGCCCTCAGACTTAGGTTACTTTTTTTCATGTAACACATTGTGTCAAAATATCATTGAAAATTAAAGTTGCAAAATAAAGTGACAATGTTGAAATGCAGTCATCTTGGCTACATTGATCAGGCCAATTCCTTCAATAATGGAAGAATAATGAAGATGTATTTTCTAAAGTGACTCATAGTCATATAAATTTATTCTTTTTGTGGGCATCAAAGTATAAGAATCATTCTCTTTTATACTATCAGCCATCTTTATGAGATTTGAGTTCACTGTTATTCTTTAATACAATGATTCAAAAATAAGAAATTAAAAGTCTGGCACATTTGTGAGCAATATTCCTAAATTCCTGGAGTAGACTCTAAATTTTTTTCTTTCTCAGAAATATGTTCTGCAATGTGGCTATGGTAGCAATGAAAAGATGTCCAAAGGGTTAAGCCAGGGGAAAGCAGACACGAATCGCAGTTTGTATAAATAAACCTACAACTTTCAAACAAAATACTTAAGTTTTACCATTGTTAATTGAAAAAAATATTTACATCAACATAGAAGTGATGATCTAAGTATGATCTATGTGAAAGCAAGAAAGCATTATATGGAAAAATGGATCAGAGGAGATCACAGACAGGTATTCTGACCCAGCAACGGCCTGTAGTGATAGGACAGGGGACCTTCCCACACTGAAGGAGGCAACTGCTGACAGAGAGCCTGGGAAGGATGGGGCTAGGCAAAGAAGACATTCGTTTAATTCAAAAAGTAATTTTTCTTGGTGTTTTTTGCTTTGCCCTTCACTGAGCTAAGCTGAGTAAACTAAAGAAAAAGGAATTAAAACTCTCTCTGCCTCAGGGAATTAAACTTTATTGACAAGAAACACCATCCCATGAAAAAAAGGATTCTTAACTGTGCAGCTGAAGACCTGTGTTCAAATCCCAGCTCCGCCCGGATGAGGGGTGAGCCCGTGGGTGCAGCAGTCCCACTGGCAGCTGATGCCAGGCTCCTCATCTTGGAGATGAGGAACATCACTTGCACATTCCGCAGGTGCTGCAAAGGCTGCATAAGATCATGGCTGTGAGAGTGATCTCCACACAGGGTACAAGTGTAAGGCATCAAGATTGCAGAAAACAAGTGAAGAACAACAGAGCCATGTGATCAATTTAAGATTGAGTAGAAAAAATGTCTTAAAGAAATGGCTAGTATTGTGGATCAGAATGAGCATTTTTCATTTTTAGACAGCTGGATAAGCAGAGGTAGAAGTAAAACAAGTGACTATGCAGGAAGAAGAAGAGCAAGCTGAATCCACTTTTCACCGTGAAACAAACACTTAGAACCCCAGCCTTTATAGCTCTTAGGGAGAAGAAAATGGCCACAGTTGGCTGGTCATTTTCTAATGAGTCTGAAGGAAACAGCTCTGTCCCCAACATTCGGAAGTGCAGAGGGGTGATTTTAAAGTTCACCTGGAATGGTCAGAACCACTGCATGGACACATGGGTCCATGGACACAGAAAGGGCACAAGGACAAAAATCTCAAACATACACATTTAGTCTTTTTTTTTTTTTACTTAAGTTTTTGTTATGTCTATTTTTTCAAGAGGCTGTATTTTACCTCTACAACGGGCCTCAACAAGCAGTTCCCTTTTCCTTTTCCTGGGCCCAGTAACTTTGTCAGGAGAGCCATCAGGCAGGTGCTAACTGCAGAGCTGCTAGAGGCCCCTAATTGTGAAGCCCTTACAAGGATTGAACCTGATCATTCACGGAACTGTTGAGTTGATGGGATTCGTGTAGCTGGTTATAAATTGATAATCTAAATTAATTCATTCAAGCAGAAATCGATTTTGTAACTCCTTGAGAGCTTGTAATAATGCTTACCTCCCACTGCTAGCTGCATTCTCTGTTTCATAAAGCTGGTCGGGAACAGCTGGATTCAGGTGACCTGCTAGCTCATTAAATCTGTTACACATGCCTTCTGGTAAATGATATTAAGCTGAAATGTCCTAACGTTGATTTTTTTTCTTTAATTTTATGACAGAAATAACCTAATTTGTAACACAAAATAACAATCTCCTTGGATTACTTTGCCTTGTTAAAATATTTTATGCATTTTTCATTTACACAAAGGTAATGGAAAAACACTTAAACTATCTGTTATTTAAACCACAAGAGATATGTTACTGAAAGTCTGATAGCTACAAAAATGATTGTCTCTTCATAGTCTTTACTTTATATCTGTAATAAAAGGCAGACAATTCAATTCATTGGTTAGTAAATAAAGTACGATAGTTTTTATTTTATTTTCTCTGCCTTGCAAGAACTAAAATCAGATTGCTTTTTAAATTCATTTAGAAATAGGACTCATTACTTTCCTTTCCTCTTTCTAATCTAAAATGTCTAATGTCCATTCGGAACCTCACATTTTCTTCATCAGCAGAAGTTGTAACCTAATTCTGCATCCCATATTCGAAGAATCACTTTCTGAGCTGCTCTGTGCCTGTGCACAAAGGTTGAATAATGAAATCAGAGCCCTGCCTTTTGTGCATCTGCGACTATTAAACACTTATTGCCGGTCACCTCCTGACTTCATTTCCTTTTTCTAAATACATTTTAAACTAAAAACACATCCAGAATGCCTAAGTAACACAGTTAAAATATGTCCTAAGACTGTAAGTAACCAATCATTTTTATTGCCATAGTAAGTGATAAGCGTTTCTCAGATCAAGGAAGGTGACTAACTGAAACCCCAAACTGTCCACCTCAAATGCTCTGCTCACTCACACAGGAGGCCAGAGTCATCATTTTACAGCCTCAAAAGCCACCACTGTGAAAAACTAAGCAAATGCTTGTTGGCGCCTGCCTCATCTAGTAGGATTTACCTTATGGAAGCTGCATTCTCCCTTTCATAAAGTCCTGCCTCTGTTTTCAACAGGCTGATTAACATAAAATCCTACTATTCAATTTGTAAACATTTTAATACTGAACACTATTTGTTTAGTATTAAAACTGAACTTGAGTAGTTTTCTAGATATGATACCTGATGCTGAGTTTATCATGTATTTTGAAAGAATTTACTTTAAAAGGTTCTAGAGACCATGTATTCACATCACAGTGGTTAAAACTGAATTTTAATATATTAAGAATAAATGGACTTATAATCCCAAGCTTCTAACAATTCTAAAAATTCTCAAAGGAAAAATAACAAAACCACTCACTCCGAATGCATATAGATTTCCTTGACCTAACACAAAGCTGTCGAAGGAAAAAAGCAGAGCACAAGTCCCTCAGTATCTCTTAAACAAGAAATGGTAGCCTCAGAGCACAGCCGAATAACTGCCCAGAAAAAGGCAGAGGAAAGGCCCAGCATTGTCACCCTCCCTTCTGCCTCTCCCACCAAAGCCTCTTCCGAACGCCGAACAATTTCATTAAAAAAGATGGAGACTTCATTGATAATAATCTAGAAAACATAGAAAGAAAAAAGAAATAAAACAAATGCACAGTGAGACAGAGCTGACCCAGAGCCTCAAACAGCACGGTCAGCAAAATAATGTAGGAAGCGAATAAAATACTATTTTCTGTGAGGATCAGTGTTAAGGTTTCTTTGATAGCCTAATGCTTTTTTTTAGAACCTGCCCACTTCACAACTGGTCCACCCACACTGCAACCCAGTGTAGGATCGAATCACCCTCGGCTCGGTTATTGCAGGAGTCTCTGAACCCGTCTCTTTGCTGCCCCTTTTGTGACCCTCTGGCCGCTCTCCACACAGCGTCCAGAATGCTGTTTACAGTGGATATGGTCTCCGTTAGCCCTCAGGTGCCATGGCTCCTGGCACACTCAAGTCGCCCAAGCCAGGCCCTGCCATTCACACTTGCCCCTGCAGTCACGCAGATCTAGCTCCACTGTCCTTTACATTCTATGAATTTGCAAATGTAAGTCAGCCTTCAATAAATATTCAATTAGCAACACATTCAGGATGTGAGTCATTTCAGGGTGTCAAACTGTTTTTTCACACAGGAAGTCAGAGAAAGAAAATACATACATCGAGTAAAGATTTCTAGCCTGCTTAAAATGAACATAGCTGCAGAACCATGGCTTGTCACTTCTATAACATTTGGATACCATTTCGTCTCCTTGGAATTTCACTGCTTTTATGTCTAGATAGTTGATAAATCAATAATAAACTCCTTCCACCCTCATCAATTGTATAAAAAAATCTCAACTCTGTCTTCAAAGTCACTCAGAATTCTGTCCACACTGTGCTGTGGCCGCTCACTGCCTGCGAGTGCCCTCCGGTCGGAATTCCTCCCCAGCCCTTTCCATCATCTATTCTTCCTGTCGCTGGGTCCTGAGTGCCGCTGCCATCTTTTGCATATGGTTTCCTGGTCATAGGACACGTGTCCAAAGTGAACTGCACTGTAATGCTCCCTACCGTTTGAGAATCTAAACGTGAGCCCTGCTCTCTGCGCAGATGGACACACGCCAGCAGGGACAGTCCACATTCGGGGTCGAACTGCCTCCCCTTCTGCCACTGGCCTCCTTCCTGAATGTTTGCTTTAAACAAGGATGCAGACTTTCCAGACACAATTTCTCTGGAATATGCTCATTTTCATCACTTCTGTGGCTATCCCCAGTTATTTCCTTATAAGAAATTTGCATGCTTTTCAGCAAACAGCCCTTTGACACAACCTGGATCTTGATCTTATTTTCTGTAACTTTTTAAGTGGAAATAATGTCAAATTTACAAGTTGCAAGGATGGCACAAAGAACTACTCTCTTATACTTTTATCTCATTGTAAATGTTTTACAGCATTTATCTACTCTTTCTACATATACACATATTATTTTATTCTTTTATGAACCATTTGGGAGTAAGCTGAAGAACTGACGCTCTTTTACTCATGAATACTTGTGAGCTTCCTATGAACAAGAACCTTCTCTTACACAGCCACAGAACAATACACAAAACCGTGGGATTTAAAAATGATACAGCAATATTCTCCAATCTACAAATCTTATTCTAATTTCATTAGATGTTCCAACACTGTCCTTTATAGCAAAATAGATAAAAGAAGAAATTCTGGCGCAGGGTCTAAACCGGGACCACAGCATTATGTGGCATGTCTGTGAATCTCCTTTATTCTGGAACAGTGCACCAGTCTTTGTCTCTCACACTTCAGTCACTTATTAAAATACACGCCAGTCATTTAGAAGAATGTTCCTAAATACGAGCTTACCTGATTCAAATTGTTTTTCTGCATCTTAAATTACGAAGTATTTTTCCATATCCTATACCCAAAGGATTGTTCACCATTTGAACCATTTAAAGCCCGGCCCTAAATACAGTTTTCTGAAGAGCTTTCCTTAGATTAGGCAACACTGTTAACTATTACTTAATCGCTGCATACTTTTTTGTTTCTTTTTTTTTTTTTTTTTTTTTTTTTTTTTTTTTTTATTATACTTTAGGGTTTTAGGGTACATGTGCACAATGTGCAGGTTTGTTACATATGTATCCATGTGCCATGTTGATTTCCTGCACCCATTAACTCGTCATTTAGCATTAGGTGTATCTCCTAATGCTGTCCCTCCCCCCTCCCCCCACCCCACAACAGTCCCCGGAGTGTGATGTTCCCCTTCCTGTGTCCATCAGTTCTCATTGTTCAATTCCCACCTATGAGTGAGAACATGCGGTGTTTGGTTTTTTGTCCTTGCGATAGTTTACTGAGAATGATGTTTTCCAGTTTCATCCATGTCCCTACAAAGGACACGAACTCATCATTTTTTATGGCTGCATAGTATTCCATGGTGTATATGTGCCACATTTTCTTAATCCAGTCTATCGTTGTTGGACATTTGGGTTGGTTCCAACTCTTTGCTATTGTGAATAGTGCCGCAATAAACATACGTGTGCATGTGTCTTTATAGCAGCATGATTTATAGTCCTTTGGGTATATACCCAGTAATGGGATGGCTGGGTCAAATGGTATTTCTAGTTCGAGATCCCTGAGGAATCGCCACACTGACTTCCACAATGGTTGAACTAGTTTACAATCCCACCAACAGTGTAAAAGTGTTCCTATTTCTCCACATCCTCTCCAGCACCTGTTGTTTCCTGATTTTTTAATGATGGCCATTCTAACTGGTGTGAGATGGTATCTCACTGTGGTTTTGATTTGCATTTCTCTGATGGCCAGTGATGATGAGCATTTCTTCATGTGTTTTCTGGCTGCATAAATGTCTTCTTTTGAGAAGTGTCTGTTCATGTCCTCTGCCCACTTTTTGATGGGGTTGTTTGTTTTTTTCTTGAAAATTTGTTTGAGTTCGTTATAGATTCTGGATATTAGCCCTTTGTCGGATGAGTAGGTTGCAAAAATTTTCTCCCATTCTGTAGGTTGCCTGTTCATTCTGATGATAGTTTCTTTTGCTGTGCAGAAGCTCTTTAGTTTAATGAGATCCCATTTGTCGATTTTGGCTTTTGTTGCCATTGCTTTTGGTGTTTTAGACATGAAGTCCTTGCCCACGCCTATGTCCTGAATGGTATTGCCTAGGTTTTCTTGTAGGATTTTAATGGTTTTAGGTCTAACATATAAGTCTTTAATCCATCTTGAATTAATTTTTGTATAAGGTGTAAGGAAGGGATCCAGTTTCAGCTTTCTACATATGGCTAGCCAGTTTTCCCAGCACCATTTATTAAATAGGGAATCCTTTCCCCATTTCTTATTTTTGTCAGGTTTGTCAAAGATCAGATAGTTGTAGCTATGCGGCATCGTTTCTGAGGGCTCTGTTCTGTTCCATTGATCTATGTCTCTGTTGTGGTACCAGTACCATGCTGTTTTGGTTACTGTAGCCTTGTAGTATAGTTTAAAGTCAGGTAGCGTGATGCCTCCAGCTTTGTTCTTTTGGCTTAGGATTGACTTGGCGATGCGGGCTCTTTTTCGGTTCCATATGAACTTTAAAGTAGTTTTTTCCAATTCTGTGAAGAAAGTCATTGGTAGCTTGATGGGGATGGCATTGAATCTATAAATTACCTTGGGCAGTATGGCCATTTTCACGATATTGATTCTTCCAACCCATGAGCATGGAATGTTCTTCCATTTGTTTGTATCCTCTTTTATTTCATTGAGCAGTGGTTTGTAGTTCTCCTTGAAGAGGTCCTTCACATCCCTTGTAAGTTGGATTCCTAGGTATTTTATTCTCTTTGAAGCAATTGTGAATGGGAGTTCACTCATGATTTGGCTCTCTGTTTGTCTGTTATTGGTGTACAAGAATGCTTGTGATTTTTGTACATTAATTTTGTATCCTGAGACTTCGCTGAAGTTGCTAATCAGCTTAAGGAGATTTTGGGCTGAGACAATGGGGTTTTCTAGATATACAATCATGTCATCTGCAAACAGGGACAATTTGACTTCCTCTTTTCCTAATTGAATACCTTTTATTTCCTTCTCCTGCCTGATTGCTCTGGCCAGAACTTCCAGCACTATGTTGAACAGGAGCGGTGAGAGAGGGCATCCCTGTCTTGTGCCAGTTTTCAGAGGGAATGCTTCCAGTTTTTGCCCATTCAGTATGATATTGGCTGTGGGTTTGTCGTAGATAGCTCTTATTATTTTGAGATACGTCCCATCAATACCTAATTTATTGAGAGTTTTTAGCATGAAGGGTTGTTGAATTTTGTCAAAGGCCTTTTCTGCATCTATTGAGATAATCATGTGGTTTTTGTCTTTGGTTCTGTTTATATGTTGGATTACATTTATTGATTTGCGTATGTTGAACCAGCCTTGCATCCCAGGGATGAAGCCCACTTGATCATGGTGGATAAGCTTTTTGATGTGCTGCTGGATTCGGTTTGCCAGTATTTTATTGAGGATTTTTGCATCAATGTTCATCAAGGATATTGGTCTGAAATTCTCTTTTTTGGTTATGTCTCTGCCAGGTTTTGGTATCAGGACGATGCTGGCTTCATAAAATGTGTTAGGGAGGATTCCCTCTTTTTCTATCGATTGGAATAGTTTCAGAAGGAATGGTACCAGTTCCTCCTTGTACCTCTGGTAGAATTCGGCTGTGAATCCATCAGGTCCTGGACTCTTTTTGGTTGGTAAGCTATTGATTATTGCCACAATTTCAGAGCCTGTTATTGGTCTATTCAGAGATTCAACTTCTTCCTGGTTTAGTCTTGGGAGGGTGTATTTGTTGAGGAATTTATCCATTTCTTCTAGATTTTCTCGTTTATTTGCATAGAGGTGTTTGTAGTATTCTCTGATGGTAGATTGTATTTCTGTGGGATCGGTGGTGATATCCCCTTTTTCGTTTTTTATTGCATCTATTTGATTCTTCTCTCTTTTCTTCTTTATTAGTCTTGCTAGCGGTCCATCAATTTTGTTGATCTTTTCAAAAAACCAGCTCCTGGATTCATTAATTTTTTGAAGGGTTTTTTGTGTCTCTATTTCCTTCAGTTCTGCTCTGATTTTAGTTATTTCTAGCCTTCTGCTAGCTTTTGAATGTGTTTGCTCTTGCTTTTCTAGTTCTTTTAATTGTGATGTTAGGGAGTCAATTTTGGATCTTTCCTGCTTTCTCTTGTGGGCATTTAGTGCTATAAATTTCCCTCTACACACTGCTTTGAATGTGTCCCAGAGATTCTGGTATGTTGTGTCTTTGTTCTCGTTGGTTTCAAAGAACATCTTTATTTCTGCCTTCATTTCATTATGTACCCAATAGTCATTCAGGAGCAGGTTGTTCAGTTTCCATGTAGTAGAGCGGTTTTGAGTGAGTTTCTTAATCCTGAGTTCTAGTTTGATTGCACTGTGGTCTGAGAGACAGTTTGTTATAATTTCTGTTCTTTTACATTTGCTGAGGAGAGCTTTACTTCCAACTATGTGGTCAATTTTGGAATAGGTGTGGTGTGGTGCTGAAAAAAATGTATATTCTGTTGACTTGGGGTGGAGAGTTCTGTAGATGTCTATTAGGTCCACTTTATGTAGAGCTGAGTTCAATTCCTGGATATCCTTGTTAACTTTCTGTCTCGTTGATCTGTCTAATGCTGACAGTGGGGTGTTAAAATCTCCCATTATTATTGTGTGAGAGTTTAAGTCCCTTTGTAGGTCACTCAGGACTTGCTTTATGAATCTGGGTGCTCCTGTGTTGGGTGCATATATATTTAGGATAGTTAGCTCTTCTTGATGAATTGATCCCTTTACCATTATGTAATGGCCTTCTTTGTCTCTTTTGATCTTTGTTGGTTTAAAGTCTATTTTATCAGAGACTAGGATTGCAACCCCTGCCTTTTTTTGTTTTCCAGTTGCTTGATAGATCTTCCTCCATCCCTTTATTTTGAGTCTATGTGTGTCTCTGCACGTGAGATGGGTTTCCTGAATACAGCACACTGATGGGTCCTGACTCCTTATCCAGTTTGCCAGTCTGTGTCTTTTGATTGGAGCATTTAGCCCATTTACATTTAACGTTAATATTGTTATGTGTGAATCTGATCCTGTCATTATGATGTTAGTTGGTTATTTTGCTCGTTAGTTGCTATAGTTTCTTCCTAGTCTCGATGGTCTTTACAATTTGGCATGTTTTTGCAGTGGCTGGTACCGGTTGTTCCTTTCCATGTTTAGTGCTTCCTTCAGGAGCTCTTTTAGGGCAGGCCTGGTGGTGACAAAATCACTCAGCGTTTGCTTGTCTGTAAAGTGTTTTATTTCTCCTTCACTTATGAAGCTTAGTTTGGCGGGATAGGAGATTCTGGGTTGAAAATTCTTTTCTTTAAGAATGTTGAATATCGGCCCCCACTCTCTTCTGGCTTGTAGAGTTTCTGCTGAGAGATCAGCTGTTAGTCTGATGGGCTTCCCTTTGTGGGTAACCCGACCTTTCTCTCTGGCTGCCCTTAACATTTTTTCTTTCATTTCAACTTTGGTGAATCTGACAATAATGTGTCTTGGAGTTGCCCTTCTCGAGGAGTATCTTTGTGGCGTTCTCTGTATTTCCTGAATCTGAATGCTGGCCTGCCTTGCTAGATTGGGGAAGTTCTCCTGGATAATATCTTGCAGAGTGTTTTCCAACTTGGTTCCATTCTCCCCATCATTTTCAGGTACACCAATCAGACGTAGGTTTGGTCTTTTCACATAGTCCCAAATTTCTTGGAGGCTTTGTTCATTTCTTTTTATCCTTTTTTCTCTAAACTTCCCTTCTCTTTTCATTTCATTCATTTCATCTTCCATCAGCGATACCCTTTCTTCCAGTTGGTCGCATCTGCTACTGAGGCTTCTGCAATCTTCGCGTAGTTCTCGAAACTTGGCTTTCACCTCCATCGGCTCCTTGAAGCCCTTCTCTCCATTGGTTATTCTAGTTATCCATTCTTCTAATTTTTTTTCAAAGTTTTTAACTTCTTTGCTGTTGTTTTGAATTTCCTCTCGTAGCTCAGAGTAGTTTGATCGTCTGAAGCCTTCTTCTCTCAACTCATCAAAGTCATCCTCCATCCAGCTTTGTTCCGTTGCTGGTGAGGAACTGCGTTCCTTTGGAGGAGGAGAGGTGCTCTGTTTTTTAGAGTTTCCAGTTTTTTTGGTTTGTTTTTTCCCCATCTTTGTGGTTTTATCTACTTTTTGTCTTTGATGATGGTGATGTACAGATGGGTTTTTGGTGTGGATGTCCTTTCTGTTTGTTAGTTTTCCTTCTACCAGACAGGACCCTCAGCTGCAGGTCTGTTGGAGTTTACTAGAGGTGCACTCCAGACCCTGTTTGGCTGGGTGTCAGCAGCGGTGGCTGCAGAACAGCGGATTTTCGTGAGACCACAAATTCAGCTGTCTGATAGTTCCTCTGAAAGTTTTGTCTCAGAGAAGTACCGGGTTGAATGAGGTGTCAGTCTGTCCCTACTGGGGGGGTGCCTCCCAGTTAGGCTGCTCAGGGGTGAGGGACCCGCTTTAGGAGGCAGTCTGACCGTTCTCAGATCTCCAGCTGCGTGCTGGGAGAACCACTACTCTCTTCAAAGCTGTCAGTCAGACAGGGACATTTAAGTCTGTGGAAGTTATTGCAGAGTTTTTGTTTGTCTGTGCCCTGCCCCCAGAGGTGGAGCCTACAGAGACAGGCAGGCCTGCTTGAGCTGTGGTGGGCTCCACCCAGTTCGAGCTTCCTGGCTGCTTTGTTTACCTAAGCAAGCCTGGGCAATGGCGGGCGCCCCTCCCCCAGCCTCGCTGCCGCCTCGCAGCTTGATCTCAGACTGCTGTGCTAGCAATTAGCGAGACTCCGTGGGCATAGCTAGATCACCATCCTTTGGTTTAGCCTTAAAGCCAGTTTATGACCATATTCAGTGTCTGCTTCCCTTTTTGACTAAAAATCCCTGACCCTTCCTTGATAGTCTCTTCGCTCCCCTCCTCACCCTGCCTGCACACTGTTAGCATCCTAGTAGAGAAACCATATAACAGAAATCAAAACATTTTTGTCTATGAAAGCCATACTCTACCTACTTGTAAGTAGATCAAACATTTAAAAAAAATGAATTTATAGTCAGTTAATTGGATACACTTTTAAGTGTATAGCTCAATGAGTTTTGACACATCTATTCACCCTTGTAACCACCACCACAAATAAGATATAGAATAATTTCATTACCCTCAGAATTTTCCTGAGATCCCCTGTCCCAGCCCCAGGAAAACACAGCTCTGGCTTACAACCCTATGGATGAGAACTGCCTGTTGCAGCTGGGGAAATGAGTGGAACTGCAGAGCGCACTCTCCTGTGTCTGCACTTTCACTTAGCATGCTTTTGAGACTCATCCATATTGTAGTGCATCCGTAGTGCCTTCATTTTTATTGCTGACTAATACTCCATGTTATGGATAAATTGTCCATTCATCTGCTGTTGATGGGCACCAGGGTTATTTTTAGCTTTTGACTATAAGTAGCTATTATAAACATATAGAACTATCATAAATATTCATATATAAATCTTTGCATGAACACATGCTTTTTGCTTTTATTCCTTTTGGGTAAATTCCTAGGAGTGGAATTGTTGGGTCATATGGTAAGTAAGTATATGTTTAATTTTATAGGAAATGGCTAAACTGTTTTCCAAATTGGCTGTACCATTTTTACAGTACTACCAGCAATGCCCAACAATTCCAGATGCTCCTCCATGTCCTCAGTAATGTTTGGCATTCTTAAGTCTTTTTAATTTCAGTCATCTTAGTGGGTGTGCAGTGGCATGTTATTATAGTTTTAATTTCCACGTTCCTAAAAACTGGCGATGATTAGCATCACTTCATGTGCTTTTTGGCTGCTTAAATATCTTCTTTTGTTTATTTTTTGTTTGAATATTTGTCTTCTTAAAATTGAAGTGAGAATGGTCACTCTTTTGTGCCCATCACGAAAATCACTGTGAGACTTCTATGCACAGGGCCTTCTCACAGTTCTCCGCAAACAACAACACCTGCCTTATTTCAAATAAACAAACTCCAACTGTTCCAGGGGAGGCCCCTCGCTGCAGTTTTCTCTTCGACAGAAGTCTGAAGGTTTACCTTCCGCGACGCTCACAGCCCTTCTTGATGTCATCCAGCTCTTATCCATGAATTCTCAGCTCACCATGGAAATGCGGATTTCCCCGCTTTCAATCTGCGCCATCACACCAGCGATGTTTCAGTTCACTTTGCACTGGTTCCTCTTTCCACTCAGAACACTCTTGTGCCAGGCAGACCCATGACGAGTTCTCTAATTACCTTCAACTCCTTGTTCCTATGTCCCCATCCCAACAAGGCCTACCCAGACCTTCCAATTGACTATGGTAACTGCCTGTCTCCTCTCCACTCAGGGCCATCTCCAGAACTCCCAACCCCCACTATTTTTCTCCATTGTCTTTTCTTCATAGTACTTTATCTTTTAAAAAGGAATGTAATTACTTACTATGCCTTTTGTTCAGTGTCTGTCTCTTCCTGCTAGAATAAATATTCCAGAAGGCCAAGACCCCTCGTTTTGCTCATGAATGCATCGTGGGCACTCAGAACAGCAGCTGGCTTCAGCCTGGATACATCTTCACCCCTCCCCTATGCTACTGCTCTAAGATGCATGACCTCAGTTCTTCTCACTGGCTGCGGCAGTTCCATTGTGAGGAGTGGGGAAGTCCTAAAACTCTGATATCCTTTCAGCTTTCCTGGTGCCATGCGAAGCTGGAGAGTTCAAATTTATACAACGTTCATGCTAAAAAGTAAGCTTTGGACCCACAAGGTTCATGTAGAAAAGTAAGTTTTGGACCTATTATTTTCTCTCAAAACTGTCTGAGAAGGCTAACTAAAAGCAAGGAATACTCCTGAGGGGACTTGGCTGAACATTAGTTTTCAAATGCTGAGTCTGGGATACATCTGAGAGTTTAAGTGGGTGAAGTAGATTAAGTGATGTAGTGATGGTCACAAGTGAAGAATCGGTGGGCTCAGAAATGTTAGAGAAATCTGAACATAGAACTCAACCTATTTCATAATATATATGGAAAGTCCATTAAGGTAAGAATAAATTTTAGGAAATGTTAAGATAACCATGTTTAAATTTAGTGACTAATATTGAATAGGTATTGATTTTAAAGAAGAATATATATGTATATGCTATAATGCTAGCAGCCCACTTTAAATAGAAAAATTGTCATACAAGACTCACCTTCTCTTCACTGTAAAAGAGATGACTCATCTTAGAAAGAAAATGGCCTAATTGCTATTAGATTTACAATTCTCAAAATTTTATTGGTGCCAAAACATTTAAAATATATAGTTCTAGAAATGAAAGATATGCAGAAGGTAAGCTACTGAAAACCAGAGCATTTTCATCTTTCAAGGCACTGCTGTTAAACATAACCCAAATCTAAGTGTTTGCACACAAACAGCTACGTGAAGCTTCTACAGGAGTCCCTTCTACAACCCTCAGATTTTGGTTTCCAGGTTTTATCTGCATGCTATCAGCTTTTTAGTTTCATAAGCTATAACTTTCTCACGACTTGCTTGAATTGTTATAAGCAGGTAATTAAATAAACTAGAAAAAAACCTAACTGAAAATTCAATGTGCAAGTAAGCCGAACTAGCACATTAGACAATGGTTTCATATGCTAATGCCCCTGGGTGTATGCCAGTTTTTTCCTCTGAACTTCTCAGATTTCATCCATCTTTGTTGAATGGCAGCTCAGCACCCCCTTCACCTACACTCAGCCACAAACATATCTGGGCCATCTGTGTCCTGAAGACAAGGGAGGACACATCAGCACTTCCCCTTCCCCACGAGTTCAGCTGACATTTTTTAGTAAGATACACAAAAGAACAGATTGCAGTTCATCCATAGGGCAATTTCACATTTCGCGAAGCTGTATGGCGCACAAATCCCATCCATACACATCAGAGGTCGTCTAAAGACTGGATGCCAAAGTCAAGAGTTGAGTGTGAGGTTTTGTTTTGCTTCTGTAAGAAGAGTTAATGTGGCATTTATGAAAGCTCACAGTTTCCCACAAATCATTTCTGCAAAAATAAGTTCAAAAGGAACTCAGCTACACTTGGCATTTTACATTGTGTATGAATCATCTGTGAAGTTATAAAAACTTTGGTTGAAATTTTCAGGAAACCCTGTCAATTCTTTGACTTCTGAAAGAGATTTCTGTTGTCATATACAGTTTCAAATGTTTAATAGCATGCAGAAATAGAACAGAATCAGAAGAGTGTCAAAGCGAATCAAATCCAGAAATTTAAGGGAAAAAAAGATAAAATTCAGACAAAATTTACTTTAATGACCACAGTTTTGCTGTAGTATTTTAGATTCCTTTGGCTATTGTCCAATTTAACCAAAGCCAGTCACAGTAAACTTGGTTGAGCTAGGGTAAGTTACTAAGTACTCCATTTGTTGACGGGTATAAGGTTCGCAGAAGGAACTAATTGACTCTGCACAAAGAGTGTTTAATTTTTCTATGCTTAATATTCTATGATCCCAAGTACCTGAAGTTTCACTGATGCTTACTGCCTTTCCCCCAGTTCTGCAATTATCCTTAAAAATACATCAATAATGCATCATAGAAATCTCCAATAATTTTTCTAAAGATAATACTTTTGAATTTGGTAAAGAATGATGTTTAAAAATTTTAGGCAGCACAGGACATGTACAAGCTGCTGAATATTAGATGTTTGACTTTCAGAGAATATCATTTTCATAATTCATGGATTTAACATACAAGATGGTAAATGAAAAGTATATAAATAATTATCACAGAAAAGCATCAAAATTTCATTTTTTTATGATTAGGAAATAGAATTTTTTTTTTTTTCTTTTTTTGAGACAGAGTTTTGCTCTGTCGCCCAGGCTGGAATACAGTGGGGCGATCTTGGCTCACTGCAACCTCTACCTCCTGGGTTCAAGCGATTCTCCTGCCTCGGCTTCCTGAGTAGCTGGGATTACAGGCGCCCACCACTATGCCCGGCTAATTTTTTGTGTTTTTAGTAGAGATGGGGTCTCACCATGTTGGCCAGGTTGGTCTTGAACTCCTGACCTCAGGTGATCTGCTTGCCTTGGCCTCCCACAATGCTGGGATTACAGGTGTGAGCCACCGCCCCCAGCCAAGAAATATAATTCCAATATCTAAAATGCTAAGTTCATAGAATCTTCGAAAGGAAGTAGGATAATTCTTGCCATGTGCCCTTTCTCGCTTAAACGCTCTATGAGGTCTGTGTGATATACAATAAACGGTGCCTATGTTGCTTGCACATTGTGCTGAGTTTTGACAAATCTATACAGCCCTGTGGTTACACCACCACAATCAAGATAACATACATATCCTGGACACCAAAATGTTCCTCAGTGTCCTCCTGCAGTCAGTAACCTCCCACATCCTGTCAATCAAATATCTGCTTTCTGTCCCTAGAGATCTGTCTTTTCTAGAGCTTCATAAATTGAATCGTAGAGTAGTATTTGCTTGGGTCTCAATTCTTTCTCTCAGGATAACGTTGCTGAGGCGCATCTATGTTGTTAGTTCAGGTCTTTTTCTTACTAAATAGTATTCCATTGACCATAATTTGTTTATTTACTTATCTTTTGATGGACATTTGAGCTGTTTCTAACTTTCCATTACTTGAACAAAGTTGCCATGAGCATTCATGGATAAGGTTTCAGGTGGATGCATGTTTTCATTTATTTTGGTTAAAAACCTAGGAGTGGGATGGCTGGGTTATATAGTGGATAGCTGTATGTTTAATTTTATAAAAACTTGTCAAACTCTTTTGTAAAGTGGCTGTACCATTTCACACTCTCCCCAGCGATGTCTGAAAATTCTAGATGACTACATCCTCACTAACATTTGGTATAGGTTGTCTTTTGATTGTTAGCTATTTTGATGGGTATGTGGTGGCATCTCCTTGTGGCTTTAATTGTATTGTCCTGAAGGGTGGTGACGCTGAACACCATCTCATCTACTTACTGGCCACTTGCACACTGTCTTCTGCTATTTTGTTTAGTTGGGTTTTTGCCTTATTTTTGAGTGGTGATTTGTTCTTTAAGTACTCTAGAATCAAGAACTAGGCCAGATATACATAGAAATATATAAAAACTATTTTATATCTCTCTATATATATCTTTTCTCTTTATTTTCTTAATAGTATCTTTTGAAGAGCAAAAGCTTTCAACTTTGATGGTTCAATTTATCAGTTATTTTTCTTTTACCATTTGTGCTTTTTACATCCTATCCAAGAAATCTCTGAATATCTCAGTCAGAAAAATTTTCTCCTATGTTTTGTTCCAAAAGGTTTAGAAGTTTAACTTTCATATTTAGGTTTTTGATCCATTTTGAGGCAATTTTTCAAATGTTGTAAGGGTTAAGGTTCATTTTTTTATATGGATATATGATATTTCAGAACCATTAATTAAAAAGATCATTCTTTCCTCCTTGGCATCTTGTTGAAAATCAACTGACCACATGCTTGTGTGGGTCTATTTGTGGCCTTCCGACTATGTTTCATGCCTCCATATGCCTTGATTATTGTATCTTTAGAGTAGGTATTGGAATCAGGTATGCATGTCTTCCAAGTTTGTTTTCTTTTCCAAAACTGTTTTGATTATTACAGGTTCTCTGCATTCCCACACAAATTTTAGAAGCAGCTCATTAATTTCTACCAAAGCCTCCTAGGATTTGGTTGGGATTGTGTTGAATCTATAGATCAATGTGGGAATACCTGACATTTAGCGACCCATCTATAAATGTGGAATCTCTACTATCTTGGTCTTCTTTAACTCCTCTAAGTGGTGTTTTGTAGTTTTTATTGTACAGGTCTTGAATATGTTTTTAAAAATGTATCCCTAAGTATTTGAATGTTATTCTAATCCAGTTTTTTTTCCAGTTTTGCTTTAAAATTTAATTTCCTTGGCTGTATTTTTCTAACTTTTAATTAGGCCACAGGCACACAAGACAGGCAGCTTCACTAACCCCTCAGAGTTCACATCATATTCTCCCCCGCTTCAAGAATTTTATTTCTGTCACTGAAAGAAGACATTCTCTTATTGCTTAAACAGAGCTTGATCAATAGAGAAGCCTGTGATGCTTCCTGCTAAGGTGGCTCTTTTCTCAACACACATTCTTGGAGGAGATGAACACGGACACCACACGTGAGCTCACAGTTCCTCACGTACAATTATACTGGGTTTGGTAAGGTAGTAAGACCTATAATAATAATTGCACCATTCTCTACATATTGCTGTAATAAATTTCACAGACACTGATGATGTTATCATCTATCAAAGGAGCTATAAAATCAATGTGATCTTAACACCTTTGGACTTATCTATGTATAGATTAAAAGCTTGAAAAAAATTCCGCTGTATTGATATAACTACATGCCTCTAAGCAGCATTAACTTTCCAATGCTAAATGCACTCAGGAGTATGCCATTTCTTATATGTGTGATATTTATCAGCTAATGTATTTTATCTGTTCCTGAAACACTTATATGATATTTAGTCAAAATGTTTGGTATTTGGGTTGCCCATCTAGAATAAAAAATATTTTTAAAAAGCTCGAAAATACCTTGACATGAAGGCTACTAGTCCTAATATTTTAAACAAATACTAGACACAATATCGTATATTATATGAACATACATTAACATGTTAAAGAAGGTATAAGATAAACATAATACACTTAAAAAAATCTCCCCCATTTTCTTGGAAATAATGTAACTAAGAGAAAAAATAGAAGAATAAACAGGATTTTTGTCTGGAATATACAGGATAAGGCATATTCTTCATTCACATACTCATCGAAAAGTGTGTGTGCGTTTGTGTGTGTGTGTGTGTGTTTCAATCCATATTTTTAAGAACTAAGGACAATCTGAATTTACTTCCAGCTATCTACATTTATCGTAACAAAATATGATTGTATGTTTCCTCTGAGAGGGAAAAAATTGGAGATGTTTTCGAAACCACACTGTAGTTGTTAAATAAAAGCTTAAAGTGAAACTGTGGGAGAGAATGCCAAGTATCAAACGGATGACATTCATGGATGGGGGCTACTAGTCAATGGCTGGAATGGTTAGACTTTCTTGAATTTTTATATAACACACTAGTAATTTGTAAACTCATGTGGTCTGAGAAACAGTATTAGCTAAATGGCTTCTTTGGAGTATTTAAATTTTATTTTGGTGATAATTCTTAATTTAACAGTAGTGCCATATCACTATAATATGTCAAAATACTTCCTTTGGTAACAGAGTAACATGATGTAGTTAAAGTTTTCTGGTAGTGCATCTACCATCCTAAAGTATGTTAAATATTCCCACTGAGAGCTCACATTTATTCCTATTTCATAGTAAGTTGTCAAACGTCAGCATAAACAGTATAAACATCAACACTAGACTGCATTTGTATTTATTAGTTTGTATGCCGAAGTCTCTCTTATGGTGAAACTGCTGTGTGCTGTGAGGGGCAGTGGATGCGTTTGCATACAATGAGTGCCAATGCTCAGGACACACAGTGACATGGAGATGGCAACAATGCTGTATGTTCACACAGGATGCTGCAGTACACACGCTGCTTTCATATTCCATCCTCATAAGTATTCTACAAGCCAGTCAACAAGCAATTATTTTCATTTTACGAAGATGAAAACTGAAGTTCAATCAGGGAATCATATCAGTCCATAGTCTGGTGGCAGGGCTAGACTAGAACTCTGATGTTGGCAGTCACAATTCCACACACTCTGCCTGGAAAAAGTGTGGTCTAAGGTTCGGAAGGCCACGGGGTCCATTTGCTTCCTTCCTGTTTCACTGTCAAGCAATGACAGTTTTTTGCACTACCCTGGCTGTTCAATGGCCCAAAGCAACAGGCAGAGCTGGACCCCACGTGTGGCTCCTGTCCCAGCACTGAGTGGCGGCTCAGAACAGCGCCAGAAGGTCCCTTCTGCTCGATCCTCTCTAAAGGCCTCTAGAATGGAATGATTCAGACATTTCTTATTCTTTTAATTCCGAGCTTTAACATCGGTTATTAGTTGGAAGACTGACTTTCCTCCTTATTTTTGTTTGCTTTCCCTAAGGATAACACTAATTTAAGTGGTTGTAATAATTAGCCAGGAACCCAAAGATTAGTCTAAAGTTTGTTCTCATAGTTCCTATTAATAAACACTTAGTAGATTCCAGATTTTCCTCATGTCAACGACATCAACAAAAAGAAGTTGAATTAATATGATATAGGAAACACTGTAACTCTAAAATAACTAATTCTCTGTATTGGATGATCAGCAATATTTATTCACCTTTTCTTGTTTTATTTTTCTTCCTACACAGGAACATATTAATGTTTAAAGGGTATTTTAAGGAGGTAAAAATTACCAGAGTAGTGAACAAAGTGAAAGCTTAAACTGTTTAATAGGGTGATTCAAATAAAGAGGTAAAAATAATACCAACAAAATGTATAAAGAAAATACTATTCTTTTATGAATATAGGATCCACTAATCAGAACTGCGCTCAAATATCGACAATGTTTTCAGTCTTTGGGGTCACTAATGTATCATTGCATATATTATTAGAAAAGGTAATTTATATTGCTGAGAGCTAGCACACTACAAAATTCTAAAAATACCGTAATAGATTTTTCGAATTTAGACTCAGGAGTTAAAAATAAATGAACAGATCTTCAAAAGGTAAACAATTTGACTCTACACACATTCAGAATCAGAGCCAATGATCCTGAGTGGACTAGAGAAGTCCAGTTATGAGATATTTTGTTAATCACAAATGCAGGGCCAGCTCTTCACCATCTTTGATCCCTGGAAACTTTTTGGCAGAGTGGATCGTCTTTGCTTCAACAATTTGCGTTTTATAATTAATGGTGGCATTTCTGCCCAAACATAGCATTAAATAAATCCCAGAAATGATGAGAGATTTTCTTAATCATCATTTAGTTTTTAGGTTTTGGGCACTATGGCACACATAGTTGGTTATTAACATCCATTTATTGGATGTTGAGCAGGTAACACAAAGTTAAGAATGAACTGAAATTATGTCTTAAGACCTGTAAAAGGTCATAACCACTTACATGCTGAACCTAAATGAACTCTAAACATAAAGTACATACAATTTGATATGGAATTAAAAATTGGACATAAAACCAGTACGTCATATATTGTAAATATAATAAAAATTAAACTTTCAACCTGCTGATCTTATTAAATTTTAGAATGGGTTTTGGCAGGAATGATTTGGATGGCCCAGGTACTTTTAAAAAAGATGCGATGACTTTTTTTTTCCTCGGCAGGAACACTTGCAGCACTCACCCGAGGTACGCGAGGGGCAGCGCAGGCTTAGGCGACGCTTGCTGGGAGCGGCTAACGACGTGGACAATGAGGTACACAGAGAAGAACCCTAGTCCGAGAGCTAGTTCTGTTAACTACTGGTTATAGAAATGTGGACAAATCCCTAGCCTTTCTAAAGCCAATCTGATTTTCTATAAAACAAGAGAGATGGTTTTCCCTCCTCAGAGGGCTGTTATCAAGCAATATGACAGAAGTTGTCTATGACCTGCCAAATACTATTACAACAGACTGATGTATAATTATTAAAAACATCTATACAAGAAGATCAAAAGAGATAGACCTGCCAGTTCTTTCCCTTTCATCTTTGCTAACTCTCCAGTAGCTACAGGCTAAGCTGCTCGGTGCCAGGCTAACAGCAATGCCACCAGGAGCCATGACGGGTGTGGGACTCCTCTTTCTCCTCTTAGGCTCCACAGCCAGTGTGGCCTCTCTCTGTCACTGGCGTGCTGAGGAAAAGATGGTGAGGTCACTGTGGATTCTCCTGGCGTGTCCCAGTGCCTATCCTGCTTCTCCAAATTCAAACCCACAACTCCTGTTCATTTTCCTTCTAACTGCTATGTTTGTAAAACTAAATAACTTAATTTTGTTTAGCTTTGGGCCTGGCAAATATTTCTGCTGTACAGAAGTCATATTCTTTATGACTACCCAAAGACCGACTGACTCATAAATCATTCAAAAAAGCAACAATACTAGGCACTAATTACGTGCTAGGGCCTTAGTTAGGAACTGAGCAAACAAACAGAAAAAAACTCACAGAATATCACGGTTGTTATATGCAAGTTTATCATGTGATTCTAGCACTTCCTATTTTCATTTGGGAAATTACAAAGTGAACACTTCCTTAGGAACAAACACTGCATGCTGTAGAATGGCTTACACAGCCTAAGATAACACCTGACTGTGCCTACCTTAATGGGGCCATACCCCCAAGTGAGAACACAATGGCAGGAAAAGGGACCTCTAGCAGCAAGCCCTGAATGAGGGGACCATAAAGTGTGAAACAGCAAAAGCCAGGTACTACTCAAATCGCAAAATTGATTTAAAAAAAAAAATAGTGCAGTTTAAGGGAAGATGATGCAATCACGGAATTAGTTATTAAAACAATAGGAAAGTGTTTTCTGCCACACTTTGCTCCCTTTGATCCACATGGCATAACTAGTTGGCTTGGTTTTTGAAAAACATCATGTTCTTGGTTTATAAAAAGCTATTATAGTAGCAGCATTATTAGGAAAACTAAATGATGATAAAAGGAAAAAAAAAATTTTCAGACAACTTTACACCTGAGAAGTAAGCCTTTCAGGAATAACAATGAACAGGGTTGATGAGTTTCTTTGGAAGAAAAGAAGTTCCAATTCATCAATGTTTTAAAAAATGCTACTGAATAGAAATGACAAGACCTATCAGTGATAAAAGTTTCTTTTTATTTTACATAATTTGGAACCACCAGAGACAGATTTAATTTGCCGTTTTAGAACAAAAATTCAATGTCTGCTTGTTAGATGCTACAATATTTTTATCTATCTACCTGCTGTGTGATGAAGAGAGGAAACAGAGGTGATGCTCCTAAGACAGTGATGAGAGGTTCCTCACTGAACAGGCAACGCCCTGATTACTGGCCACTGGAGTATTAGTGAGAGCTGCACCACTGATGAGTAGCAAGGGAACTCAGTAACAAAGTCTGAGCTTTGTAAGTTTCCAATGATTGTGGTGAACTGAATACAACTTTGTCCAAATCAACAGTCACTGGAAAATGCTAATTACAGATTAACTCGATAAGTATTCCATAATCGCCAATAATAATTATTGGATTTTCTTATTTTGAAGGAGATAACTTAATTTCGTATAAAGCAAAGATTCAATAGTGGTGCTTTGAGAAAGAGACTATAGAACGTCTGGGTTTTACCAGTAAGGTATTTTCAATAACAGGCTTTAAGGTTAGATTGTCTTTAATAGGACGCTGTGTAGAAAAGGTTAACACATCATAAAGGCAGGCAATTTCCAAACCTTTAAAGACACATGATGTTGGAAAGTTTGCAAAACAAGGAAACCTTAGAGAATGCTAAAAAGTCCGTACATTTGTAAGCACATGTTTTCAATACTACTCCTAGATCACCTTTAACAATGGAGGCGTCCTGCTGAATTGGTGGCTCTCTGAAAACCAAGTATTCACCTTTCTCTTAGATGAATCTTGTGAAGAAGCCCATCATACGCACTCAAATTATCTGGCTGTGTGCTGAATTCCCATTTTAAGCCAACAGAAAAAGTGGAATATGGGAAAATGTGCTATTTTAGAGTCCAGTTACAAAGCCACTAAATCCTACAAGCCTCATACCAGCATTTGGGTAAGTTTCAATTTCATGTGGCATATATTTTAGAATACATTTATAGCATATGTTTATAGTTTTTATAGCTTAAGGCAAAGTAAAATTGTAACTGGAAAACAATCCACATTTGAAATGAAACCACCATGCTCAGGACTCTTCTCAGAGATCAACGCTTGGGTCTCCGTGCGTGTGGCTTGGCTGGCCCACGCCGTGTCCTCCCCAGTCACATCCTGCGCTCCTCCAGGGCCGAGCGATAGTGCCCTTTGCAGGAAGCCTTTCGGGACCCCTCTAGCCTCATGGTCTCCCTCTCTGTTGAAGTAAGTACTTGAGAACGTTTACCCCCTGTCACATGACTGAACATACTCTATGAACCTCATCATGTTCTTAGCCTTCCACGAAGTTACTTAATCTTGTCTGAACCAGGAATAGATCATAAGCTTCTTGGAAGTCCAAATGCTCCCCTACACTTTCCTTGGTGGCCCTCGGGTCTCGAGCAGAGTGATAGTGAGTTATGAGCATCTGACAGAACCTGTCACTCAACTGAGGCCTGGAGCTGCAGCTTTCCAGGGACTCACTCCTAGATGCACTTTCTGGCTGCCCAGAGCACTGCGGACATCTGTGGCATGTGGCCGCTGCCCGTGCCCCACCTCACTCTACACAGCACCCACTGACGGAGGTGCCTCTGCACTAGGTGGCTGTTCTGTGCCCTCAGGCGTGAGTATCAAGACACTGTCCTGCAGCTGGACCCTGTTACTACAGAGACAAGAGCCCCATGGACAGGAATGACACTTCCCGGCATTAGTAACACTGCTTCTGGCTCTTAGACATTTCAGGGGATACTGGCTCCTGGAGGCGTCCTTACCCATTCTCTCACCTGGCATCAAAATCTTGATGGTGCCAGGCAAGTAGCAACATTGATGCGATACCCTGAAATCACAAATGCCCAGAGGCCTTGATATCATAGACGGCAAAAATACCTCAGCCCCCAGTATGTCTCCTGGGACTGAGCAGGCTGTCCGCTCCTCTCTGAATGGCCGCAGCGGAGCCGGCGATGGCAGGACCGGTGCTCCCTCTCTTTCCTCTGCCGGGTTCTTGGCTTCCTTTCATGCAGGATTTTCTCAGCAAATGTCTCAAAATATTTGTGGGAACCATATTCTTATGTAAAAAAAATCATAATGTCACTCATGCCTGCAAATGAATCTTCTTAGGTTGGAAACTATCATCCTCATAGAGAAGGGAGGATTTCTAATTCTTAGTAAAGAATTCTTAGTAAAGAATTAGAAATTCAACAATTGGCTGGGTGGGGTGGCTCACGCCTGTAATCTCAGCACTTTGGGAGGCCGAGGCAGGTGGATCACCTGAGAGGTCAGGAATTCGAGACCAGCCACATCAAAATGGTGAAACCCTGTCTCTACTAAAAATACAAAAAAATTAGCCGGGCATGGTAGTGGGTGCCTGTAATCCCAGCTACTCGGGAGGCTGAGGCAGGAGAATCCCTTGAACCCGGGAGGCTGATGTTGTAGTGAGCCGAGGTCATGCCGTTGCCCTCCAGCCTGGGCAACAAGAGCGAAACTCCGTCTCAAAAAACAAAAAGAAATTCAGCAATTAACACTGTGTCCAGTGACTCTTTAAAGAAAAAAAAAAAAAAAAAAGCATGGGGAAGGGGTTACAGAGATGTCAACTCGTCTTCCATTTTGGAATTAGTTTTTATGTCATCGTTTACAAAGGATTTATTTATGTGGCATTTCGGATAATTTTAGTGTTAAAAACAGCCTTCTTTCAGAATAGAGGAAAAAACATTCTTTTTTCCCACAGTGGAAGTAGGTTTTGCACAAGAACACAACCCTTTATTAAAATCTGTTATTTTAATAAAATATAATATCCACAATATTTTTCCTCTTGCGACCCCACGTGACAATTGGCAAATACTACAGATTACCTAAGTTAATACTTAGAGTTAAAACAATAATGATTGAACAAAATATATTAAAAACTACTGGATTTATCTTTCAGCTGGATTAATGCTTTTTATGAGGTCCCTCCAAAAATCCAAGTTTTTGAGAAAACTAGGAATAAACCATCACAGATATGTAAAGTAGTGTTTTTAAATAGATTATTTCATTAATAATAAATGGTCCTTTTATTTTATTTTATACTTCTCTGGCTACTATTAAGGTCGAACATTACTTCATGATGTATTTCAGTTCTTCATAAATCTTTCAATCATGTCCTTTTTCCATTTTTCCATTGCTATCTTAGAGTTCTCATATGATTTTGATTTATACGAATTTGTCATACATTAAAAATATAATTCTTAGCCAGGTGCGGTGGCTCACGCCTGTAATCCCAGCACTTTGGGAGGCTGTGGTGGGTGGATCACCTGAGGTCAGGAGTTCAAGACCAGCCTGGCCAACATGGCGAAACCCCGTCTTTACTAAAAATACAAAAATTAGTCAGGCGTGGTGGTGCATGCCTGTAATCCCAGCTACTCAGGAGGCTGAGGCAGGAAAATTGCTCGAACCCCGGAGGCAGAGGTTGCAGTGAGCTGAGATTGCACCACTGCACTCCAACCTAGGTGACTATATAAATATTTCTTGTAGACGTTTGTTCCAGATACCTAGTTTGTAGCTTAATTTTAAATGTTGATAACCACACTTGAATGCTTGTTCTCTGCTAAGCTGACAATATATAAGGGCCACAAAGCTATTGCACCAAGTAGACTCTACAGAGGTGTGCAGGAAGTGGGCACAGGTTCTACTTCTTCCTCCCTTATCAGTTTCTCGGTCATACCACACCCAGGTGTCGCTAATTCTACTCTCACTGACAGAGCATTGGAGAAGGTTCAAAAGCAGTGCTGACCGCGAAGTCATCCCTTCTCTCTCAGCATTTGATGAGCCTTTCCCACATCTCTCTCTTCAAACCACACAGCAGCCTCCACAGGTCTCATTTGCCACCCACAGCCCTCACACTTCTCCCGATGGTTCCTGCTGTTTCCCCAGCTCCCTGCATATTGTCATTATCCTACGGCTTTAGTCTTGGATTCCTTCTTTCATTATATACTCAATCCCGGGCTGACATTACTTCCTTCTACCACTTCAATGACCACCTCCATGTCCATAGCTCTTAAATTTGTATCTCCATTCCTACTTAAGTTTTTCATATTCAATTTTTCGTTTTCAGGAGACTATTAGACACCTGGATGTTCCATCTGTATCACATACTTCTATGTTTTAAACCAAAACTGTACTCTACCCCTCCTTTCTCAATCTAGGATGGTGTATGTCCCTCCTCACTAAATAGCCTCATCATCCAATCATTAAGCCATACATCTGGAAGTCATCTTCAACCCGTCTTCCTCATGCTCCATACACAGTGTGCTGCCTCTTGTAGTTGGTCTCTAAAAATGTTCATAATCGACACCATTTTTTATTTCCATCACCTCTTAATTAATGCTTGCCTCCATCTTTGCCTTTCTGAATCTTTCTTAGTCACAGTAGTATCATCTTTCCAAAATCAATATCTGATTATGTTACCCCTCTATGTCTTCACACATGGAATGGCTCCTTACGACCTATATGATGAGGTCCAGACCATTTAACAGGGACTCCAAGATCTTCCACAATCAACACTGCTCTCTTCTGAGCTCTAGTGCTACATGACTGCCCACTGTCCCCCACGCAAGGAATGCTATTTTCTCGCATCCAAATCTTTGGCCACATTATTCCATATCCCTGTTTCACCAAATTCTCACTCAATTCAATGTGACTACATACATCCGTGAAGGTCCTCTCTTTCAGGACTCCACGTTAAACAGCCTGATTTGATAAAGAATGAAAAGTACCTTGTAAGACAAAAGGTGCCATAAGTGCAGAGAAACATAGATAAATCTTAAATATACAGTTGAAAGTTAGATATTAAAATGTTAACATTTGTAATATTAAAAAAACTTGCAAGTTTACTTGAAAAGTACTAAAAATCTCCAATAAAAATGGAGAAAGTATAAAGAGAAAATTCACAAAATCAAATCCCAAATCCTAGCAACCAAGGTAAGAGTCATGGATCCAGAAGTAGTCGGCAAATGCCAATGAAACTAGTAACTTACTCAGAGTCATACTGGCACAAACATTAAAAGAAGAATAACATATTTTGACTGTGGGGATCTAGAGGAGAGGGGACTCTCCAGTGAGGAACACTTTCGGTGGCTGATCAATAGGCACTGCTCCCTCTACTGCCTCACCTTCTCTGGAGCCTGCCAAGACGTGAGACATCTATACTTTCCGCTCAGTCACAGGCTTATAAGATTAATCCTCTTCCTCTCCTATTCTTTATTAACATCTCTTCAGACTTAAATTCAAGAAGGGGCTTAAAATGAGCCATCTTTGATGTGAAAACGTGTGTGAGATAGGCTACTAAACATCGCCATGAAACATACAAGAAGGAAACTCAGATGGCATGTGACCTGCTTGCACGGTCCTTTCTTGGAGGAGATGTCCCACACAAACATCAAACATCTTGCCAAGGTGTGTGTGGTGGCAGTGTGGAATTTGTAGGCAGGCACACCTTTGCTGATGACTGGTTGGTTTTAAGCTCTCACCACCATCTGACTGCTGAGGTAAGAGGAAGGCATTGCTGACGCTGATCTACATGAATTCAAGTTGCTTGATTTTAACTCACAGATGTTTCTTGTTGGCTTTGAAATATAAACAGTCATATAAAGAGCCACTGCAAGTATTATCCAGATCATCAGCAAAGCCATCAAATGCATCAGAAAGCAAACAAGTTAAATTAAAAACACATAAACATGGAGATTTAAACAAAATCGCTAATTGTCTAAATGGTTAAAATTCTATGCCATAGGCTATAGCAATCCTTTTCTGTTTTCTGCCTGTCCAGCCTATACTGCTCCTCAGAGACACAGAAGCCTATGCATTAGCATGTAAGCCTATCTGGAAGAGTTCAAAGGGCTTCAACTTGTCAGTAGAGATGTTTTCCTCATAGATCAGGGGAAAATTCCCGATTTAGTTAATCCACCAATTTTAAATAATCTGATGTTCCATATCAGAAACCCACATGACATGAACATGTGACAGAAAGTAGGTGTGGATGTCTGTCTTAACAGGACCACTTAGGCTCCACGTGAAAGCACAGTGCTCTGAAGGGGCTCCAGTGGGCCTCAGTGAGAGATTACGCTGAAAGCTATTGGCAGAACATGGCAAGGCAGAATGTCAGATTTCATACTCGGCAGACATCTACAACAACTGATGCCTTGTAGTCAAAGACTGTTAAATTACCTGTGAAGGGTTACTGGCAGCCTTGAATGTTTTTCTCATTGTTTATTTAGTTCCAAAAGCTCTCGGTCTTTGTGCTGATTGCCCTAACTGACAGCACAGGAAATCTGGACTTTGTAAACAGGGCCCAGCTCTATTGAATTACAGGTCGCAGGTCTGTGATCAACCTGCAGGGCGGGACCTGTACAGAGAAACCCTCGCCTCTCAGAACAAAGGAGCTTCGTATAGAAGCAAACATCATTGCTGTAAATAACAGCATAAGAAAGATGAACTGGAAAAGGGGCATGTAAACACTCATAAACTCATCCCTTTAAAAAAAGGTTTTAATGTGACAGAACACGTAAACTACTCTACTAATGAGAGAACAGTGAATGATCACAGGATTCACACTTCCACAAGGTGGTTATTCCTGACTGCAAGGGGGCTATCCAACATTTGCGGTCAACCAATATGGAATAAGAATGTGAGCTGCTCTACTTCCATAAAAACCAGTCCCAAACACACAATTCAGTAGCATCTACCTTTGTAAAAGCAGCATAAACTGAAAATATTATGAACAGATTATACATTTATATGGGAAATATTTTAAATTTAGTTGTTAATTAAAAGACATAAATAGAAAAAGAAAACTCCTAAGTTAGCTGAACGAGAGGCAATAAATTGGCATGAGGAGAAACCTCTCTGTCATGACCATCTAGTTCATCTTCGTGAACATTAAATACAAGAACATACAGTAGAAAAGGAAATCTTATCAAGGACTTCAAAATGCATTAGTATCAGGCAACCGTTTCTTGTCTGAACTTTACTTACTAAAACAGATACTGTATGTTATCACATTATCATGTCCCAAAGACCCCTTTTTGCAGGTTGAAATGAGAAAAATCAGGGTTTCATTAGCATACTCACTGAAGCTGATCACTTTAGGCTCTATTTTTGAACACTGAGATGTAATCTATAGAGAAATGGTGGTCTCTATGAGCTATTTTTTTCCTTAGACCTAGTATGGAAAGTGTGAATTATAATTTCATAAAGTTATAAAAACAAACAAAAGATACTTTTAATGAATGTTGCCTTTATTCCTGCTAGTTTTTTAATCCTCAAAGCTCAAATAGAAGTAGAACTTCGATCAAACAACGTATATCTTTATGAATGACCTTTAATCATTGGTAAATACAATTATCACTAAAAAATTATTTTCAAACTGACTTGGCTACAAGATGTATCTTTCCCAAGACAACATATGCTTAGATAACACTGTATCAAACAATTCAGATATACATACTACAGAATATTTAAATGCCTAACCACAACATATGGGCTACTACACAGTTTCCTGGAGCAAGGAGCTACTGCACAAGCCAGTGCTGAGCTATAATCAGACTCACGTGGGTAATATATCGCCATAATTCTGCTTCAATTAAAAGCATATTTCAGCAGAAGCCCAGGATGTCAGCTCTATGCATTTTAATAATGCCAGCCTACAACTCTGCTTATGCTAAATGTACATTACTCAAATGGATTCAGAATTATGCTTTACATAAAGACTGAGCATATTAAGACAAAATCCTGCATATCGTAAGTATGTATTAATGGGCACAGTCCCAGAATCTGCTGGCAGTTCTATACAGTGTGCATAAAAATCAGTAAATCGATATCAACTAAGATTTCACTAATATTTTCATTCGAAAGTATTTCTCATTCTTGTCCTCCCAAAGACACAGCAAAGAAGGAGATGAGCAGGAGAATCTTGAGAGCTGTGAATGTCACTATGCGTAGTGTATACATAGGATAGACCTTGGGAGTTACTACGGTCATAATGATTTACCCTACACTTAAAGTGATAATATCAGAGATGCACAACTTTTATTGCATAAAGAACTCTGATGGTCTCAAATTAGTGTCCCCTCATGCCCCATCCCCCAACTTCCATGTAGGGTACTAAACAATTTACAGAATTAAAAAAAATATCTACTTCATCATTGGTAGTTTTCACTATGTAAGCTGCAGTGAATGCTACTGAAAGGCATAAATATAGCTTCTGTAAATTCCAACACCTCAAAGAAAGACAGTTTCATATTTAGCATGATTAACATAATCAGGTAAAGTTGCCGAGGGTAATTTGATACTTGGGGGGGAAAGTGAGATGTCATTAGAGCCATCTTCAAACAAACAGCCAATTAAACAGTGACAATGCCATTATTTGAAGATCCTCCTGTTATTTCTTTTAACTCTTTATACTAAGTTTTATATGGGTATTAAGATTTTTCAAAACTAAAGGCTGAAACCTTGATGCTCACTACAAAGATGCGTTTAATGAACTGTATGGGAAGAATTTAAGCAGCAGCAAGTCATAGGGCAGAATAGCTGTGAGGTCAGCTGTTTAATACAACAGGACCAAGAAAAATCGTCTACTTCGAAGGATACACAGGATTCGAGGTGGGAGACATAATGTCCATCGCACATCTGCACAGTTGTAGAGTTTACAAAGTCCTTTCATATTAGCTATCAGAATATACATCTGAATACTTACATATACTATGATAAATTAATTGAACTGTCATATGTCATGGGTTGAAGTGTGTCCCTCAAAAATTCACGTGTTAAAGTTCTAATCCCCACCACCTCCGAAAATGACCTGTATTTGGGAACAGGGTCATTGTAGATGTAATTAGTTAAGATGAAATCATGCTGGAGTACCGTGGCTCCCTAATTCAACATGTCTAGTGTCACTTTAAAGGCAGGAAATTTGGACAGATACAGACACACACAAAGAATGTCATGTGAAGACTGGAGTTACGCCGCCACAAGCCAAGGGACCACCAGGAGCAGAGAGGCCTAGAACTGTTCCATCCTAGTGACTTCAGAGGACGCATGGCCCGACCAACACCTTGATCGCAGACTTCTGGCCTCTGTAACTGTGAGAGAATAAATTTCTGTTGCTTAAGGCTCCCATTTTGTGGTACTTTGTTATGGTGGCCTGTGCAGACAAACATATCCCATGTTTGTTTCAGTTTTGATGATGACTTTTATAATATTAGCCATATGTAATAATTATAAAACTGGAGATGTGCAAAAGGGTATTTAGTCATTGATGTTTGTTACAATCGCCTCCAAAAGGGCTGCATTTTCTGGAAACGTGTGTTGGCCTACACCACTAGCCTACATTGACAGAAATAATCAAATGAACACTAGAAAACCTGTTACTGGTTACTCCAAGGTGACTACTCAGTATGTATATGTCACACAGTCTCCTCCCGAGTTCTCTAAATTATGTTTGGTGACTGAAGCAAAAATTAGAACACTGTCTAACATGGTCTCAATGCACGTAGTTATTCTATATAATTTTATAAATGAGAGATGGTCAAGGAGAGGAAATGGAAACAAAGTTTCTACACTTTGCTCAAACTGGTAAAATGTTGACACCAACAGACTGTGATAAGTTATGTATTTATAATGTTTATATACATACATACACACACACATATATATATAAAACCTAGAATAATCACTAAAAAAGCTTTAAGAAGAGATATACTGAAAAATGAAAACTGACTTCTAAAAAAAGTTCAAGTAAACCACAAGCAGGCAGGAAAAAGAAAACTGAGAAATGAAAAACAGAACAAACAAAATGAAAAAATAAAATGGCAGACTTAAGACCTAGCATATCAATAGGTATGTTAACGGCAGGTGGTTAAACATACCAACTTAATAACAGCGATTGTTAAAGAGGATTTAAAAATATGTGGCCCAATTATATACTGCGTATAAGAAGCTCGTTTAGAATATAATGATATTTGTAGCTTGAAAGTAAAAGGATAAAAAGAGATATACCATACTAACATTAATTTTTTTAAAGCAGGATTGGCTATATTATTCTCAAATTAAGTTTACTTCGATGCAAATATAATCAATAGGGACAGAAATGACATTACATAAAAATAAAGGGTCAGTTCACTGAGATAATACATTAATTTTAAATGTGGACTCACCAAGCAACAGAGCTGTAAAATACATGAAGCCAAAGGAAACCAAGGTGTGATCTCAGGCAGTGGCAACAGTCCAGATTTGAGCAGCTCTGAGCAGACTAGACGTGATCAGATAAAGCAGGGAGTGAAAGAATCAAAGGGCTGAGGGACGGAGCTAAAACCTCCAGCTTCAACCCTTGGGCAGTGATAGCCTAAAAGGAGACAGGAAGCTGAGGGAGAGGAGGAAGAGCAGATTTATGGTGAAAGGGGAAAGGGAGTGGGGAACATCTCTCTACTTTCTCCTGGTATTGAGCTAATTGTCCTCATGCATCTCCTGTTGGTGGGAAGCTGGGAAGGGCGGCTGTAGATCCACTGGCTCTGATAGTAAAATTAGTCAAGTAAAATCAGAGTGAGAAGGAGGTGGAGGAGAAGGGGAGTGGGCCTGGGGATGCTGGAAATCACAACAGTGAAAAGGGAGGTGATATGGTTTGTCTGTGTCCCCATCCAAATCTCAACTTGAATTGTATCTCCCAGAATTCCCACATGTTGTGGGAGGGACCCAGGGGGAGGTAACTGAATCATGGGGGCCAGTCTTTCCCATGCTATTCTCATGACAGTGATTAAGTCTCACAAGATCTGATGGGTTTATCAGGAGTTTCCACTTTTGCTTCTTCCTCATTTTCTCTTGCTGCCACCATGTAAGAAGTGCCTTCTACCCTCTACCATGATTATGAGACCTCCACAGCCATGTGGGACTGTAAGTCCAATTAAACCTCTTTTTCTTCCCAGTTTCAGGTATGTCTTTATCAGCAGCATGAAAATGAACTAATACGGTAAATTGGTACCAGTAGAGTGGGGTGTTGCTGAAAAGATACTGAAAATGTGGAAGCAATTTTGGAACTGGGTAAGAGGCAGAGATTGGAACAGTTTGAAGAGCTCAGAAAAAGACGGGAAAATGTGGGAAAGTTTGGAACTTCCTAGAGGCTTGTTGAATGGCTTTGCCCAAAATGCTGACAGCGATAAGGAAAATAAGGTCCAAGCTGAGCTGGTCTCAGATGGAGATGAGGAACTTGTTGAGAACTGGAGTAAGGTGACTCTTGTTATGTTTTAGCAGAGACTCCTGGCATTTTGCCCCTGCCCTAGAGATGTGTGGAACTTTGAACTTGAGAGATGATTTAGGGTATCTGGCAGAAGAAATTTCTAAGCAGCAAAGCATTCAAGAGATGACTTGAGTACTGTTAAAGGCATTCAGTTTTATAAGGGAAGCAGAGCACAAAAGTTTGGAAAACTTGCAGCCTGACTATGTGATAGAAAAGAAAAACCCACTTTCTGGGGAGAAATTCAAGCTGGCTGCAGAACTTTGCATAAGTAGCAAAGAGTCTAATGTTAATCCCCAAACCTATGGGGAAAATGTCTCCAGGCCATGTCAGAGACCCTCATGGCAGCCCCTCCCATCACAGGCCTGGAGGCCCAGAGGCAAAAAATGGTTTTGTGGGCTGAGCCCAGGGTCCCTGTGCTGTGTGCAGCCTAGGGACTTGGTCCCTGTGTCCCAGCCACTCCAGCCATGGCTGAAAGGGGCCAATGTACAGCTCAGGCTGTGGCTTCAGAGGGTGGAAACCCCAAGCCTTTGCAGCTTCCACATGGTGTTGAGCCTGCGGGTGCAGAGAAGTCAAGAATTGAGGTTTGGGAACCTCTGTCTAGATCTCAGAAGATGTATGGAAATACCTGGATGTCCAGGCAAAAGTTTGCTGGAGGGGCGGGGCCCTTATGGAGAGCCTCTGCTAGGGCAGCGTGCAAAGAAAATGTGGGGTCAGAGCCCCCACACGGAGTCCCCACTGGGGCACCACCTAGTGGAGCTGTGAGAAGAGGACCACCATCCTCCAGACCCCAGAATGGTAGATGCACTGACAGCTTGAACTGTGCACCTGGAAATGCCACAGACACTCAACACCAGCCCAGGAAAGCAGCCAGGAGGGGGGCTATACCCTGCAAAGTGACGCGGGCAGAGCTGCCCAAGGCCATGGGAACCCACCTCTTGCATCAGCATGACCTTGATGTGAGACATGGAGTCAAAGGAGATCATTTTGGACCTTTAAAACTTGACTGCTGGATTTTGAATTGCAATGGGCCCTGTTGTTTTGGCCAATTTCTCCCATTTGGAGTGGCTGTATTTACCCTCTGTACCTGTACCCCCATTGTATCTAGGAAGTAATTAGCTTGCTTTTGATTTTACAGGCTCATAGGCGGAAGGGACTTGCCTGGTCTCAGATGAGACTTTGGACTGTGGCCTTTTGGGTTAATGCTGAAATAAGACTTTGGGGACCACTGGGAAGGCATGATTGGTTTTGAAATGTGAGGACATGAGATTTGGAGTGCCCAGGGGAGGAATGATATGGTTTGGCTGTGTCCCCATCCAAATCTCAACTTGAAATGTATCTCCCAGAATTCCCACGTGTTGTGGGAGGGATCCGGGGGCAGTGATTGAATCATGGGGGCCAGTCTCTCCTGTGCAAATTCTCGTGATCATGATTAAGTCTCACGAAATCTGATGGGTTTATCAGGGGTTTTCACTTTTGCTTCTTCCTCTTTTTATCTTGCTGCCGCCATGAAAGAAGTGCCTTTCACCCCCGCCAGTTTTATAAGATTCTGAGACCTCCCCAGACATGTGAAACTGTAAGTCAAATTAAACTTCCTTTTCTTCCCAGTCTCGGGTATGTCTTTATCGACAGCAAACGGATTAATACAGTGAGGAAGGAAGGGAGTGGAACAGTTCAAAGAGAAGGACATCTAGGAAAACGTGGTTTCTCATGAAAACAAGTTAACAACACTTAACCAAACCATCAATAACAAGTGCCTGGTTGAAAAATAAGCAGTATACTCCTACCCCAAGGTCCCAATATGGAAAAGAGACCCAGTTACCACAAGCAGCCTGGCCTGGGAAGCTCCTTGGTCTTGAGGGCCCAAGACCCTCTTCCCCTTGCAGGTGACATGAAGGTGGCCAGGTGCACAGGCCAGGGACTCCACTACATCTTTCCCCACCAACAGACACCTGGTGACCTGGCCAGGGAAACCCTTTCTGCCCCCTTAGGCAGCCACAGCAGAGTTCACTGGGAGCTCCAGCAGCCTCAGATCAAACAAGGAAACTGAAATATCACAAAAGCACAAAAAATTAAACCACCACTGGAACCATGACCCATAACATTAGGCTATGGTCCACATGCTAAATCTAAACAAGGGAAACATCTACTAAAAAAAAAAAATCTAACTATGACCTAGAGTCTCATGACATAATAGACAAAATGTCCTGGATATAATAAAAATCACCTGTCACACCAAGAACCAGGAAAATCTCAACATGAATGAGGAAAGACAGTCATCTGATGCTAACACCAAGGTGAATCAGACGCTGGAGAAATCCGGCAAGAATTTTAAAGCAGGCATCATAAAAATGCTTTCACCATAAATTATAAACTCTCATGAAACAAATGGAAAACTTGTAAATCTCAGCAAATAAACAGAAATTACAAAAATGAAGCAAATGGAATTTACAGAACTGAAAAAATGCAATAAAAATCTTAAAAATAAATGGCTGGGCTCCACAATGCAGTGGCGATGACAGAGGATACCATCAGCAAACTTGAGGGAAGAAGAGAATTCCCCAACAGAAGGGCAGAGAGAAAGAGCAGTCTGGAACAAAATGCACAGAGCTCGAGCGAACATGGGGACAATGACAGAAGCCCCACCACTCACATCTTGGAGCTCAGAAGGAAGATGAGGGGCTGCACAAAAAAAAGTATTTAAAGGCTGCAAACCTCCCAACTTTGGTGAAAGACAAATACCTGCAAATCAAGAAGCTGAGAACCTGAAGAAGGAAAACTCCAATCCAGGTAAAGACACATCATAATTAAACTTTTGAAATTTAAAGACAAAGAAAAAAAATCTTGAAATCAACCAGAAAGAAACAAGGTATTATTTATGTGGGAACATCAATTCAAACAAAAGCAGATTTCTCATCTGAAAATACGAAGATCAGAAGAAAGGGGTGCCTGCTAAGAGAAAAGAACCATTAACTGTGAATTCTATCTGGCAAAACTATCTTTCAGGTAAGAAGAGGAAATAAAAATATCCTTATATAAAGGAAAACTAGAAAAACTTTAGATCTACTGCAAAATTTTAGTTAAAGGGAGTTATTCAAACACAAGAAATGACAAAAGAATAAATCTTCGGTCATCAGGATAGGAAAAGAAACAAGAGAAGCAGAAATATGGGTGCCCACTGTCCTCCTTATGGACATTTGAGATTTATAAATCACATTTGAGATTGAAGCAAAAACTATATTCAAGGCTATAATATTTAAAAGCTGGGAAGTTAAGGTCCCTAAATGGAAGTGAGATTTCCATACCTCACTCAAAGTGGTGAATGTGAGACTGAGATAGGTCATGCATGTACATGCTAATACCTAAAGCAATCACTATGGAAACTATACAAAGAGACATACTCCAAAAGAAGCACCCCAGCCTTTATGATGACCATGTAATATATCATATTGATGCCAAACTGGGTCACTGATGTCCAGGACTTGCTCCTCAAGTCACTTCTTCCCACCCCTAGATAATTTAAGGGTAGTCAGGATCAAGCAGAACAAACCACAATGAAAACAAGCACACAAAAACCATAGACAATTGAACAAATGTAGCAGTCAAACTCTGGGAAAGACAATAAAATTTAAGTCAAGAGACTGTGTAGGTTGGAGCTCAAAGGTCTCCAGTACAGTGGAAAGAATACCAAATTAAAATTTTAGGTCCTGGAAATTTGAGTTATAACCCTCCTATTGTCAATTTTAAGAAATAGCACGCAAATCACTTCGTAACTTGTGTCTTATTTCCTTCAGCAAAATATTGAACAACGTTATTTGAACATGACTTTCACTTCTAAAACAGTTCAGTTTCTATGTTCCTTGACTTGCTGATTGAGTTAAATTAGGTGAGAGTTAGTTTGCTAATGAGTATGCACATAGACAAGACCTGCCTGAAGGCAGGAGGAAGAGGAACAGCTGCTGAGCAGCCTGGGATATGTTCTCTGGAATCAGAAAAGAAATAAGAAAATGGATGGTAATGATTGAAGAGGCAAGACAGAAAGAAAAAAGACCCACGTTTCCATACGATAATTCACTGTCAGAAACAAGAGGCAATTTTTAAGTGCTAAAACTGCAACAAAAATAGATCAGTTAAATGATGGAGGCAATAATACTGACACTAACATGGCCACTGACAACAATTTAAATGATAGTATTTAGAATTTTTAATGTCATTTACTCAAATTTTAAAAATGGAAGGCATTTTATGAAGGATTTATACTTTATAAGAGATTAAAACAAATCCGTCTTTCTTTCTTTCTTTTTTCGTGATAAGTTCTCTGTCACCCAGGATGGAGTGCAGCAGCACAATTACTGCAGCCTCAACCTCCCAGGCTCAGGCGATCCTCCCACTTCAGCCTCTGGAGTAGCTGGGATCACAAGCATATGCTTGGATACTTCTTTAAATATTTTGTAGAGACGGGGTTTCCCTATATTGCCCTGGCTGGTCACAAACTCCTGGGCTCAAGTGATGCTCCTGCCTCAGTCTCCCAAAGTGTTCAGATTATAGGTGTGAGCCACTGTGCCTGGCCTCTTCCTTTCTTTAAAAATTTGGGACATAAAAAATAAATTTAAAAAGTAATCCCATTTACAATAGCCATAAATAAAATTAAATACCTAGGAATTAACCAAAGAAGTAAAAGATCTCTATAATGAATACTATAAAACACTGATGAAAGAAACTGAAGAGGACATCAAAAAATGAAAACATATTCCACATTCATGGATTGGAAAAATCAATATTGTTAAAATGTCCATATCACCCAAAACAATCTACAGATTCAATGCAATCTCTATCAAAATGCCAATGACATTCTCCACAGAAACACAAAATCCTAAAATTTACATGAAATCAGAAAAGACCCAGAATAGCCACAACTATCCTAAGCAAAAATAACAAAACTGGAGGAATCACATTACCTGACTTCAAATTACGCTACAGAGCTATAGTAACCAAAACAGCATGGTATTGACATAAAAACAGACACATAGACCCAGGGAACAGAATAGAGAACCCAGAAACAAATCCACATACCTACAGTGAACTCATTTTCAATAAACGTGCCAAGAACATTCACTGTGGAAAAGATAGCCTCTTCAATAAATGGTGCTGGGAAAACTAGATATCCACACGCAGAAGAATGAAACTAGACCTCTATTTCTCACCATATACAAAAATCAAATAAAAATGGATTAAAGACTTAAATCTAAGACCTAAAACTATGAAAGTACTACAAGAAAACATTGGGGAAACTCTCTAGGACACTGGTCTGGGCAAAAATTTCTTGCAAAATACCCCACAAGCACAGTCTACCAAAGCAAAAATGGACAAATGTGATCACATCAAGTTAAAAATCTTCTGCACAATAAAGAAAACAATCAACAAAGTGAAGCAATAATGCACAGAATGGGAGAAAATATCTGCAAACTGCCTATCTGACAAGGGATTAATAACTAGAATATATGAGAAGCTCAAACAACTCTTAAGGATAAAACTCTAATAATCTGATTTTAAAATGGGCAAAAGATTTGAATAGACATTTCTCAAAAGAAGACATATAAATGGCAAACAGGCATATGTAAAGGTGCTCAACATCATCAACCATCAATCAAAATGTAAATCAAAACTACAATGAGATATGCATCATCTTACTCCAGTTAAAATGGCTTATATTCAAAAGGCAGGCAACAAAAATGCCAGAGAAAATGTGGAGAGAAGGGACCCTTGCACAGTGTTGTTGGGAACCTAAGTATAACCACTACAGAGAACAGTTTGGAACTTCCTCAAAATACTAAAAGTAGAGATACTATATAATCCAGCAATCCCACTGCTGGGTATATACACAGAAGAAAGGTAATCCGTACATCAAAAAGGTATCTGTGATCCCATGTTTGTTGCAACACTGTTCACAATAGGATTTGGAAGCAACCAAAGTGTCCATCAACAGATGACAAATGAATAAAGAAAATGCAGTAGATACATACAATGGAGTACTATACAGCCATAAAACAGAATGAAATCCTGTTACCTGCAACAACATGGATAGAACTGGAGGTCACTATGTTAAGTGAAATAAGCCAGACACAGAAATAAATGAGAACATCACATGTTATTTATTTGTGGGATCTAAAAATTAAAACAATTGAACTTATGGAGACAGTTGACAGAATGATGGTTACCTGGGGCTGAGAAGGGTAATGGCAGGGTGGGGAGAGAAAGTAGAGATGGTTAATGTGTATAAAAAAATTGGAAAGAATAAATAAGACCTACTATTTGGTAGCACAACAGGGTAACTATAGTAAATAATAATTTAATTGTACATTTTAAAATAACTAAGAGTATAATTGGATTGTTACTAACACAAAGGATAAATGCTTGAGGGGATGCATACTTCACTCTCCATGATTGCATGCCTGTATCGAAACATCTCAGGTATGCCATAAATACATACACCTACTATGTACTCACAAAAGTTAAAATAAAAAATGGGACTACACGTACACTATATCTAAGACCCAAAATGAAGAGGTTGTTTCTACTGCTAAGGCAGTCACACAGATACACATGAAAATGCAGATCTCTGTGCCATACAAGAAGCCATTCTAGTTTTTCGCATAGGCTCTGAATTATAGCAGACATCTAAAGGGAGGGTAGGGAGCAGACACCCACCCCAGGTGCTTCTGGTATCAACTGTCTGTTCTGTGCAACACTTGGAGAAATCTTGGTTACAGAAATGAATCCTATGGATCAAAAATCAAGAAAATATTAACCTTCAGCATTTGTTTGTAGAATGCAAATGAAATTAAATGTATGTAATAAAAGTCAACAATGAAATATTTAAAACGAGGAAATGAAAAAGAAAGAAGACAACAATTCAAGGTTTGGTTATAGGATTGGTTCAGAAGAACCAAAAAAAAAAAAAAAAAAAAAAACCCCAGATGATAGGTTGTTGAATCAAGCATTTCAGATGATTCATTTGTAGTACTTTCTTACTTGACAAAGCAAGATGGATAAATTTTGATTGTATTATACATACAAGAAATTCCAAGGTTACAAACAAAAAAAGTGCTTTTGAACCTATCATCAGATTTTTCTTCATTCATTTGCTTAGTGATTTTATTGCCAACCACCCCAAATCCTGGGAGGGTATAAAGTTGATGTTTGTAAGATAAGCTCAAAGATCAGGTGGTAAGAGATGCATGTGCATATGGGTACAGTGTGCATTGCTACCTACCCCTATAACATGATCCCTCACAAGGACTGTGACTTCAGTGCTTAGTACATGGCCAGGCACTAGAATACCACATCCCATCCATTTGGAGACCAGGGATCCATGTACACGACAGTGGGAGCTACAAATGAAAGTCTGTTATATAACTGCTCTGCCTCCTAGTCTTACACTTAATGCCTGTTCAAGCAGGCTTCACGTGATAGGTGCGGTCAACGGAGGTTTCAGGCACTGACAAGTTTGACCACGGCTGGAAAAGACATTCCTGTTCCCCAAGAGGGCGCCACAAATATTTCTGTTCACTCAAGGTCAAGAGGCAGCTGTAACGAGGCCTGTTAACAGCAGCTGCTTCTCTTTCTGAAGAGCAATCCAAACTCAACTAAGAAACAGACATTTTGTTAATATGTTTACAGGGACAGAATTTTCCACGAAAAGATGGGATAATTGTTGCAACGCTTTTTTCATATATTAAATTCTCTAGTTAAAAATCTGCAAAGTATGACAAAATGGAATTCTAAAGCCATTAAAATATAAGCCATCTGAAATTTTACATATTAAGTAACATATTGTTTTATAATAGTGTTGTTTAAAAAGCTGAATGTAAAAACCAATAAAATGTAGAATAACTTGCTTTCAATGAACATTTCCTCTTCTTAACAAATTCTAAGATTGCTGCATAAATGAGATTTTGCTATAAAATTTGGGTCCACTACAACGCAGAAAACTGAGAGTTCTTTATAAATTGTTTTGTAACATGTAAAACATGGATTAAAAAAAATCGAGTAGTTCTTAACAATGTATCAGGGTTTGACCAAGAAAGATAACAAGGGCATAAGGATTACTAACATGATGTTTTGAAAATCTTACCCCCTGATAACCTGCAGGTCCAGAGAGCTCCACCAAATGGGCACAGTTGTAAGGAGACAATTAAATAAGTAATCACTTCCAAAGTTATTAATGAATTATTACACAGGACCATACTTCACTGGCTTTCACTGCTACCCATATTACAAATAATGTGAAAAGTCAGATATGGAGTGAACTGGATATTTAAAAGCGATGCATAACCCAATGGTTTGCTGCAGTACTTGGGAATGTTCCATTCAGGACAAAAAAAAAAAAAAGGAATGAAGGTTAGTCAATGGAAATGAGAGAAAAATTAGAGCTAAAGAAAGTGTGGTTGGATTTTACAAAGAAACCGAGGAGAACTGTGGAGCTCCAATGATTCTATGTGGCTGCTGGAAGAAGGGGCTGATGTGGGATGAAGACTGTGCATTAACTGTCAGAGCAGGATGATCTCTCTGTATACAAGAATGATGGGCATCTGTTGTTCAGGTGAATAAGATTTTTAGCCAGGAACACAGACACTGCCAGCATTCATTCATTCATTTATTAATTCTTTCATCAAAACCCTCAGCCGAGTCTCAGGCCTTCAAAGAGTTTACAGTAGGAGAGCTAGACAGCCAACCAGGTGATTTCAACAGAGCACGTAAGTGCTGGAGGGAGGTAGGTAGGGCACTGTGTCCACTCAGAAGGGTTTCAGAATTGGCTCTTGGAATCAGAGCGGCTCAGCTTCCCAGCACCAGGGGAGGGAAGAGGGTGCTGTGTGTGTGCAAAGGCCAAGGCCTTAGGAGATGAGACATGGAGGAGTGGGCATGGCATGTTTGGTGTATACCCGTAGTTCAAGAGGGCTGAGGTGCAGGATGTGGGAAGGAATGAAGAGGAATGAGCCCAGGAGTGGCGGGGGTCAGTTCACAAAGGGCCTAGGCCCATGCGTTCCCACAGAGACACCTGGGAAATGTCTATTGTGGGCCAGATCCTGCTCTAGCCCCTGGGTCCTCTGTGCTGGAGAAAAAGGGGCCCATGCCATGTCAGTACACATCTGACAGATGTTTAAGATGAGAGAGTATGCCAAATGGCATTGTATCACGCTGAATGTTTTAGAGATGAGAGAGTATGCCAAATGGCATTGTATCATGCTGAATGTTTTGGGCTGTTGTGAAGATACTTACAGTTTGGGGTATTTGAGGAAATCATTTTGTCCCTGAGTAAATATAGCAAAACCACCAAGGGGAATTTTTCATACATTAGGAAACACTCAAAAGGAAGCTTCTGTGTTGCTTCCATTTCAGTGACATGAAAATGTCCCTGATGTATAGGACACAGACAGTGATGAGCAAACATACCACTGACACCATGTCAAAAGCAAGGAATGAAGAAAATAAAAAACAAGCATCATTACTAAAGTCTTTATTAAATGAATAATGAAAACAAAGGAAACGGCTAAAGGAAATGGCTTTCTAAACTTCCATGAAAACTAGTTTTGATTAAATACATAACCTAATGAACGTATTTTTCTGTGTTACCCTTCACATGGCCAAAGTCAACTGCTGCTGTTCCCAAAACGTCATAGGAAGAGAGATTCATAGTGCAAGTTAGGATCTGACCTGAAGTACTACAGACTTGGGAAGAGAACGCAGGGGAGTGGGTGGGTGGGTAATTCTAATTTTCAAGATTGGCAAACACATTTCCCAACCCAGCTGAAAACCACAGAAACCTCATTCTACTGCAATGATCTGGGCACTTTGCAAACATTTTTTTTTTTTTAAATTGAGACAGAGTCTCTGTCGCCAGGCTGGAATGCAATGGTTTGATCTTGGCTCACTGCAGCTTCCATCTCCTGGGCTCAAGTGATCCTTCCACCTCAGCCTCCCAAGTAGCTGGGACTATTGGCATGTGTCACCACACCCAGCTAATTTTTTGTTTTTGTAGAGATGGGGTTTCATCATGTTGCCCAGGCTGGTCTCAAACTCCTGGGCCTTGGCCTCCCAAAGTGCTGAAATTACAGGTGTGAGCCACTGCGTCTGGCTGCTTTATAAACTTGTGTTGTGGCATATACCACTTCTGTCCTATAGCACAACAGTTAGATGGCTGGGGCCCTACATCATCTGCTAGGTCACCGTGATCTTGGACAACTGATCTCAAATCTCAATGACTTCGTTTCTTCATATGTGATATGGAGATAGGGGCAGTATCTTTAACAAAGACTTATTGTGAGAATTAAAGGAGTATAACAAATGTAAAGTTAAAAAGTTAATGAATAGAAAGCATTTAAAAGACTCCCATCTACAAAAAGATGCTATAAACTAGAGAAGGTGTAAAATGGGAAAGCAGCACTCAATCAGGACCTTCTCCCATCCCTCCACCCAGTCCTCACTCAGGACCTTCTCCCATCCCTCCACTCACTCCTCACTCAGGACCTTCTCCCATCCCTCCACCCACTCCTCACCAGTCCTCACCCAGGACCTTCTCCTATCCCTCCACCCAGTCCTCACCCAGGACCTTCTCCCATCCCTCCACCCAGTCCTCACCCAGGACCTTCTCCCATCCCTCCACCCAGTCCTCACCCAGGACCTTCTCCATCCCTCCACCCGGTCCACACTCAGGACCTTCTCCCATCCCTCCACCCAGTCCACACCAGGACCTTCTCCCATCCCTCCACCCGTCCACACTCAGGACCTTCTCCCATCCCTCCACCAGTCCCACTCAGGACCTTCTCCCATCCCTCCACCCAGTCCACACTCAGACCTTCTCCCATCCCTCCACCCAGTCCTCACTCAGGACCTTCTCCATCCCTCCACCCAGTCCACACTCAGACCTTCTCCATCCCTCCACCCACTCCTCACCAGTCCTCACCCAGGACCTTCTCCATCCCTCCACCCATCCCACTCAGGACCTTCTCCATCCCTCCCCCAGTCCCACTCAGGACCTTCTCCTATCCTCCACCCAGTCCTCACTCAGACCTTCTCCATCCTCCACCCAGTCCACACTCAGGACCTTCTCCCCCCCCCCCCACCCCCCCCCCCCCCCCCCCCCCCCCCCCCCCCCCTCACCTTCCCCCCCCCCTCCCACTCAACCTTCCCACCTCCACCCTCCACTCAGGACCTTTCCTCCCTCATCCCCTCACCCCTCCCACCCAGTCCTCTACATTTGTCATCTCATTTCACTTCACAATAATCCTAAAAGTGCCAAAAAGAGGCACTTTTACCTAACTGAACATGGTACTTGCATTAGGATTTCAAACTTCAGAGAAAACCACTGATCTTCAATTATACAAAATCAGAGAATAATAAAGCCACTAGAAAATGGGGTGAAAGCACTTGTAATATTAGTAATCGGTTAAATGCGTTATACAAATGCATACTAAGCGTAGGCCCTGAAGTTTGCATAAAGAAGCCACACTGTTGGATGCAACTCCCATAGGAATGTCTACTAATTTCAACAACATAGGATGACTATTTAGGGTCATTATGCCATCTTCAATGTCACCATGTCTGTGATTTTAATCATTTCTCACTTTTGGAGAAGGCTCAAATCCTAAAAATTTCAACCTTTATACGTTTCACTTCATGTATCAAATGACATAATTTATCAGATTTGTGCTTAAATCCAGGAATTACAAACTGTGTTGAAATCAAGCTAATTAAAGTAGAACTCTGCTGGGAAGATCTTGCCTGGAAGGATAACAAAGGCATTCCCAAGTTCCCAAGTGTATTCCGTTTAGAGATGTCAAAATTGACAAGTTTTCTCTAAGTGGGCACAGAAAAAAAATTCAAAGATATACAGAAACACAACCTCAAAAAAACAAAAGGATGCTACAAAGAATAAACTCAGAAAGACAGACACATACAAGTTCAATGGCATGATGGATGCATGCAAGTTAAAAATGGGAAATTGTCCCAGAAAGAGAAGGGTGAATGTTAGAATCAGGAGGACTAAAAGGAGACTTAGGAGCCAGAGTCCAAATTCAAACCACTACTTCCCAGTAGAAAGGAAGTTTTTATCCTGCTGCCTCTTAAACAATGATTGTCATGACAATACTGATGATGATGGTCTAATTTAAATTCAAAATTCAGCACCTACATTTGTGAAGTGTTGTGATCTTGAACAGTTCTTTTGAAATGGAAAATCTATCTGGAGGACAAGGTATGAAACACAAATATTGTCCTACAGTATTAAACACTGTGTCTTAAGACTCTCTTTGAGGTCACACAGAAAAGATGAAAGACTAGACTTTATGAAAAGTAGGTTATATACAAACATTCTCAAGACCTGTTCTCAGAAAATGTTCAGTAAGTAAAACGTAATGAAGGACAAAATAAATCTGGCATTGTGGAAGAAGAAAAGTTATTAAAGGCATCATCCCAGTGTCCACTAACTTCCACCTCTCCATTCAAATCCTATCCACCTGTCAACCCTGCAATTATTGAAAGAGTTTTTGTGTGCACATGGGTGTCCCCTTCCTCTTAGAAGACACATGCCCAGTGACTTCCTCACTGAAAACGATGAGGAACCAAGACCTTTGCTAAAATCTTTGATTTCAGACCCTATTGTCACATGCCAAAATTAGTGCAGAACACTTTTTGCTGGCTATGATTCTATTCACTCAGTCCCTTTATGCCAATGTTTATATGACCCCATCAGTGAGGGCTTAGTCAGGCAAAGCTTGCTCATGTCTGAGAGCTCCGGCTTACTCACCCTCTGCCTGCATAGCTTGTGTCTCAGGTGTATACATGGCGGACTCCTCGTCAAACCCAATGCAGCTCAGGTGTGTATATGATGGGGCTCCTCGTCATGGCCAGTGCAGCTCAGGTGCTCCCTCCTCGACAGGCCCACTATGAGGAGGCAACTCAAAATAATCTCCCTGCAACCCTGAGACCCAAATCCTGCTTTCTCACCTTTAGAACACTTACTTAACCTTTATCTTTTTTTTTAATATTATTATACTTTAAGTTCCAGGGTACATGTGCACAATGTGCAGGTTTGTTACATATGTATACATGTGCCATGTTGGTTTGCTGCACCCATTAACTCGTCATTTAACATTAGGTATATCTCCTAATGCTGTCCCTCCCCTCTCCCCCCACCCAACAACAGGCCCTGGTGTGTGATGTTTCCCTTCCTGTGTCCATGTGTTCTCATTGTTCAATTCCCACCTATGAGTGAGAACATGCGGTGTTTGGTTTTTTGTCCTTGCAATAGTTTGCTGAGAATGATGGTTTCCAGCTTCATCCATGTCCCTACAAAGGACATGAACTCATCATTTTTTATGGCTGCATAGTATTCCATGGTGGATATGTGCCACATTTTCTTTTTTTTTTTTTTCCATAAAAAACTTTCTCAAAAAAAGGGGAAGAATCCAAAGTATTAAAATAATCTTCCAATTTTTGTTTTGGAGGAAAAGGGTAGGATGACAAAATAATTCATATAAAAATTTAAAGCATCACTGCTGTAGATATTCCTCCGGCTCAGTGGGGAACATCCTGAAACTCACACCTCCTCTCTGCACCTTAGGTTCCAGATGCATCACGGGGAACACAGCATCTCCTGGATGCAGGAAGCTGCAGGCATCTGGAATGCTTATTAATTTACCCCACATGCCACATTTTCTTTATTCAGTCTATCATTGTTGGATGTTTGGGTTGGTTCCAAGTCTTTGCTATTGTGAATAGTGCCGCAATAAATAAAGTGCATGTGTCTTTATAGCAGCCTGATTTATAATCCTTTGGGTATATACCCAGTAATGGGATGGCTGGGTCAAATGGTTTTTCTAGTTCTAGATCCCTGAGGAATCGCCACACTGACTTCCACAGTGGTTGAACTAGTTTACAGTCCCACCAACAGTGTAAAAGTGTTCCTATTTCTCCACATCCTCTCCAGCATCTGTTGTTTCCTGACTTCTTAATGATCGCCATTCTAACTGGTGTGAGATGGTATCTCATTGTGGTTTTGATTTGCATTTCTCTGATGGCCAGTGATGATAAGCATTTTTTCATGTGTTTTTTGGCTGCATAAATGTCTTCTTTTGAGAAGTGTCTCTTCATATCCTTTGCCCACTTTTTGATGGGGTTGTTTTTTTCTTGTAAATTTGTTTGAGTTCATTGTAGATTCTGGATATTAGCCCTTTGTCAGATGAGTAGGTTGCAAAAATTTTCTTCCATTCTGTAGGTTGCCTGTTCACTCTGGTTGTAATTTCTTTTGCTGTGCAGAAGCTCTTTAGTTTAATTAGATCCCATTTGTCAATTTTGGCTTTTGTTGCCATTGCTTTTGGTGTTTTAGTCATGAAGTCTTTGCCCATGCCTATGTCCTGAATGGTATTGCCTAGGTTTTCTTCTAGGGTTTTTATGGTTTTAGGTCTAACATGTAAGTCTTTAATCCATCTTGAATTAATTTTTGTATAAGGTGTAAGGAAGGGATCCAGTTTCAGCTTTCTACATATGGCTAGCCAGTTTTCCCAGCACCATTTATTAAATAGGGAATCCTTTCCCCATTGCTTGTTTTTGTCAGGTTTGTCAAAGATCAGATAGCCGTAAATATGTGGCATTATTTCTGAGGGCTCTGTTCTGTTCCATTGGTCTATATCTCTGTTTTGGTACCAGTATCATGCTGTTTTGGTTACTGTAGGCTTGTAGTATAGTTTGAAGTCAGGTAGCGTGATGCCTCCAGCTTTGTTCTTTTGGCTTGGGATTGACTTGGCAATGCAGGCTCTTTTTTGGTTCCATATGAACTTTAAAGTAGTTTTTTTCCAATTCTGTGAAGAAAGTCATTAGTAGCTTGATGGGGATGGCATTGAATCTATAAATTACCTTGGGCAGTATGGCCATTTTCATGATACTGATTCTTCCTACCCATGAGCATGGAATGTTCTTCCATTTGTTTGTATCCTCTTTTATTTCATTGAGCAGTGGTTTGTAGTTCTCCTTGAAGAGGTCCTTCACATCCCTTGTAAGTTGGATTCCTAGGTATTTTATTCTCTTTGAAGCAATTGCGAATGGGAATTGCTTCACTCATGATTTGGCTCTCTGTTTGTCTGTTATTGGTGTATAAGAATGCTTGTGATTTTTGCACATTGATTTTGCATCCTGAGACTTTGCTGAAGTTGCTTATCAGCTTAAAGAGATTTTGGGCTGAGACGATGGGGTTTTCTAGAATATACAATCATCTCATCTGCAAACCGGGACAATTTGACTTCCTCTTTTCCTAATTGAATGCCCTTTATTTCCTTCTCCTGCCTGATTGCTCTGGCCAGAACTTCCAACACTATGTTGAATAGGAGTGGTGAGAGACGGCATCCCTGTCTTGTGTCAGTTTTCAAAGGGAATGCTTCCAGTTTTTGTCCATTCAGTATGATACTGGTATGAAAATAATAAGATAGCTCTTATTATTTTGAGATACGTCCCATCAATACCTAATTTATTGAGAGTTTTTAGCATGAAGCGTTGTTGAATTTTGTCAAAGGCCTTTTCTGCATCTATTGAGATAATCATGTGGTTTTTGTCTTTGGTTCTGTTTATATGCTGGATTACGTTTATTGATTTTCGTATGTCGAACCAGCCTTGCATCCCAGGGATGACGCCCACTTGATCATGGTGGATAAGCTTTTTGATGTGTTGCTGGATTCGGTTTGCCAGTAGTTTATTGAGGATTTTTGCATCAGTGTTCATCAAGGATATTGGTCTAAAATTCTCTTTTTTTTGTTGCGTCTCTGCCAGGCTTTGGTATCAGGATGATGCTGGCCTCATAAAATGAGTTAGGGAGGATTCCCTCTTTTTCTATTGATTGGAATAGTTTCAGAAGGAACGGTACCAGCTCCTCCTTGTAACTTTTGTCTTAAACAACCTTCTAATTCATTTATTTGGGTTTTCTGACATCCCTAACCCACACTCAATAAATGATGACAATGACGATAGTGTTCCCTTTTGCTGATCTTTTCCACTGTTTTATCGCAGGCACTTACATTAGCCTCATCTATAATAAGGACCTTAATACATAATGAAAGAATGAAGGAATGAACACTCAAAGATGTCCAGAGTCTAGTAGGTGAAGACGAACATTTTTAGACCACTTCGCAGTGTAAGTGAGACGTGGGTTATGGTTCTCCAAACAAGGCAGGAGCTCACAAATACCTGAGCAGTTCCTAGAAGGCTTCAAAAGACAGGCAATGGCTTTAGCTCATCTTAAAACATGTGTCCCTCTGCCAGATGACAAGGAGGCAGAGGTGGGAAGGGCATTCTAAACTCTTCATCAAAAACCACAAATCATCACTTTCCCCTAGAAGTACTCTTACCCTGGAGGGCTGCCACTTGTTGAGTACACAGCATATGCCAGAGGTGGAGCTTTACAAACATGACCTCATTACATCTTGAAGATCTGTACCACAACACATTCTATGGAAATAAAACAGGCTCAGAGAGTTTTAAAATCCCTGCCCAGTCAGTAAAGAGCTTCCCATTATGGCTTCCTTCCTCTCATAATAGAACTCACCTTGAAATTATTCAGTGAATAAAATAGGAACTGTCAATGCTGACATCCAGGGAATTCACTAATTAGATACTTACTACATAAATATCTTTATGTTTACACAAACTGACATTTTCAAGTTCCTAATCTCTATTAAGGATAACAGATTGTAACCCTCTCCTGTTTATTCCTTAGAACAATTTCAAAATTCAATCCCTCATCTAGAATGCTCCACTAGGAAGATAACAGAGAAGAGAATGAATTATTCCAAAAAACCCCGTAAGTTAACGTAATTAAAAAACGCAACACCTCCCAAATATGCTGGCCGCGAGTGAAGCATCTGCGTATAGAAAGGGTGACAGGGCTGACTCACGGCTGGCTGAGGGGCATGGGCTGACTGTGCCGGCTGCCCCCACGGTAGAACTGCCACAATTCTAGGATAGGGAAAGCGAAGAACGACAACCTCACGGGGCACGAGAAAAGGCAACCTTCAGTTGCACTCAGGGTAGCAGGCATCCTGGAGTCCCACGTCCACAGTCCCAGGCCACTGGGTGGGGCCTAAAGCTGTAGGTTATGGCCCAGGCTATCAGAGTCAGGACTTTCTCTTAAGTTCACCTCACTTACTCTCTTCTGGTTTTAAACTCAGAAAGCAACATGCTGATTATAACTTGGCTTCACAAGTAGCTTTTCTACAAGAAAATGTGTTGACTGCTGACATGAGTATCCCAGTCTGCTTGATACTATTTCTCAATTTAAAGGAAAAACACTATGATCTATGTAATTATCTCACAAAATTTAGTGATTATGACTTTGTCAGATTCTCCCTAGCCATTGATAAAATCATGTTTCAAGAACTGCGACCTGAGGACCAATGCTGAGAACGCAGATGAGATCACAGCATCCAGCCATGAAAGCCCTGGACAAGACACTACATCCATCCCAGCAGCCCATCCTTCTCCCAGACATATTCCTTCCTGCCTTCCAGTCACGGCTCAACATGCCTCTCCTCCATGAAACCAACCCTAACTAAATTCACCACTCTCCCTTAATCACATCACAATGACACCCACTGATACAAGCCTTCATCTCAACATCAGCAGCAATGTAATGCCTGCTGCACATACTATGTCAGGACACAGTGTGTGTACACTAGAATGGAAAAATGACAAAAGAGCTCATGAAATTGGAGAGAGACAACTGCAGTCTTATGTTTTGGTTTAAAAACAAAATGAGTACAGTTTGGGGAAGAAGGATGAAGAGATTTTAGCTTATGAAGTTTTATATAAGCCAATAAAACAGAATGGCTGCCAAAAACCTTATTATCCCCTTGGAACAGAGGAAGTCAAGAGCAGGGTCTCTGTTGTCGGCACATATGGACCACACTGAGGCCAGCAGGGACAGGCTGGTGGATGTCAGGAGGAATGCAAGCAGGACGGAGGGCTGGATGTGATGAGGAAGTGGGGATGTGACACAGACGGGAGGATACTAAAAAGTTATTCAATTTGATAGACAATGAACCTCTATAACTGGATTAAGCTGGAGGCTGGGGATTCATTTTTGCCTGAAGTTTAGGAAAGAAGCAACTTTTCAATATGAATTAAAAGGGGTGGATACTTTAAAACGAGAATTTGACTTCTAATGAGGAACTTCAGAAAAAAGAACCAGGAACAAGGCAAGTTACAAGGAAGAATACTTTGGCTCAACCTATATAGATGAACTTCCTTAAGTTAGAGCTTTCTGAAGTAGGAATCATGTAATGTACAAAAAAGTATGGTCTTGCCACTGATGGTCTCCTGAGGACTCTGCCAGCACAGACAGATAGGAATACGTGCACCGTGTGTGCAGGGAGAGAGGTTGGCTGGCCGAGCCTGATGAAGGCCTTTCCCTGACCTCACAAGCATCGGAAGATGTGTCGAGAATGTGCAGATCCAGAAATCTGCTGCTGGTAAGGTCCTGAGACTTGATGTGACTCGGGTACCCACTTAGTTATCACCAGCTTGGAAAACAGGGTTACTTGGGGTATTTGGAACATTAATTCATTGAAATTTTTGCCAACATGACTTAACCTTTTATTTCTCCTTACCCAGTACATCACAATGTAGCTCTTATGAAGAATAATACTTGCTTTGGAGTAAAGAAATACTGACATACTGATTGTGCCAAAGTTAGAAAACTGATTAACCTACAACCAAGGCTAGCCCAGCGCCAGTTCCGTGTATCAGCTATTTTCCTGATTCATCTCCCTGTTGGCTACTGGCTCATCCCTAAACTCTGATTCTGGGGTTTGCAACTTTTCCTTTGATTTCAGCTGCATCCTCTACCAAGTCTAGGTTGAACTCCCTCAATTCCCAGCTCCCTTCTCTACTGGCACCAAATTTACCCCATGCCCCAGAATTAAGCCACTCTCTCCAAATCTATCAGATTCCTGACCCAGTGGCTCCCCGAGATGTGCCTGTGTAAACACTCTCCTTTAGTTTATCTCCAGTTCCTCTGGACTTGCGGTCCCCACAACTTCTGCAGCTCAGCCCATCCCTAAATGACCCTAAATGGCCCCTCAGCATTACCCTCAGGGTTCCAAACTCCTAACTGGATTCACTCACTCCTTCCTCTCCCCTCGAACACTGACTTCATGAGATCCACACTTAGGTCCTTATCTCTGGACTATCACTCCTCCAACATCACTATATCAATAGCATCTGTAGACTGCACGACTGGCTTGTAACATATAACAACACCTTTAGGATTAAACTGAATTACAATGATTGGGGCTCCATTTAGAGTGGATATATCCAGTGACACCTGTCCTTATTTTCCCTACCAATAATGTCATTTATTTCCTTTGTCAAGTACTGGTCTAGAATGGTCACTCTGAAAGGACGGCGATGATGGTGTTGATGAAGTTCACTGGTGGCTGGAATGGGCTAAGGTTAGATATTGGATTGGACAATAGTTTAGGAATACCCCTTCCCCTGTGTGTCATGATTTCACACACTCATAACCTAAAATTTAAATATAAAAATATGTGGGTTATATAAAAGCAGTGACATCTAATCCAGTATAACTTCACTGCTTAGTAACAAATGATAAAATTATGTAAAAAAAATTAAGACTAGTTTCATTAACTAAAACATTAATAATTATTGCATGATTATAATGCCAGTCTTTCTTAAAGGACTGATTTCCTAATAAACAATGAAAACTTTCATACTATTTTCTCCTTTGCCCAACATTTTTTATTTTATATCCTAAGTGGAAGGAGACAAGCTTAATACAATATCTGTATTGACATAATCATATAGCTATTTAATCATATAGTTATTTATGATATGGATTAAAGATATATATTAACAATAGTATACAAAGAGATCACAGTAACACAAGTATCTATTTTGAAAGTAATTACTCAGAAGTAACATTTTGTCTGTTTCTCCCAAATAACTGTTTCTGGGTAAGCTGGTTTTTGAAATTATTTTAAGTGAGCCAAATGATCAAAAAATGCTTTTCTAATTGGCATTAAATATTGAAACTGGCCTCTTTCCCTTTAGAAAGCATTAAATTTTATTATAAAATATTGAACATATTAATATTGAAAAAGTCAATAGAAATTAAGTCAATTGAGGTACCACAATGACTAAAATATGTGTAAAATACATTTATGTGGGTATGTAAAAGTGTGTGTCCACGTGCATGCACATGCACACACACAAAACACACACTATCCGTTTTTCTCCTTACTTTGAGCCTATCTTTTGTTTTTTCTCGCCTCCCATTAGGGTCTCAACTTTTCTCCCAGAATAAAGCAGCCCAGCCACAGTTCCCTAATGGACCAGATTCCTGCTGGTGCGGTGAAGCCTATCAGAAACAAATTTCCCGTCTGCACAATGACATCGGAGTAAGGGGCTGCCTGCCGCCAGCTTGTAAAAGGTAGTGGTATACGCTATGGTCATATTGTCAGGAGAAGTGAAACACATCCTCTATACTTCTATATGCAACTATAGTTACATCTTTTCAATTAAGTACAATTTAGGACATCTAACAAGAGTTGAAAAGCTCCTCTCTAAACGAAGCCCAGTGTTATGGAGTGTGGGGCAGGACACAGAGGCAGGGAGCTCCTCCTCAAGGAAGCTGCACGTCTATCAGGAATGAAATGTAATACAAGGGAAATTAGCAATCTGGAAGTTTAAAAAAATTCAAGTTAAGGAGACTAAGGATGCCTGCAGAGAAAAGATGGCCATAATACAACGTAAGCAGACACACACCGCAGATGTACAAAGCCACCAAATTAAAGTAGAAAAAAACAGATAAGAAAATCTACACATTAAGGCATTGGTTGCTTGTCCTGCAGCACTCATGGTCTTTATCCACCACAGAAGGCGGCATGCCAAGCCTACGAGAGCACAGGCTGAGGAGTCAGACAGCCTGGACGGACCCCAGCTCTCAAGGAAAGTCCCCTTGACAAGGACATCCCGAATCCACCACTTTTCATCACCTCCACTACCCTCATTCGAGTGATCACTATCTCTTGCCAAGACCATCTCATTTCCACGCAGTCCTTTCTCCACCTAGAAGCCAGAGTGACTTTTTGCAAAAAGCAAATCAATGTAGGCTCCTCTCTTGCTCACAATCATTCTAAGGCTTTCCGTCAGAGTCAGAAGAAACATCTCTACATGCCCTGTGTGGTCTACCTTACTTCTCTCTTCACTCCAAGCCCAAACGACCATATTCCATTCCACTCCCACTGCTCCATCACCAATGGCTCTGCCAAGTCCATGTTTGCCTCGTGTTCCGTCGGCCATTCCAGGCAGTGCTCTTCCCGACACATTTTCATGGCCCTGGCCTTCCCTTCATTCAGATATCTGCCATTTCCTCACAACTTCTGGGAGAAATGGGATGTGTTCATTATTTTAAATGTGGCCATGGTTTCAAGGGTTTTATACTTCTGTCAAAACAGATCATACTGTACACTTTAAATATGTGCAATTTATGTTAATTATACCTCAATAAAACTGTTTTTTAAAGGTCATATTCTTAGGAGAGATTTTCCCTAACCTTGTATGCACAATCGTCCAGCCCCTTCCTGCTCCCACTGTCTCTGGTTGTCTTCCTCTTTCTGCCTCTTTTCCCAACATGGCAGTACCATGTACAGTTGTTAGTTTAGTTGCTTATCATCTATCTAACCCTGAGGGTTAGCCTCTGTCTCCAGGATCTAGAACAGTGGCTGCTACCCAGAAAGCACTCGCCAAGTATTTGGTAGTAAACAGGTGGGTAACTGGGGCCAGTTCCTAAACTCCCTGTGCCCAAGTGCTTCTCTGTAAGCACGACAGTGCAGCACCAGGGGCTGTGGTTGGGATTAAAGGCATAATATCAGGGACGGCACAGAGCACAGTGCCCAGCACAGGCCAATTGCAAGATACTCATTAGCTACCAAAGATTCACACAGAGTATCATAAATTTGAGGAAATTCACTGCTAAGTTATCTAGTCCTTTTATTTTTAAAGAGTTAGTCACTGCTTTGCAATAATCAACTATTTTCTCTTCCTTGCCTCCCAAGCTCCTGATTAATAACTGTTGATGCCTCATTAGTAATAAGGGGCAGGGGTCTTACTTTTGAATGACAGAAGCTGAGAAAACTGCTTGCAACACCTTTGCAGTTATTCTAGCAATACTTCATAGAGCTGTGCCAGGGATCACTACTTGGTATGTATTTTCTAATTTCTAACTTAGTATGTTTTCATCTGCTCTATGAAGTATGATGAGAAGTTTCCTAGAATTACTGTTTTTTTTTTTGGTCAGATCCTGTTCTGTATGATGGTTTTATTTTCCAATTAACTTTGGTGTATCAGTTAAATATTCCAAAAATCATAATCTTAGAAATTATCTTCTTTTACTTTTCATTTAGAAAGTAGGTTATTTCTAAAAATTAATACCCATAAAAAAACACACAGACTATGAAAATGAATCAAAGTTAATGATTTAGATTAAAACCTACATACAAAGATGGAATAAATCTGCAAATATGAAGCTCAACAACAGAGGAAATAAAATAATTTTGAAATAAAAATGCCATGTTTAAGGTTATTTTCTGGTAGTTAAGCAATCTAGGGACACTATGATGATGATCAAGGAAGCAGCAGCAAAGCAGTGAGTCAAAGGCATGCAATCAATGAGAAGACGAGGCAGTGAAAGGCAGAAGGGTCAACATGAACGTACTGAGAACTCACGCTCAGTGTTCTGGAGTTTGCCAATTTTCTACAAGATCTCTGTGCAAAACGGTTTAGGCAAATCAACAGAGGGACAATGTTGACTTAATGAGTCAAGAAACCAAGAACAGGGAGGAGAGAAAGTGAAGGGCTTGGCCCCACACCGAGGGCACGCCTTTGTTACTCCTGCCTTCCCTTCTCATGGCCTTGTGGGGATTTCCACTGTTTACAAGTAATTGGTGCAGTGAACATGTCCTGCTTACGTCTATTTAAAATGTCTGTATCATAGAGAAAAAAGTTAAGTTCAGTACATTTGAACATTTGGAGGCACTGGGGGTATCACAGTAGTAATGGTCATAATAGAGAAGTTATTTATACTCTTGTGTGCTGCCCTGCTACACATGAAGGGAACTAAGACTATTATTCTTCATTGTAATATTTAATATGTGCCCACTCCAGAATCAAGAAAAGAAAAAAAAAAGTTGCATGTGAAAATATTAAAATATTTAAAATATTAAAATCCAAATTGTGGCAGCAAATTTTCAGTTGAGACAATCAATTCAGTCCCAGTAAAGGCAGCAGCAAAAGGTCAAAACAAAATAAAGAAGTTTCTAAAGCTTCTAGAAGCCTCATTAAAAACCATATCCTGTTAAAACTATGAAAACCCTGGAGAGTCAGGTGAGAGAGCATGAAGCATGTGTGTTGGGAGTATTCCCATTAGCAAGAAAATGGGAGACCTCCCTGGGTTTAGAGAGAACTTAATTCCAAAGCTTCTTAACACGCAGCAAAACAGAGAGGGTAAATGCCCTACAGAAGCTTTCATTTACAAAAGTGGCAATGTTATCATCATGATTTTGTTGAAGATTAAAGCAAACAAGATTTTTAGGTATCTGTAATGGTAGAACAATCTTATCAAGTGACCCAAAACTTTCTCCTTTCTTGGATAAGAGGAATTCAGCATCAAAACAACACTTTTCTTCTTCCTCAGCCCTGCTTGTAAGTTTTCATACCTTGATAAATGAGACTTCTAAATAAGGTCTATACTGCTGTTCAAGAGGGCATTGACCTCCATGTGAGCAGCAGAAATAATGAAAACAAAAGCCACAATTCATTGAGGACCTACTAAGACTGCATTGATTTTTCCATCTTGTGAATTACCTAATTGCTTACTATTTTAAAATATGTAAGCATTAAGGGTGGTAGGTAGGAATCAAGGAAGTTGCAGTTAAATCGTTTTCTTGCAGCCACATATTGAAGCATTTGGATCGGCAGCAGGCAGCTTTGGAAGACGTGAGCTGGACATTTCCAAGATCATTGTTTGTCAGTCCTTCTTGGGCACCACCGGCTTCTGAAGAGGACTCTGGAGCACCGTCCTCCTGCCTGCTGTATGCAGCTGGTGTTCGGTGGATGTCTTATGGCCATTCAGTGCTTCCACCACCCATTTCCCATTTGGCCTCAAACACTCCTCTACTGCTACTGGGAAGGCAATATTAGCCAGGATGGTCATCTGGAGCCATCAGCCTAACCATAGCCAGCAGAGGGCTAAAAAGAATCTATCAGTATTGTTTTTTCTTGAACATTTTAGTTCTCTGAATTGAATCCAAGAGGGACTAGGTCATGTCAAACAGACTGTGGGTTGTGGCTGTGCTCTGAGAGCGCTTGCCCTTGTGTTGACCTTCCTATTTCAGAGAGGTCTGGAGGCTGTGGCACCTCGGCAGAGTCATGCCATCTATTCAGCAGCAGGGAATACCACTGCTTATCCACAGAAGCACCCCCAATCTCCTGTAAAAAATAACCTTTAAGGACTCAGGCTCTGTTCTTTACTTGTCTATATCGGGTCTTCTTAACCTGGGAATTCAGAAACCCTCACTCTAATTCCCTCAAAAGTGTGGGCCATCTTTCAGAAAAGTACTGATATTTTACTAACAGGGATTTTGAGGAAAGTGCTGATATTTCAGTAACAGGGATTTTGCTTTCCTCATAATCTCAAAGACGTGAACAAACGAAAACCATGAAAGAGATTACCAGGAGATTAGGGTTGTGATCTAGCATTATTTGTAATTTTACAGAATTATCGTATATGACAGCAGGAAGAGCCAGCAAGCTCATCTATTAATATAAAGTTGTTTCTTTCATTTTGTATTCAAGGAAACTTAAGTACAGTGAGGTTAAGTGATTCCCCTGAATCCTGACCATGAGCAAAATGCCTGGGTTCCAGACCCACTAGCTCATAGTTCGAAGGGCTTTTCATTTGCTAATATGTCTCTACTTTTTACAAATTTCCAACCATTCATTATAAATATTTATTTCAAATGTGTTTGTCAGAAAGAAATGTACCTACTGAAAATATCATAAATAGTTTCTTCTGTACTATCTCTCAAGTTTCCTGGCCCTATTAGCCACACAATTCCATTTCTAGTTTTCTTCGAGTTCTTCTCTGTCTGTTTTATAAGTGGACACCATGGCTGGCTGTAGACTTCCTTGATTTTTCCACAGTTTGCTTCCCAAGCTTTAGATGGTCCTTTCTTTTTACACACTAGTGTGCTGTCTAATTTGCATACTGAAATAAAACCTTTATATAAAACACCTTAAAAGTTCTAGTATTTCTTCTTTATTTCTGACTTTTATTTTTGGAATACATTAACTCTAATTTGAAATCTTATTTTAAGGCCAGACATTCTAACTGTTGTTTTCTCTAATTTCTAATTAGTTATCTGTATTTCTACATAGCATTCTTATACAAGCTTATTTTAAACTCCCAGCATATTTTCTTAAATATCTGTCCTCTCTCTCCTAAAAGGTAAACTTGATCTTTCCTTAGGATTGATGTCATAAGGATGTGATGAGAGAGAATTTTTTTTTAAGAAATATAATTTTCAATACAGATAAAAATATTTCAGAATCACATGTAAAAATGATAAATTAACTTGGTAGTGTCGGGGATTCAACATTTACTGCATTGGAATTCAGAACTAGACTCATGATTTCCACAGAATCGGAACTGCAAAGGTGATGTCTGTGGATACTTATTGTCTTTTACACAGAGCTTTGTGTAAGAGATGAGGGGAAAAAGTCAGCTAAAAACTAGCAATCTGGAACATGTTGTTTTACAAATAGACTAAGCAGTCTAAGTAATGAAGACTAAGGGAATGTCAGTGGACAACTTGTATTAACGAGCAGCAGGTTATAATAAATAACGGTAAGAGATGATACTCCCATGGCACATGAAGTGAAAAAAGCAGCTACTGAGCAAAAGCGCCCATTAAAGACAATCGCTGGACAAAGGATGATGAAAAGAATTTGCTCTTCTGAGTAGTTAAAGCAATATAAGCTAACAGAAGAAGCAAGCAGAACAGAATAGTAGCCTCCACAAGAGAGAAAGATGCCTTCTTTCAAATGGTGATCAGCAGCTCATGCTTTCCACAGGCTCCTGCCCACTGAAGGCTCGGAGACAAGTATCCTGGGTTCTGCTGTTGTGTCTGACGCTTAATTATTTTACCTCTGAAGTCATTTTCTCTTTGACCCTTGGTTTTGAAGGTGTGAATTTACAGCACTTTTCTGTGTTCTTGTGTAAAAGACAATAAAAAGGAGAGGGGGTTGAGAGGTCATAAGAAATGGAGAAAAGAAATGAGAGGAAGTAAGTAGAAACAAAAGGCGCAGGGAGAAAGCCCACTGTTGTTTGAAAGACAGAGGCTTAGCGCTTCACTTTCATTGAAGGAAAATGGTGGGCTACACGCACGGGTGCTGCCTACCTGTTTGTACAGGGCTTTTATCAGTGAGTGAGGCTGACTCTGATCTTGGCACCATTGCCAGGATGACAGCACCGGTACCTGGGACGCTAGTGTGATGCCTCCTCCCTCCGAGGGGAGAGAGCAGCCGATGTTTTGTTCTCTGGCAGGCACTCAGTGTGCGCTGGAACCTGCATTTTGCTGCTGCAGCCTGACTTGAGCTTCCGTTACTTTCACGTCTTAAAATTTATTTTTTAATTTAATGATGCCATTTCACATCCCACTCCACTGAAGTTCTTTATGTACCCTGCCAAATTCAGCACTACCAAAAATGATACTTTGAAATTCCCAATTTAGGTGCAAGTAAGAAGCAGCTCAGCTGAAGGTGGCATGGAAAAACATCATGAACTCGGGGCCCTCTTACTTCATAATATTTTTATTTCTCCCAGGTCAAATGAAACCAGGAATCATTTCAGCTAAAATTAGATAGTACTATTCACTGGGGGTGGGGGGCGGGAAGCAAACTACATAAAAGAGCCTTGTTAGAAAACCCCACAAAATTGCTTTTGTCCCTTTTCTAAGATTATGCAAATAAAAAGGAGAAAAAAAGAAGGTAATTTCTTGGTGAACTGCACGGTTTCAGCACAGTGTGGTGTGGAACAGGAGGTGGTCATCTGTTAGGTTCCTCCACAGTGACCTGCTTCTTCCACTAGTCAAACTGACAAGATAAACCACACAGACTACTAACCCTCACTTCAATGACCAAAAGAAAAATGCTTTTTTCCATTAAAAAAAATCTTATTTGAGAACTCTAATAGTATTAACCAAAAAGGCTATCACTTCACACGATTAAACTCCTCTAAAAGGAATTCATTAAAATGTACTGAAACAGTCACATCCTCAAAGAGAGCAACATGGATCAGCTGTTCAAAGATAAAGCTTATGACTGTCATGTTATTTTAGTCATTATTTCCCAAGATATTTTGTTATTATATTTACTTTTTAAAAAATCTGTTTTATCTGCCACATTTATGCTTAGTTTTTTCTTGTATTTAATTTTTAATGCAAATCAAATCATTCAAATCGTGGTCAGTTTTCAGTTTCAATCTAAGAAAGAAAAAAGAAAGACAAATATAAATTGTTCTAAAATATGTATTATGTTATAATTATAATTTTTGATTTTGAACTAAAACATGCACAAAGTAAACAGACAAATGAATCACTGTAAAGTGTGGTCAAAATATTTTCTCCCCTGTGATTCACATTTTTTTAACAATTTACAAAATAAAGTACATTTTAAAAGGGTTAATTTGATTACTAAAAATCAAATCAAACATGCACAAAGAGAGTATCTCAAAGCACAAAGAGAGTGCTGCGAAAAATGTGGTTAGTTTTTCCTGGGGATGGGGCAGAGAATAAATGCCACAGTTATTAGAATCACACAACCTCCCTGATTCTCACAGGAAATCTCGCTTTGTGGAATTTGAAAATTCCATATTCAATCATAGTGTTAGTCACAAACCTGAAAATGATTCTCTAAATTAGAGTAAATGGTTTAAAATGGTTCTTTTTCCACTTTGGTTTGTTATATAAAATGCTTTTCTTGCATATGTAATTCATTGCTTTTCTGCTATGTACTTCTAGATAGTACAGCTTACATATACGATAAATTAATTCATAATCTCATCAAACCACCTTGAGACATCAGTCAGAACTGAGGTAATGACTACTTTGGGGGTGACGGTGCTATCGGCAGCAATGAATGGCTATGGCAGCAGCATTTAAATGCAGCGTTACGGAGGCCTGTCGCTTAGTTTTCACCCACAGTTTTAAGGGTGATCAGTGAAGATGTTGGGGAGACAGCTTTGAGGTTATGACACTGCAAAAACCAGGTTGTACTGAAATGAAAAACAATAGTGCTAGGGAGCATTTGAAATGTTCCTTAAGAAAGACTTCTAATTACTATGTTATTGTATGAGACCTTGCCTGGGTAAGAGGAAAGAAAAGAAAAAAATTAAGGACAAACCTGTTAAAGACAAAGAAAGTAGATCTGTGTAAAGAATTAGGTTTATTAGACACTGATATTTCTGAAGAAAATTGTAAAAATATTGTAAATAAAATAAAATCAGGAGAAAATGAAATCTTTACAGAAAATATTTCATACTGTCAAGGGCTTTTAAAACATGGTTCAGGAATTTTTATTTTTTTGATTTTAGAATTCTAGCTGCCTCATATTAAAACAAAATCAGCTCTGAGAGTAATTTTCCAGGCAATGTATGCTCCTTTTTGAGAAACCAAACTCTGTCTTTTCTCTAAATAAGCACAATAAAATGGGCGAGTTGTCTGCAAGGGAGGGAAAAACAAAAACCAGCACAGATTGCTGGAAGAAACATCAACAGAAAAATGTGATACAGACAAAAAGCAATCTAAAATATATTTATAGGACACACGGCAATCCATTCTGCTGGTCCAAATGGATTTCTTTTAGCATAAGAATTTTCATTAGATCTTTTGCAGAAATAAAGTCCAACTCCCACTTTTAAAAATCTCAAATGCAGGTGGAGAGTTTTTGTTTTGATTCACACTTACAAGTCTAGGGTCTTAAAGACAAGGACACAGGTTTTGATATACTTCTATCCGGGTTAAAAAAGTAATTCATAAACTGTCTTATCTCACCTGTTAACTACTGGAAACAGGCAACTCATACAAACTGTGGGTATATTCAGGCAAGCAAATGCATAGGAGTCGTCGCTGGCTGTTATGGGTAAACCAAGGAGTACATTTCTGTCAGGGAAATACAGGTGGAAATCAACAACAACAAAAAAATGCACACTCCTCACTTCTATCCCCAGTCTGCAACCAGAGAAATTCTAGGCCCTGAGGCTTTTTGTTTGCAGATATTTGAATACTGACGTGGCACTCAAACTGTTTCTTTGGAACTCCTTTAAAAGTAAACAGAGGCTTTCCCCCCTTCTCTGCTAATTATATACTTTTTTGATAAAGATGCAAGCTCTTTATTGTTCATAATCTCTGCTATCACTTGCTTGGGCATCTATTCGGATCAACAGCATAGAGTTAAGTGGAAGAAAAAGCTAAATGTGATTGCTGTCTGCAAAGCAAGGATGAATTTTTAGTTTTTAAGTGCTGTTCTTTTGTTTCATATTAAAATACTGAATTGAAGTCACAGGTTCAGAGTCGCTGCACATTTAGAGCTTTTTGTATTTAGTTAAACATGTCATTAAAAAAAATCTAGAATACTGGCATAGGTTAGAATAAAATCTAGTGTGCATCCTGCAATTCTACAGATTCCATTGCTGGTAGCCATACATCTTTGATGGCAAAACTACACTGGTTGTAGCACCATAAAAATCAATAAATATTAACCTTTTCTGACACTTTGTGCATGGATACTTTATCAATTGCTGTCAGGTAATAGAACAGTCAGTGATGAACTATATTTCTCAGCTAAGGAATCCAAGACAAATTATAAATCAGTGTAAATTAACAGACTTTTTAAATTAAAAAAATTAGTAACATTTTATTTCCTGTAAGAACATAAAAGCTAGTAGGCTTACTTACATTTTGAGTAGGTGCCTTTGGTGGGATGTAAATATCAAGCAGCACTTTAATCAAAAGAACTGAACACTAAACACATTTCTACAGGCGCCTCATATAATTAGATGGATTATATATAATCCACTTTTGAACTTCAGGTGACATGCTAACTAAGAAGGGGGGAAATATTATTTCATAACACCCTAGTTTATTTCTGGTAGCAATCCACATTCTTTTGGATGAGATATAGGTAATATCTAGCATAATTCTGTAGAAATTCGAAGGGGAAAACTGTTCAGTAGAACGAGAGTGTCACTTTATGCTGGGTAACTTTCCATATAGTCACTGAAATAGTGACTCTTCAACACTAATCCCACGCTATCCTCAGGGTCCCAGTTATTGGGCTCCCGGTCCATGTGGTACATTCTGTACACAGCAAGAGAACAGACTGTAGGTTTGGAACTACGACAACCGACACACTAAGGGCTTCATTCTAGTTACTTCACGGGAAATAGTCCATGACTTCGTTCTTCCAACATTAGTTTTTAGCTTTGCAGCTGTGACAAAATTTCACCAAACAGTCTAATGTATTGATCAACTAATGATGTAAATTTAAAACTAAACTCTTAATATCTTAAGCCTGGTAATTTAAATAGCAAAGTCTATCTCTATTTGCAATCTCTTTTCAGTACATGCATTCCCGTGCCTTATGGGTGACAAACAAACTGTATTTTCATGGTCCAGTTCCCTTCAAAAATACTGTGAAATTTCAATAGGGCAGCAATTCAGACAAATAACTCATCCTTCAGATGGAAAATAAATGCTTCATACATAAAGTAATGGCTGTAAGAAATAGAACTGCAATGTGCTAAAATCACTATTAATGTAGTATCAGCCTAAGAAGAATCAGAATTCTCAGAAAATAAAAATGTATTAGTTTTATCTCTTTGGGCTGTAAATTTAAAAAATGGATTTTTTGGCTGGGCATGGTGGCTCACACCTGTAATCTCAGCACTTTGGGAGGCCACGGTGGGTGGATCGCAAGGTCAGGAGATCGAGACCATCCTGGCTAACATGGTGAGACCCCGTCTCTACTAAAAATACAAAAAAATTAGCCAGGCATGGTGGCATGCGCCTGTAGCCCCAGTTACTTGGGAGGCTGAAGCAGGAGAATGCTCGAACCTGGGAGGCAGAGGTTGCAGTGAGCCAATATTGTCCCACTGCACTCCAGCCTGGGCGACAGAGTGAGACTCCCATCTTAAAATAAATAAATAAATAAATAATAAATAAATAAAACAATAATATGGATATTGCAATATGATCTAATACTTTTTCATTCCTCAAAAAGAAGTGGATTCTCATAAGATGTTGGAGATGAGAAACACATGCATATCAGCCAAGTATGTTACTGAGTATCTGGTCCCCACTGAGGCTTTGCAGGTGAAAGCATGACTGCCAGACAAGCATGGAGAGGAAGCGCCCCAGATGGGCACCAGGGCAGACAGACTCGGGGCTCGAACCGCCCCATGGACCAGCAGGTCCCTATAAAAACATACTGGAGGCCCAGGCACCAACTGCCTTATAAAAAGCACGCTTCTGAAATGACTAACATCTTTAAAATGTTAAACTTCAGGTCGGAAAGATTAAAAAGATTTCTTACAAACCGGTCAAAATAGGGAAAGTCTTGGGTTTCTGTTCTCCAGTCACGCTTGATTCGCATCAAGACTGGGTTTCCTGTTTAGCTCTCTGATCCCAAGCTATGCTGGGGGTAGGTACCTTTCCCAGCCTTTCCTCCATGTTTGGTACCAATCTTTAGCTCAGATAGAAAACAAATAGAAGAAATATAAAATCTTGCTAGATCATCCAAGATAAAGAAGACCTCCTATAGCCAAGGCTGCTGATCTTCACTTTTCTCTGATAACGAGCACCTGTGAGACTGCAGCTCACTTCACAGCTTCAAAAGTCCACTTTCCCTGCTGCAGGGGAGATTCGTGCAAAAAAGTTTCTGGTGGACATAAGAATCACAAGCTCCTTTCCTCTAGTTTATATTAATAATACCTTAGAAATGCATGGCACTAAATGGTTTGCAAATAACTTTCACACATGATCTAATTTAATGAGGGCATGGCAGTTAATCCAGCCATCAGATCCACACCACAGTGATCTTCAACCCCACACATGGAGCATCCAAATCTGGAAATGAAGATCATCTATTTTTAGTCTAACACATTTTATTCTAACACGATCCTGCCATCCTGCAGAAGTCTCTGAGAATATGGAGAATCCGTATATGAGGTGGGAAACAACTCAAGCCCTAGAACACCTTTATCAACTCTTATATGAAGGAATAAAACAATCCTCAATGAATAACATCATCATCGCTGTTGGTAAAGTTTTTCCTTTGTTTTAGAGACTTCAGCCTCAAAAGCTAAGTATCCTCTCCTACAAAAGCATTTTTCTGTAGCTCTATATTAGCACCATTAGGCACAGGAAAGAAATGAAGAGGGACCCAGCAACTGCATTTGCTACTTGAGAAAGGAGTAACATAACATGCTTAACACATGTAATACCATTTTCAGCAATTCTGATTTATTACAACCCTATTTATCCTTGAAATGCTATATTCATATATTTGCTTATGAATGTACCATTAGAGTACATTACGTGTTGTGTGTATGTGTTTTTGCTTTTTGCTCCATGCCTGGAATATCATGATCCCTCAATTAATGAACCATCAGTGAGAAAACCTACTACAAGCTGGAGCTACATGAAAGCAGGTTCCTGCAGAGCAAATGTGCTCACCCAGTGTGCCCCTCCTGCAGCACGGCCCAAATAGCCAAGGGAGGGCGAGCAAGGAGCCAGGGAGCACAGGAAAAGGGTGGTGACATGTACATGCTACACTGACTTCAGACACCCTCAAATAACTGGGCAAGAAATCCAGCATCTGGATCAGCAGGCCATGGGAGATCAGTGAAAGTCCTTTGTCATTGCTAAGTACATTACAGAAACCACTGGATGTCAGTTTTGTGGCAATGGGAAGAAGCTGCTCCAACAGGAAAGCCTCGAGTCAAGCAGTCACGAGAGAATCAGAGGGATGGCGGCAGGGCAAGGCTATAGGCCTGGTTCCGCCGCTGGGATTCACTTAGGGTACTCACCCCACCCTTCCACATCTTTGTTAGGTCACCCCGAGCTAACAAAGGGGACGTCTGTGTAAGCGTCTATAAAGAAAGCAAGTTCATTTTATGTGCATTGTTCTATCTCCCCAATTAAAGAACAACCAACCAAATAAAACTGAGCAGTACACCCAAGAACTATGAGCTCCCCCTCCACCCCTTGCCCACCCACAGGGTTCCGTAGGGCAACCTGGGGTTGGCTCAGGGGGCTGAGGTGAATAAAGGATCCGGGTAAGTGAGGGGGCGATGCTTCACCAAGTAAACTGTGTGCCGCAGACAGGAGCACAGAGGCTTCCTTCATTTTCTCTACAACAGCCCCGCAAAGTAGGATTTATGACTTCAGTGTTTTTAAGGAAACAGAGGCATAGGAAAGTTAAACATTCTATCAAGGCACAAAGCTAGAGAGTGACACAAATCTTACCATGTTGCTCCTCTGCTAGCAACCTTCACTGGTTTCCCCTTCTTCTTGGTTCAAAATCCTCAACATATCTTTCAAGTCTGGCCCCTATTAGCCCCTGAGGGCATCAGCCTCCTCTGGCGTCTCCCTCCCTCTAGCTGCAGAGAACGTGGTTCCTGGGCCCAGCTTCCTCCCCAGAGAATACTAATGGCCAGCAAAGTCCTCCTGGGCCAGCCCCGCCCCAGTGCCCAGGCAAGTCCTTCAGGTCTCAGCTGCATGCCCCTTCCCTGGGCAGGGGCAGGCTTTTCCATGCCCTGAGCGCCCCCACCAAGCTCCTATTTTGTTATGTTTGATCCTAAGTGACTTTGGCCTCAAGTAGGTGTCATCTCATGCTCAATTGGTGGCTCCCATACCACGTCTGCCTCTCTGGCTACAACAAGCTCCACAACGACCGCAATCACACATGTTCTGTCCATAAGTTGATCCCTACATGGAGCAAGTCAACCTACTTGTTTCTTCTAATCCTCAGAATCTTTCATAAAAGCTGATTACTTAATGGGCAGGTACTATTTGAAAGGTACTGTGGCAGAGACTTCATATGTAACTTAATAAGCTAATTCTCATGAAATCCATGACCAACAAAGGTTTTTGTATCCATTTTCTACCTAAAAAAACTAAAACCGAGACATGGTGTGTAAGCTTCCCAAGATCACACAGCAAGAAACTGTCAGAATTGGTTCAAAATTGGGTTTATCTCACCATAAGACAATTGTTCTTTCTGCCATACCATTCCAGCAATCTCAGTATAACTGGAAAAGAGCAGGTCTTTAATTTCTATCCGTGAGGTCTTGAGAATATTTTTAATAGCATTTGTTATTTTCTCTTTTCATTACAAAAAGCAACACACTGTAGAATATATAGAAAAGCTTGCATTTAATATATCGAGAGTTCCAATTTTCCTCCATAGGCTTCATCAATGGGTACTGTCAACCTTTTAGATTTCTGTCAATTGATGAAAATGGGCATCTCACTGTTTTGATGTAGTGACAACTAATGAGGTTAAGCGTTTTTGCATATACTTTTGGTAATCTGCATTTTAAATTGCCTATTCAGATCCGTCTTCTAAAAAATCAAAGGCAGTTTCTATATATAAGGAATACATATTAATCCTGTTATCTGTCTTACATGTTATAAATTTTTATATTTCACTTCTGATCTCAGATTACTGAATTGCTGAATATATTCATATATAAAAATTTAATTGTTATCTTATGTTTTGTTTCTAAACAGAAAACATAGTGATTATCTGTCAATATATAAAGACTTCACTAAAATAATGATCAATTTTCTTATATTTCAGGTGTAATATTTCAATATTTCTATTCTTGAGATTTCAGAATACAAAACAAAGTAAGAGTACAGTGGAATGTAAATGTCTAGAGGATATTGTAGGTATGCATGTTTACATAAAGGAATACATATTACAAGCAATAGAAATCATGCCCTAAAATAATAAATATATGTGATCAAAAAATCCACCTTTAGAATTTAAGATACTTTATTACCCTCTCTTTCTGAATCAAAAAGTTCTCCTCACACCTTAGATTATGTCTTACCCTGCAATGTCAACTCTATCTCTAGCTCTTAATGACTGTTTTTGCTTCTTGAGCTTTTATAACCTAACCAAGGACAAGGGAGCAAGCTGTCTGTCTTCAGTGGGGTGACTGCTACCTATCCCTATTTGCTTCCTGCAAACACAGGCAAGTTCCTTTGTGAACAGATCACTTTCTAGAGGTCATTCAGACCATAATTTCAGGCCCTAGCCACTATCCTGATGGTCCTTCTTAGAAAATTGGACCCAGTGGGAACGTTTTCTCCCTCTGCTTTAGTCTATGGGTCAGCATTTTCCTTCCCTTGTAGTTCTTAATTCCCTTAAGTGGCAATTATTTAAGACACAGTTAGAGAAGGTGCAATCTACATTCATCCAATAAAACCTAAATATTAAAAAGGACAGAAAAATTCAGCATGGTTACTAAGGATAAATGGGACAGCATTTAGCATTTGAAAGGTACCAACGAAGTGGTACATGAGTAAATGGATAAAATTTTAAAAAATGGTTGGAGGTAAAAAAAAAATTAAGATGATCTAAAAGGGTATACTATGTGTCAAAGAGACAGAGCGTCTTAATTACAAAAGGTTAATATCACAGTCAGAGTCAAGAACTAGGTGGAAAGATCACTCTAATAAATACTACCTGGAAATTCACCCAAAGGCAGCAGATACAGAAAGTCTACATTTTAGATTTTCCACCAGTATATGATGAAACTTTGGTTACTATAATGGCCCTAAATACAGAGGTAACCAATTCGTGCTCACTGCATGATGTTGGGGATGAGATCACCCTAATACGTGGAAAGACATATCAAGACAATTATGATGACTATATGGACAAAAGAAGGTCATAAATAAGGTCAAATGTTCTAAAAGAAGCCAAAGGAGCAATGTAAGAATTCTGAATTTTATGGGGCCCGCTCATAAGCATAATGCGCTGGAATTGGTAAAAAAGAGGTAATGAATTAAAATGACAATCTACTCATGAAACACAGCTGCAAAAGTCCTGAATATGAGCATTATGCAGATAATATCACATGTGAGCCATGGGTATTGTGGAAGACAGAGCATTTCCAGGTCTACCAAGTACAATCTCACCACCTTTTCCCATGGTATATATTTAAGAGCAGAAAAATATCTGCGAAATTTTAATGACTGATTCAAATCTGGTTACATAATTAAATTTTTAAAACTTAATGTTCACAATTTGGTCTTTGATCTAACTGATCACCTGCCTGGTGACCAAAAAATTGTATTTTGCTAAGAAAATCCAACATGTGATATGTATAAAATATGGTAGACATATTTAAAACTTCTTGGTTTAAAGTGGGTTTTCATACATAAAACTGAACTCCTTCCATTGGAACCACTTTTAAGGTTTTAACTCTCACAATGATGAAAGGTCTCATCCCTACAATAAATCCCTTATTCTATATCACTCAAAGTGGTTCTGCTTCTGTGGTCGAACCCTGACTGATAAAACACTTTTGGGATGGTGACATTTAATGCAAACAGCACATATAACACTGTCAATTATCTAGCATAAAATAGTAGCATAATAGTGGTTATACAGAAACCACAGGCTGGCTTCAAACTCTAGTGCTAGTCTTTTAAGTTTCAGTCAGTTATTTTACCTCATTTTTTCTACCATACCATTAAATTAAAACTAATAGTAGCATGAGATTGTTCTGAAAATTAAACGATACTCTTAAAAACAGCCTAATATCTGGCAAATAGTGATTGCTTGTATAAAATAGTTGTTACCATGTATGATCTGGTCAATTATCTAGAATAAAATGGAATTGACTCAATGCTACTTTCTAGAGCTTGCCCAGACTCTAGAGAACAGAAGCAACATGGCTGTGGAAGAAATTTCCAGATGCTCTATACAGGTCATTTGCTCAGGGGTGCCTTCCTAAAGCACCTTTCACTTTTCTTTATCAACCTTATATCATGGGAGCAAAATGTCCAAAATTTGTTTGGTGATAATCCAGCATGTATAAACACAAGACTAGTTAAAACTTCTCAAATGAATTAATTTCTAGTTTCCTCAGAACTTTTCAAATGTGTTTTACAACACTATAAATTTCACAAACTCAAAGAAGTTTATAAAACCTCTCTCACCAAAATGTTTGAGAAGTATTAATTCAGCTTTTCAATGATGATTCAGAAATCATCAGCAGATAAAAATGCTTTTCATTAATTATTTGGAAATACTAAAGAAAGTTCATATGACCATATTTCTGAAATGGGATGCTATCTTCCTGTTCTGATTCCTCAGTGCAAATCCTACACAACTGGAATCACTGTATCCCAACGGTCTAGAATTCTTTCGGTATAGGTTTTAAACAGAGGTTCATACAGATTCAAAGATCCTACCTGTGGCTGGCTTAGCAAGAGAAGGAACTAGCCATACACCTGAGTACCCCTTACAGGGTCTTCTGTTTTCTCAGGAGGTGGGCACAGCTGGGTGGTGGTAAGTCTGCGACTTCATCACGTGGAAACCTGGGACTCACTGAGAGGGACGTGGAGAGTAAGCCTAAATGCGCAGGGGTGGAGTCTCACTAAACAAACACTCAGATAAAATGTCTGCATAAACTAACATGTCAGATTTGGGGTCTATATCAAAATCTTTAGGCCAAACATTCCATTTTGTCTGCACTATGAGGATAAAATACTGTTTCCTACACTTTGAGTGAAAATGACTATGCATATTAATGTAACAGGCGAATATCTTGCCATCTTAATGCCTAGAAGGTAAACACACCCAAATTGATCCTGCTATAAATAATAAAAATGGATAGCTCTGGATTTCAATTGTCCTTTTCAATGTAAAAAAGATATTAAAAAATTTAATATGTTCAAACTGAACATCAAATATCTTTAAAATCTCTTCGTAACACATTTTCTTAGAAGCAGACAGAGAAATTGGAGCGAAAAATAAAAGAAAATATATTAAGTGCTATCACAGAATTATATCTAAAACCAAAATTACTTCTTTGATTGAGTTCTGGATCATGATCTAAAAGCACACATCACAAAAGAAAAACTTTTTTTTTTTAATTACATACAGGGAGAAAAGGCCAGAAATATGGATGGAGATAATACATTAGGAAACCATTAAAAGACAACAAAAAGAAACCTAAAGTACTATTCAGCCTCTTCTAAAGAACCAGCTGTTGGATTCTCTTCCTTTTTCAGCTTTTACCGTATGTGCCGCACAATTCAACTTCTGAGCTCCTCCCTGGTACACGTTATTGCCTACAGTCTCTTCTGCCTGCTCAGTGCTTCCACCTATCTCCTCTTCTCACCTCTCTGATTATTCAAGTTTTACAAAATCAGGTACTCCCCAACTTGCCTTCATGCAGTTCAGATTAATCATCCATGTTTACAAGTTAAGTTAGATGAGTTATGGCTACATTGCCACCCCGTAGCACACACTATTTCCAACACTCCTTTAAATGGCAAGAGCACTTCCAAGCTGAAAGAATTGATTACAATTAAATGTGCACAAGAGGGATTCTATCTGGTCCCTGATTTAAGCAAAAAGCTTGCTTTGTCTGAACAACAAGGTTAATCTAAAAAAGCCTAATCCTATCAGTGGTTTATTTGTAAAACACCAAGAAGTACCACATTTCAGTGTTGACCGGATGCTTTATGAAAATGTCAACAGATTCAATAAATACTTAGTTACTAACATAAAGAATGTCAAACTATGGGACTGAGCTACCTGATAAATGAGAAAAGTTATGAGTTTGGTGTGTTTTAAAATAATAAAGCTTTAGATGAAGTCAACTTCTAATACTACCAAATAGTATATTAAAATTTCAAGAGAACTATCTGAGCATTTTCATGTCTCTGTCATTTTGCAGTAACGGATTCTTTAAAAGAAAGTCTACTTATTACAAATAGTCATTTCTAATCAAGAGAATTGGGCATATAAACGTGAATATGCAAGTTGTGCCAAGAATCGAGGTCACATATGTTGATATAAAATGTAACTTGGGATAGTCTCGTCACTCAAGAGCAGCATCTACTGGCATAATTAAAATGAATATAAATGACATAGAGTAATTTCAGTTATATATTTTACTAACTAAATACTCATAGAGTACTTAATATGTGGCAGGCACTATTTTAAGTACTTTGCAAATATTAGCTTATTTAATCATTCCAAGACATTTATCACAAAAAGCGATTAATTTTTGTTTTTGAGACAGAGTCTCACTCTGTCGCCCAGGCTGGAATGCAGTGGCATGATCTCGGCTCACTGCAACCTCCACCTCCTGGGTTCAAGTGATTCTCCTGCCTCACCCTCCCGAATAGCTGGGATTACAGGCACACGCCACCACGTCTGGCTAATTTTTGTATTTTTAGTAGAGACGGGGTTTCACCATGTTGGCCATGATCTCGAACTCCTGACATCAGGTGATCCACCCGCCTTGGCCTCCCTAAGTGCTAGGATTATAGACGTGAGCCACCATGCCCAGCTAAAAGTGATTAATTGACAAAAACCTTACTCCAAGATGCAAAAGGATTTATTTAGCTTGAGATGTTGTTTCCATTTAAGACAGCAAAGTTCACATCTATTCCTGGCCAACATCTGGAAGGAAACTGGTACTATAATTCACATTAACTTAATGAAACCAGACAAGGAATGTGGAGAAAATCCTAAAATATAGTCCCCCAATAAAAGTACTCTTTCAACGAGAAAAAAAAATTTATATTCATACAATAGTGATTAAATTCATCTATACTACCCTTGAAAGAATCTTGCCTTTTCCTTCACAAACACGAAACCATTTATGCTAGGCTTTTATTTCAGGCATGCACTAAAATTATAATTTTTCACAAGACGAAAGAAGGACTTCCTGTCAATCACACTGACATGCTACTCAACAAACGACACTAAGAGCAATGACAAGAGTGAACAAGTCTGTGCAGCTTTTTAGAAGCATCTAGACCAGCCATCAAAAATGCTATTTTATCTAGTTGGGGCCTACACTATACTCTGCTGCAGTAAAAGCTATTAGGGGATTTAAGAGATTACTTTACGAGGATAAATTTTTACCTATTAAAAGAATGCATCAAAGTGTTTTTAATCTTAGGAAAAATTAAAAAAACGAAAACAAGGAAGTATAAACATGTCTGTAAGTTCAAATATTTTACTTCATATTTTGCCTCATTAAATTGATATATTTCAAACACTGACCAGCACATATCATATAACATATGTTTAGTCTATTAAATTTCAGAGGATCAAGTCATTTAGTATAATTTTTGTATTCACTCTTCCCCACTTCCACTTTTCCCATCCCAATCAAATCTCTGCCCTGAATGGCACTTCACCAACCAAGATATGTATTTAATATCTTATAAAATGGGTAAGTGTGGAAGACAGAAAAAATAGGGGTACAAAATTATTTTTGTATTTGTAATTTTTAAAAATTGTGGTAAACCATACATAAAATTTACCATCCTAACCAGTTTTATGTGGACATTTCAGCAGTGTTAATTAAGTACCATCACACTGCTGCACAACCAGTCTCTACAACTCTTTCCTCTTACAATACCGTAACTTTGCCCGGTCACACAACTCCCCATTTTCCCTCCCTGCAGCTCCCGGCACCCACCATTCTACCTTCTATCTCTTTCACTTTGACTACTCTAGGCACATCATCTGTAAGTGGAATTATAATGCAATTATACTTATCAATATAAGCCATCTTGTGTGACTGGCTTGTTTAACTTAACATATTCTCAAGGTTCATCCATGTAATAGCATGTGCCAGATTTTCCTTCCTTTTTAAGGCTGAGTAATGCTCCATTGTATAATATATTATATTACAAACTTTGTTGATCCATTCTTCTGTTGATGGACATTTGGGTTTCTTCCACTTTTTCACTATTAATAGTGCTGCTATGAACATGGGTGTACAAATACCTGTTCGAGACCTTGCCTTCAATGATTTGGGATATCTATCCCAAAGTGGGACTGCTGGATAATATGGTAATTCTACGTTTCGTTCTTGGAGGAGCTGCCATTCCGTTTCCACAGCAGCTGCACTATTGTACATTCGCTTCAACAGCACATAAGGGTTCCAACTTCTCTACATCCTTGTCAACACTCGCAATTTTCTATTTTTCTGACAGGAGGCATCTGAATAGGTATGAGGTGGCAGTCGTAGGTTTTTTTTATTAAAGCATATTTCTTAGCTAATGAGAAAAATATAGTGAATACAAAATACTAAATTGGTGAGTATTATTTACCACCAGAGAAGGTAACCAGAATCATATCATACACAAAAAGTGAACACATTTTCTTATTTGATAACATAAAGAATTGAAGAATAATAATTTTACTAGGCATTACATTCTGAATGTAAATATACAGATCTCATTTTATTTACACATAAGTTTTTTTTGAATGATTGCTTATAACAAATATCAGGCTGAGTCGAAAGCCGTTCAGGACAAAGAAGAGCCAGTGACAAGCCAAACACATTTGTGATGAGTTTAAATTACATCTCAGATGAGGGAGAAGATGGACACATGAAGTTAAGGGGAAATGCACATATCCAATTGTGGCATTTTAAGGATAAAATTTAAAACTCATGTATGCTTAATTTCAGAAATTGCTAGGGTAACAGAGTAAACAAACTGACCCAGAGAAATGTTGCTAACTTACTTTCAACAAAAGAACAAAGGCAATTTAATGAAGGAAGGACAGTGTTTTCAATAAATACTGCTGAAAAAAATGAGACATCTGTATGCAAAATAAAGAACTTTGACTTACACCTTGTATGTTATACAAAATATGACTCAAAATGGATCACAGAACTAAATGTAAAGTGCAATAAAAGCATAAAGCTTCTAGAAGAAAATATATAAATTATTTTTTGTAACTCAAGTTAGGCAAATAGCTTTTAGAAGATATTGTATCAAAAGCTCAGAGCATAAAGGAAAAAACTAACAAACTGGACCTTACGAATATTATGACTTTTCTCTATGAAAGACGCTGTTAAGAGAAGAAGAAAAAGACACGTCTCAGACTAGGAGAAAATATTTGCAAATCAAATTTCAGAGGTCTCAGGTCAAAAATATAAAACAAAAATGATTTCAAAACTCAACCTAATGAAAAAAGGGGAAAATATTGTATTTCAAAAGACACTTCAACAAAGAAAATATACAGATGTCAAATAATCATGAATTGATGCTCAACATCATTGGTGATCAGTTAAATACAAACTAAAACCACACGATGAGTTCCTGTTGAGTACGTGGAGTGATGGGAACTCACACATTGCTGGCGGGAACATACTATGCACAGACAGTTTGAAAAATAGTTCAACAGTTGTTTTTTTTTAGACAGTCAAATATACCATATAATCCAGGCATCTCATTTCTAGGTATATACCCAAGAAAATGAGATCTTATATTCACAGAATCTTATATGTGAATGTTTAAAGCCTCTCTATTAATAATTGCCAAAAAGAATAAAAAACTTAGCTGTGGAATTTCACTGTGGTTTTTATTTGCATTTTCCTAACAGTAACGGTGTTGAGCATATTTCCCATGGCTTGCCGGTCATTTGTGTATTGTCTTTGGGGAAATGGTTATTTTGATCGTTTGTCCATTTTTAAAATAGGTTATTTGCCTTGCTCTTGTTGAGTGACAGAGTGCTTTATATATATTCTGGATACAAGTCCCTTATCAGATAGATTTGCAAAATATTTTCTCTCATTTTATGAGTTTTTCTTTCATCTTTTTGATGGTGACCTTTGAAGCAGAAAATCTTTAATTTTGATGAAATTTAATTTATGTTTTCCTTTTGTTATTTGTTCTTTTGGAGTAACATCCAAGAAACAACTGCCTAATTCAAGGTTATAAAGCTTTATCTGTATGTTACTTTTGAAGGGTTTTTACAATTTTATTTCTTATATTTAGGTCTTAGATAATTTATGTTCTAGATAGAGAGATAGAGAAAAACATCTATCTTCACAGGAATGCAGGATTTAGTATACATACCTACACTTCCTTGTTTATCTGCTGAGAAGGCCTAGAAGCAGAGGTACACAGAAGCAATGAGTCCACACAGTGTATATATCTTGGCTTATAAATACCATTCTCCAACCAAAGGAACCAGGTCTCCTTAAGGTAGTGATTCATTTCTGCACCATGGCAAGGAAAACACAAGATGAACCCATAGAACACTGTGGTGCCTGAAAAGTAAAGAGATGTCTCTAAAAGGATGGGGATGCACACAGGGCACAGGAGCTGACTGGAAAGAGGGGGCAGTGGTTAAGGCAGGAATGGTTTCAGTAAGAAAATAAGCCACAATGGTATTGAATTATAAACCTCAGGATACAATACCTCCACACTGATAAAAAGAAATAGGACAAAGAATTGGGAAAGAAGGAACCAACTACCATTCCTTACAGAATAATTCCAATTATTAAACATAGAAGAAATGAAGGAAAGAAAAAAAAGCACCATTTAAACATCACAGACCTTATTCAGGCAGGATAAACTAGTGGATGTCAAAATTATTGGGTAAATGACTGGGGAGAAATAGGCTGTTTTCGTGGTCTGAAAGGCTCTCTCCAAGATGTGCACTGACTGAAAAGGTGAAACCAGGAAGCTGCCAGTGGAGGATTCTGAAGATCCCGCCTCACTCCATGGGCCAGGCGGACGTCCTCAGTCACAAGGTGCTCCAGGCACAGTACACATTTCTTCTGGTGTTTTCTTAAATGACTTCGATCAAATCATGAGTAAACATTACACTATTCCAAATTAAGAGACATTCTACAAAATAACAAATCCATGTTCCTTAAGAGTGCCAAGGTACTGAAAATCTGTCCTGGACTGGAGAAGACTATGAAGACATGGCAACTAAAAGGAATGTTGGTTCCTGGGCTGAATTCTGGGAATGAAGGAGGATGTGAGTGGAAAAATGATAAACTCTGAATACAAGAATACAGCATAGAAAATGGCAATGTATTAATGCTAAGTTCTCAGGCTTTCGTAAGTAGTATGGTTATGTTTGATGTTAACATTTGGGAAAGTTGGGTGAAGGATATATGGAACTCTGTACTATTTCTGCAAACTTTTCTGTAAGTTTAAAATCATTAAAGATAAAAACTTGCTAAATGGTAATTTTCTTCACTGCAAATAGAAATAAATGAAATTGCACAGAGTAATAATGTGCATTACTTCATATTCTGAACTACATTTCAAAGCTAATGAAACAATGTATCTAAATTTCCCTGATAATTTGAAAGACTTGTCATGCTATTCTTCAGTAAACGGCTTCAGTTGGAACAGTAACCTGTTCTGCAGTAGTAGCAACACGACTGGGCGACAAGATCTTTGCTTCCCCATCTAAAACTGCTGTTTAGGTGGGGGTCAAAATATGTGTGTGAGGGTGGGCAAATTTTTAAAATATGTAAGTTATACTGAATTAAATAGTTGATAAAAAGTCTATATAAAAGTAAAAACCACATCAATTACCTGATAAAATCATACCATCCCCACTATAACTTTTCACAATCAATTTTTCCCTTAAAATTTTGATAAATGAAGCTGTCAGAGGGGATAAGATCACAATTTTCAATTTTGTTTTTTTTTTAACTGTTTTAACTTTCAAAATCCAGTTCATGAATGCTGCAAATGTGAGCTCTGATAAGATCGCAATGCTGCCTGCGATGAGGTAAGAGAATGCCATGTGGCTGTGTGACCTTGGTGCAGCAGGGAAGGGAGCCGGGAAGGAAGCGCTGGTGCAGCTCGAATCATACAGGCCATCACACTTGGCCAGCACACTCAAGGAAGGGGAAAATATAGTTTTTTTCTGGAAAAAAGTTAAAAATCACTTTAAAACTTTTCTTTAAGGTCCTGTAGTGACAGGATGAGCGTGAGTGAGCTGGGAGCCTGAGAGCCAGTTCGGCCAATCTTGTTAGGTGTTACCATCAAAAGCTGTGTTTTAATTGTGTACTCTAACTTTATTTTAAATTTATGAATGCCATTCAGGACTTTACAGAACGCTAAAATATACAGTAGAAAGGATACTTTTTCAGGATGATATTCTTTTTTTAAAAAAACAGTTTTAAAACTATAGAGTGTAGGAGATATAAGCCAAAAATAAAATTCTAAGCTCCCCCACCTCAACTGACTGAATGGACCCCTTCTTGGTCAAAGGGATCCCAAAGAAACCTGAAAAACTAGTTCCAGCCCTGAAGGGAAGGCCGGACGGACAGGCCTCCCTACAAGGTCCTCCCTTTGGAGTTCAGGCACAACTGGCCGGCATTAACGTTAAAATAGAGATCATAAGATTGACAAAAGAGACTCTTTGTAGCAAGACGATATTCAACTCCCACCCGACTCTGGTATAGCATTACGTGACAGATAGCAGGTCTTATAAGAAATCAAAGTATTTTACCTCCAAAATATATTTTTTGACATATTTTGAAATGGCCCTGGAATGCCATCTCTTATTGGGAAAATCCTGTAGAGAATCCCCTTCCCTTTCCATATCTTCTCCAGATCCAGCAGAAATGTAACTAACAGTCTGACACCTTTTAAGGTCCTAAAAGAGACCTTCACCATCGATTCTCTCTTCAGTCAGTTACCTGGAAGCTTCATCTACATAATAAGAACCTTGGCTTCTACAACCCCCCTTAACTTAACTCAAGCATTTCTTCCTGCTGGTTTCAAGTCTTCAGGCAAAGGTTAACCAACTGCCAATCAGAAAATCTTTGAATCCACCTATAACATGTGATCTCTCCAACTCCCTGCTTGAGATGTCCCACCTTTTTGGGCTGAACAAATATATACCTTACATGTATTGATTGATGTCTTTGGTTATAACTTCTGTCTCCCGAAAATACATAAACCAAGCTATAAGTCCACCACCCTGGGCACATGTTCTTGGAACCTCCTGAGACTGTGTCACAGGCCATGGTCACTCATATTTGGCACAGGATAAACATCTTTAAACATCCAACAGAGTTTGGCTTTTTTCGTCAACATAGGTAACATACAAAGAATAGAAATAATTTAAATACATTATTTAAATGATAAGTTTCTACTCTGAAAAGTTTTAAGTAAGCCTTCTGTAGCCCTAATTTTAGTATATGCTCAGACTGTTACACTAATATATATGTATGAATACTAATGTGTACACATATATATATGTTTATTGTTATGAGATTCATTACCCTTAACAGCAACTTGAAATACAGGCAAAAAAATCATTAGTCTTTTCCTTCTACTTTGCTACTATTAAAATAGCAGTAACAAAATCCGGTAACTTTATTAAAAGAATAACTTTACAATTTTCAAGCTCTTTCATATGGATTATCTAATTTGAACCTCATGTTCAAAAGAAAAGCTAAACAATGTTACTCTTTTTGCAGTTGAGAAAACAGACACAAAATGCTTGAGTGACTTGCTCAAAGTTACACATCTCAGTGGTGAAAAAGTTCATCCTGAAACCTAGTTCATTTGACTCCATCCATCCATCTGTCTGTGCGACAGGCTCTGTACTAGGCAGGAGAGGTACAACTGTGAAAATATTTACCATGGTGTTTTTACATTATTACATTATATCATTCTACTTCTTAATATATGTGTTTAGACTATTTGAAATCTTAAAGCTCTAAATTTTTAAGGTTTCCACTGGAAAAACTTCATTAACCTGCCGATCAATTATTTTAAAGCTACTGTACAGCAGGGTGATGTAACTGTAAGACTCTGAAGACAGGTAAGAATTTTATAGAGCCGCACTGTAGTTATGCATCCTCAAGCAACATAACCTCTTGAAGATAGATTTTTCAAAACCATTAAATTGAGAATAACATGTATCAACAAGATTTGTTTTGAAGATTCAATGGTTTAGAGAAAAGTTTGGCACAGATACTATTTATGATTCTTTGTAATTGAAAAGGCAAAATGTGATAGCATGAAAAACAGAGTTCTTCATTACTACTTACTAGCTAATGAAAACGTAAGGAAACCATACATAACTACCATTTGGATCACTCTAGAAAAGTCAGGATCACCCTCTTGCAGGAGGGTGGCAGGAAGGAGCAAATGCTTCTCTGACACTGCTCCATGGTGTCAGGCAGATAAAGGAAGATATGCATACTGAAGAATACTGGCATATAGTTATTCTTAAAAAGATTAAATGTAAAACTATTTTATTTGTATTTATTTATTTACCTTGAGACAGAGTTTCACTCTTGTCACCCGGGCTGGAGTGCAATGGTGCAATCTCAGCTCACTGCAACCTCCGCCTCCCAGTTCAAACAATTCTCCTGTCTCAGCCTCCCAAGTAGCTGGGATTACAGGCACCCACCACCATGCCCAGCTAATTTTTGTATTTTCAGTAGAGACAGGGTTTCACCACATTGGCCAGGCTGGTCTCGAATTCTTGACGTCAGGTGATCGCTCGCCTTGACCAGCCAACGTGCTGGGATTACAGGCTTGAGCCACCATGCCTGGCTGTAAAACTATTTTAAAATGTGTCATTAGTCTTGAAAAAAACCCTCTTTTAGTATATTAATCAAAAAAAAGAGGTGGAGATCGGTCAAAGATCTGCTTCTCAGTAAACAGTATGTTTACTGATAAATATCCACAAATACAATTTTCCTGGATACCAATTACATTACTGAAAACAACAGGATGATGAAAAATACTGTTCTGACATTATTCACTCATAGATTATGAAGTATGTAAGAGACTTCTTTCTAAACTTGGGAATTCCAACAGGAATGAGAGTGAGAAAGGGAATGAAGAAAAACATCAGCTATCAAAATACCAAATGTGTGGAGCCATAATGGACATCAAGGGTACTGCTATGGCAGACAGCACTGGAGTATTTGGACAGGAGTATGAAAGGAACAAAGACATTTAGCAGCAGTTAAGAAAAATAGTAAATTAACCCATGGATGATGTCTGAGGTTAAAGATTCAAATTGCTGAAGTGTTAATTATTTTAGGAAGTCTTTTGTTAGTGGTGAAGTATCAGGAGACTGGAAAACAAGGAATCCAGTCTGAAGGTTAACAAGAAAGAGAGGAGACGCTGAAAATTATAGACCTGTAAATCTAACATCTATATTAGGAAATAAATTTGAGATGATACTTATGGATGAGCTTAATGATACATTTGGAGAAGTACAATTTAATAGGAGTGAGTCAGCATGGATTTACCAAAGGCAATCATGTCAGGAAAAATTTCGTTCCTTTTTAGGTTGAAGTAATAATTGGTTTATGTAAGGAGAACCAATGAGAAGCTGTCAGGATTTTCTGAGATTTTTGGACCTTTTCAGAAAATGAATTACTGTACAAAATGTCATGACATGTGTCAGGGCATCCAACTAACAAAAGGGGGTGAAAGCAACTGGGTTAAAAATAGAGGGCCAAGAGGAACTTGGGAGAAGACTGCCTTCTATTCTGCAAGGTTCTATGTATTGAACACTAATGGTTCTAATTAATGACAAAGGAAATTTTTTTTATGTAGGAAATTTGAATATATTGCTAAATAAGGGGTAATGGTTAAGACAAAAGACTATAGCTGTTTTACTTTAACTGCAATAGATTAAGTAAATGGGCTCAGAGGTAGAATGTGAAATTTCAGCTGCCTAAGGATAAAGTGATGCACTTGGAAATAATTAAGGAATCATATAGATATAATTTAAATGAACAGTTACCATGAGGAAGAAAAAGGGACTTGGGGTTTTGATAAGAGTCAAACTTTCAAATTCTTATTCTTATAAATGGGAAGAGGCAAATGTAGGGAATGCAGTTAAATAATACATGTTATAGAGAATACAAAATTGATTATCTTAGAGAAGAATACAAAAACCCCAATTTTTGAGAGAATATGAAAATTTCAAGTGTTATCACTCTGTACAGGTAATAATCTAATGTACATACTTATATGACCAAGTCTTAGCATATGTAAAAACTGATGAAAATAAAATTAATTTAAATGTGATACAAAAGTATGAGGGTAGAAAAATAAAGGAAATTAAGAAAAATACCATATCATTACATAATGCTCAATTCTGCCTGAAAAGAGAACACCTTGTAATCATTACCTTCGGAAAAGACAACAACACTTACCACATTTAAGGTCTCAGAGAGAAATAAGAAATAACTAAATCAACTTCATAGCTTTGATGCACTGCTCATAGGCTCAGAAAGTGACCACACTACCCGTGGGTCTTCCAGTGAGCATTCATTCATGAGCAAGAAGTGCTATTTCAATAATAAACAAGCTCCTTGAGCCGTAAAGGCATAACTATAAGTCTGCTGCTTGGAAATGATGAAAAAAAAAAACATCTCTTTCTTCTTAGACACAATCAGAGAAGGCTGAGCAACCTCTCCTCAGCCCTCCCCCTCTGGCTTCCCTATGGTCACTCCCCTTTCTCTGGGGTTATGTTTAAAGCATTCTGAGCTATCCCTGCTGAAGTGAACTATGCATGGGGTCAGACTGAAGGCCACTGGTGTTGCAAACACAGACATGTATTTAATTCTTTGTCCAAATGTAGTGAATGAGTACCAAGCTTATTTATGGATGGGCGACATGGTAGAAATATAATTGTTAAAACTGAAGAGATCAAATCAAGATAATTTTTGAGATGAAATAGATTTTACTAAATAGAAGAAAAATTGTACAATGACAGAAACCTATTTTTAGTTTGATGTCAATTTTGTGAAGATTAATGTGACTGTAAAATCTCATCACATTAGACCTAGATTGGGCCTAAACGAACCTCTTCAGAAACTTGGATGTGGAGAAAGGTGTTTTGTTTTTAAGTATATACAGAAAAGAATACAACTCATAGAAGAGACTTTGATGAATTTCTCAAAGTGAACACAACTGTGTCTCAATACTGGGATCAAGAAGCAGAATCTTACTAGACCACTGTACTTCATTCAGTGACTGGTGCCCACAAGGGAAAATAAACTCTGACTTCTAAGATCATAGAGTAGTTTTATCTGTTTTTATATTTAATAAACACCATCATATAAAACGTACTCCTTGGTGACTGGCTTGGTTCATCCAGTGATAGGACTGTGAGACTTATTTCACATTGTTGCTTGTACTTGTAGTTCATTCATTCTCACTGACTTATTCTGTGATGTGAATATACAACCTTTGTACATTCTGCTTGAGGGACATTAGGGTAGTTTGGAGTTTTGACTATGATGAATATACCAGTAATTAAATTAAGTACAAATACTAAAGTAAAAGACTAAACATTTAATATAAAAGATAAAAATTGCCCCAGCAGATAAACAAAATGCAACTATAAGCTGCTTATAAAGAATCTGGTATAGGTATACCAATATGAAATGCAGAATTATGGCAAGAGATATTGCTACTAAGAAATATTTCATAATTATGTGTGTGTCTGTATCTAAAACAACCCTAAGTTCTGAGTATTTAGTGATATATTTTCAAAATATGTAAAGCCAAAAATAACGGAATTTTAAAAGATAAATCCACAATTATAGTAGGAAACTTTAACATACTCCTCTTAACAGCTGACAGAACCGGCATTTTAAAGAGCACTAAGAATACGACAATCTGAACAACACAGTGAACAAACTAAACATTGTAACCGACATACAGGGAACAAACACCACTGGTGCCAAGTATTCTTTCCTAATGTGTCTCAAAAATTTACTGAAACTCACCATTTGCTGGGCATAAAAAAGCCTACACAAATTTTAAAGAATTAAAATAATTCAGATTATGTTCTGTGAAAACAGTAATTTAAGCTGGAAGTCGATTTGCATTATTAGTTCAACAGTTTTTAAAAAAAAAAGATAACCAGAAAGTCTCAAACTACCTGGAAATGGAATATTGCGTTTACAAATAATAATCCATGGTTAAAAAAATAAAGAAACTACTTTTGTCTTGTGTTTCTTATCTGACAACAACTAAAATTAGAACTCACATATAGTCTTTCATGCTCTGGAATATGAAATAGAAAATGATACAAAAATCATTTTACTGGTTGCTAAAAAGGATTGAAAAAATGCAATAAATCATCAACTTCTGCTAGAGAGGGAAAAACAAACTGAGCAACCATTTATGCTAAAGATGATCATGTCACACAGTTTACATACAGTATAAATGATCCCGTTTAGATGGCACACACATTCTGTGTGGTAGGCATCACTATCCCCATCTTCAGAGGAAAACTGAGACCCACAGAGTAAAAATGCAGTTTTTAGGGCCAGACAGCAAGAGAATGATCAAGCTTAAGTTGGAGCCCATCTTCCCCGAAGGTCATGCCTGCACAGCAGGGACTAGGTATATAGTTCATTCAAACTCCTAGACTCTTCAATAAGGAATCTGAAGCTCAGAGACACCTGTCTTTACATAGAGACTTGAATCAGGGTCTCCACTGAACCCCAGTTTCGTGTTACTTGCGTGAATTACATCACATAACTGCAGTTATACACCAATGCAGAGATATCAAGGGTATAGCACATTTGCACACAAACCTCTTTCTGCAGAACTGTTTTCAAATAAAAAATAAAATACCTCACTTTAATATATGAATTCCAAAATATTATCTCAACTAAACTTTATATTATCTCAACCAAATCACAGTATTTACAGTCTTTTTTTTTTTTTTTTAAGGTAAGTCATGTTTTTATTTTTCTCTTATTTACTCACTGTACTTTAGGGAACAATCCGTTTTTCATGTGTAGCTGGTATAATGGAAGAGAGAGACAGATATGTCAATCTTGCACCTGGAAAGGAGGCAGAGCAAGGCCACCTCGAGGAGGCCACTCTGCTGATGCCCACCATGGATTTGGTCCCTGTGGCCTGGCCATTGCTAGGAGCAGCTCCTTCACAGGTGGTGTTTCTGGTATCTGCAAGGTTATGGGTCCATATCTATGAAGAACCCATAGGCACTTATGGCCAGAGACATTTCAACTCGACTTTATCTGTTTTTATGAACTAAAGCTGATAAACTGTCTAGTTTCAAAACCTTTTCAGTGACAACCCCACCAAAAGGGAATGGGCAGAGAACTCTGTTTTTGTTTGTTTGCCAAATACAGCCCTGGATAGCAGAAAAATTACTAAATCACACACTCGACATTACTTAAATAAGTCAATCATATGAACATCGAGAAATATGAAAGAACAGTAATGAGCCTCTATCTACATATTGTCCAGTGTATTAAGAAAACTAGTCTAACTTAAATTACTCAAGTTCAATTTCTTATAACATAGATATTTTGCGAGCAAACACTCCTTAAGCATTTCGAAGCTGGAACCTCGCATTTCTGGTGTGATGTATATCACAATCCCCACAACCCCACCACTGCTAACGACCCCATCATATGGCACAGATAGGCATAAATGTTCATGCCTAGAGCAGCATAGCAGGGACTGGGGAAGAGTTCATTCAAACTCCTAGATTCTTCTGGCTTCATAGCCATTATCTTTTTAAATTCTCACAATGACCCTATTAGTAGGTACTATCATGCAGATTTACATACGGGAAACCTCAGGCTTGGTGAGGTCAGCCTGCCTGAGGTCATATGGCCAATAATGAGAAGTAGGGTTTAAAAGCAGCTCTAACAGGTCCCAAAACATCTGCTTAAAGCACATCCTTGATCAACGGGCCTTATTCAAACTCTGCTGCTTGGGCTAAATCTTAGAAGGCTTCTCTAAATTTACTCCTCAAATAGGTCCTCACACCCATAATCCATCATTCTGCTGTTCTGCACAGAGTTTGGCACTCAAGGAATACTTGCTAATTAAACAAAATGTCGGGCTGGAGGAACGGATCTGCTTTACTGTGCAGTTGCAGCCACATCGCTGACACCTTCCAGAGCGCCTGACTTGCCACCCAAGAGGCAAGAATCCTCTTAGCAGCCGCACCCACCACCAGCTCTTCCCCAAACCCAGGGCCAGCCCCCTCCCAATTTCTGGGAAACGCGCAGCACTGTTACCACCCACGACGCTTGAGTCCGCGGTCACAGGTCACATTCTTTCTAGGCATTCACTGGAAGATGATGGTGTCAAGAAACAGGGTATAACATTTCAAACCACAAGCATTTTTTGAGAAAAAAAATTAAAATTTTAGCAATTAGTCAAAATATGAAGATTTAACAACTACTCTCATTTCAGGTCAACTATGCTTTAAATATTTACTATTATTAACTTTACAGTCATCGAATAATTACTTTGTCAGATTTGCTTTTTAGATAAAATACAGTTGAAAAGTCTTGTTTTCACAGTTGAGTGGGATAAAACTGGAATGTACTTTTTTATAGGTCTTGAAGCAGATACTATCACATACTCTACTCCATTACAATAAATCATGGTAATGTACAAATAGCATTATAACTGCTGTGATCACATGAAATCCTGTTAGAAACAAGTTTTCACAGTTTCTGTCCCTTACCAGCATGCAGGTAAGCGAGGTCCGGGTTTTCGATGTCAGGATGCTGTTCCTTCAGATGGTTCCGGAACTCCACGGGGACATTGGTGCCGTAGTCACACTTGGGACAGTTGTACATCTTGACTCCTTCGTGTTTGCCAGTGTGCAGAATGTGTTTGCGAATATTTTCAGCACAGTTTGACCTACCAAGTAAGACAGAAAAGTAAATCTAATTAAGGTCAAACCAATAACCTTATCTTACAAATAATGACATTACATAACACTGTCTCTATGTGTTTGGTGCTATTTTAAGTGCTGTACTCATATAATAATTAGCTTATATAATACATCAGCCCTATGAGGCTGGTAGTTTTTATAACCCTGGTGTGAATTTTTAAGTTGGTCTTTTAGCTTCATTTCTATGAAGAACCAGAAATACCAAATCCCAAGCACTATTATTTTAATATCAAATTATTCTGGTACCACTTGAGGGCAGTGAAGGTGTTAGCTGATCCCTGAGAACACACCTATCACCACTGAGGAGTGGTACAAAAATGAAAAGTGCTGCCGCCTCCACTGAATTTAGAGCATTTGGGGGAACAAAGACACTTTGGCTTTTAAGTTCTGTCATGCAAGGTGCTTCTAAGTGGGCTCTAAAATAATTTGAAGATGGAATTGTAGCTAGAAACGGCTCCCAGACTCAATTCCAATATTTGGGCAACATGTGAATCCCATGGAGTTTTCTGTGATGATACAGGCTCTTAAGAGTGATGACATGGAAAATGCAATGGAGGGCCTATATATTCCACACCACGGTGCCACTGAAATCAAGGGTGGGCTCCTCTCCCAGCGCTTTCCGGCAGAATTAGAAATGCAAGGCCTGAAACAATCAGCAAGCTGGGAATGGGGTGCTGGTTTTTGAGGCAAACTGTTCTGCTTGCTCTTTCATCCCTGTCAGATCCTTTGCAACAGAGACTGCACGTCTAGACCCTTTCTGAATACACACGCAGAGCTGTTTTCCTTTTGTCTTTGTCATTTTCAGAACAGTAATAAAAAGAGCCCTGTACAATTTCAAGTAGGTGTTGAGGGGTTATCTAGAAAGAAACAAAAAAACCATGCTGGCCTCAGACTTCCTACAGACCAAAATTAAATGCCAGAAGAAAATAGAGCAATATGTTTATCACCATTTCCCAAAGGTATTGCTGAATAACAAAATCCTGCAAGATGTTCTTAGAAGAAAGATTTCCATGATCAAGTAAGATCAGGAAACGGTAGTCAGCCAACACATCTCACAGTGCACTTCAGAATGTTAAAGGCTCTAAGAAGAATTTTATGTAGGTCTACACTGCCTGAACGCTTCTAATTAGAATTGCTTTTGTGTATAATATTCAGTTATACCATGTTTATTTTTTAGGGAATATACCTTGAGAAATATTGGTCAAGGAAGTGAAAATAACTGTTATCTCTCACACACAAAGGCAGTCAATGACGCTAGAAATTCAAAGACTCGGTAAATACGGTATCTATCCACTCCTCACAAGACGAGTATAGGGAGTATCGCCCAAGTGACGCAATACGAATGTAAATGGCACTAGGAATGGTATTCCCTAGACAGAGGGTACAGGGATGTCCTTTCCTACAGGCTCTGGACGAAGCTGAAACGCAAACGTGTTCCTCATGAGTGGGGATCTCACATTCTGGGAGAGGTCTCGTACCTGCATCCAGAGAGTCCTTTGGAAAAGTTCCTGCTACTTCCCTCCCATCTCCAGGCGGGGCTTGTCATTAAATGCACATGTACAACTAAATCTGCTCAGTAAAATTAAACTGAACAAATCAAATCCCTCTATCCCTAGGAAAAAGACTAGAAAGAAATACATCAAAATATTAATGCAGCTATACTGTAATGCCCACTTACTCTTATTTTTCAAATATAAAGTTTTATATGTTAAATACATATATTTTAAAAATTAAAATAACAGTAACGCCTTTTTAAAAAATAAAAAAGAACTAGAATAACAGATATTTTCCCAGCTATTTTCAACTTGCGTTGGGCAAAGGCTCTGTCAATCTGGGTGTTAAACTTCCCTGAGATCTTAGACTAAATACATGCAAGACAGTGAATGTATGCACACAAGCTTCTTTCTCTCATGAGTCACTACCGAATTGTCAAACTTGCTTTACATATAAATTCCCTATTGTGAACTAACAATCACCGTAAAAGGAAAAAAAAAAGAGTAAGCACCTAATGTATGCCAGGTACCTCCACTGACTTGGCGACTTCGAAGGCAAGCATGACCCTCTGAGGTCAAGATTGCTACACAATTCACAGAGAAGAAGGTAAATATCACAATGATGAGCTGGCTACACAGGCTGTATGGCTGGTGAGTGGTTAAGGCAGAATCCCAACCTAGGTTTTCTGTTTTCGAGGCCAGAATGTTGGTATGTTTTCAAGTACACCACAGCCACCTTTCCCTTTAAAATTTACATATCAGAGACACTAGAACATTCTAAGCAAAGGATAGGGCTGTAGAGTCTCTTAAATGTATAATTATCCTTAGAGTAACAGCTCTGGATCATGTCAGAAATAACACAGGAAAACATCTGAAGGTGACTGACACAAATGTCCACTTTTATGACAGTTAAAAGGAAAAGGAACAATTTTTTTTTGAATTCTTCAAGCTGGATAAACTGTTCCAAATTACCCCCTTAATTCTGCAGATCTCCAACATGTTTTCTACAGCATTACAGACACCTCCTAAATTCACCATTGTGTACTGACACTGGGGAGAGAAAACAAAAAGCTGCTACTGTACTTAACTAGTACTGTTTATCAGGAATGTGGATTCTTTGGTACCGCCAATACCATTTCCTTATGTAAAATGCTAGGCATGAAACATCATCAAAGACAATCACCAATCATATGAAGGAATTAAAATTGCCAAAATAAATACATTTCAATGTATGATGTGTATTTAAATGGAGAACAATATAAGCAATGAATCCTAACATTCAGGGAAGGAAGAACGAGATAACTTTGAAAACAGATTATTTTGCTTTCAAGAAGGCTGTATCTAGGACAAGAATAAGCCAGTATCTCTCAGTAACTAAACAGCATGTAGGATCTAACAACCGGGGACTATTACTGAAATAGGTAAGACGTATATGGGCACAAAGGGAGGGGAGAGAATTTAAAAAGGTAGGAAGCTTCTTTTATTTGAAAATATAAAATAAATCAAGAAAGACGTGGTGTGGAACTTGAGATTTTAAAAGGCATTAAGGACTATTCCACACATATATTCTTATACAGATATGTGCATATGTTTGTATACCGGATGTATATACACACACCGTGTTTTTATGTTCTATTATATAATACATATGTGTATGTATATTTGTAATTTTATGCTTTAAACATATACATACCAGAAGCATAAACACATGCAGACAAGAAGGAACTGGGAAGCATTTGTGGAAATGAGAGTGAGTGTTAATGTGGACGGAGTCTCTTTGGGTAATAAAAATCTAAGACTGCTTGTAGTAATGGTTTCACAATCCTGGTAATATATTAAAAGCCCAGGAAGGTTGCAATTTCAATGAGTCAGTTGTCAAACATATGATCTATCTCTCCACTAAAACAAAAACAAACAAAAAAGAACTCTCATGCCGTTGTCACCCTTCTTCCTGCCACTGGAACCTTAGAGGTCACATGTTCAGGTGGTAAAGTTACCAAGAAGGAGAAGAGGTTCTCAGCCTCCATGGGCCTTTACCTCAGTGAGCAATACATTTTTAAGTCATTCAGATTTCAGAGTTTTGCCTGATGTGCAGCTACGGCTAATTATCACATGCTGCTAATCTCCTTCCTCAAACCAATGCTGCATACACCCTTACCATACCAGCACACACACGCATGCACACACACACACACACTCCCGATTCGAACCAATGCTGCATACCTCACCATACCAGCACACACACGCATGCACACACACACACACACACACACTCCCGATTCGAACCAATGCTGCATACACCCTACCATACCAGCACACACACCACACACACACACACACACTCCCGATTCGAACCAATGCTGCATACCCACCATACCAGCACACACACGCATGCACACACACACACACACACTCCCGATTCGAACCAATGCTGCATACACCCTCACCATACCAGCACACACACGCACGCACACACACACACTCCCGATTCGAACAAATGCTGCATACGGCCTCACCATACCAGCACACACATGCATGCACGTACGCACACACACAGACACACACACACTCCCGATTCGAACCCTCTTTACCAATCACCGCACAGCAGATACCTTGGGTGAAGACGATGTAAACTAAGGATACTAGGCCCATTCCTGAGCTGGTGTGACTCCTCCTGGCCTCGCACTGCTCCTCTGGAAATATCCCTAGACCTTATTTTATCTCTGAATTTCCCTCTTCTGCCACCTGGGACCTCCTATTACAAGCCAAGAAGCTTATTTCTGTCACCATCTATATGTATCTTGGTGTTTCCCTATGGGAGAGTTAAGAAATTTTTCTTTTAAGAAAATTTATGAGAAGTCAAATTTCTCAGAAAAATGCAAAGGGTTACATGTATACTTTAACAGGAAGAATGCTAGGAAGAACTCATGTCACAGTTTTTCCATCTGAAATGAACTAGGAAGAAAGAGATACTGGTGCACATCTCTGAATGAAGGGGAAAGTGAAACAGAAGATGACTGAGCAGTTTCCCTGGGGAGTCACTAAGAACTGTCACCTTCAATCCAGTTTCCCAACCAACACTAGGATCAGTCTCATCCCCACCCTCTTCCTCTTATTCCTGGCAGCAGATGACCATGGTGCAGAGGAAACACCCCTAGGTGTCAAGTCAGGCAGCCGGGTCCATTCCCCACATAAGAATTTCAGCACCTGCAGAATGGCTCTGTGATCTCAGGAAAGTACCTCAACTCTGAGATCTCTTTTCCTTAACTAAAAACTGAGGTTAGTACAGCAAACTGCCAAAGGACTGAATGCAATCTATGCATTCTTTTTTTCTTTAGAGAAGGTAAGTGCACATAAACACAAAATCTTCACCTGGGAAGTCAGAGAGTTGGTAAAAGCTATTCCTGGGCTCCAGGTTGTGGCTCCCAGTTCTAAAGGTAGGTGGGAAGTGACAGAGGGGAAAGGTGAGCAACACACACTGCATGGCTCTGGCACACAGTGCAAAGTCGGCGTCAACAACAGAAAAGCTACCGAATCCGCAGCTCTCAGTAACATACTAAGCTCTGCCCTGTCCTTTCTCAACTCCGCTCTACTGCTACAGCTCCACGTGACAGAACACGCCACCAGGCTTTCCGCTGAGGAAGAACCTCTCCTGGCCCTCACAAGCGAAAGATGTTCCTCACGATGAGCAGGGAGCCTGCTGGAAGGGAAGTGAGATTCCCCAGCGCCAAGCTTCCCACTCCTCACCGGGATTCCTGCAGGACTGAGCAGAATAGAAACAGCATGCATCGCTTTCATGGAAAAGGCATTCTGAGAGTGCATTTCAAATTAAATTTTGGAATATAACATGTTGAAAGTCTTCAGCAGCTTTGATGTATAGAATTTAAAGCACGGGGTGACTGATTAGCAAAAGGGCCCAAGATGGGACCCATGCATTTTAGGGTTTCTTAAAAAACACATAATAAAGGAAATTTCTTATTCTGTTCAAAGGCGATGTATGTTAAAACAATAAACAGAAGACCACAAGTACTTCTAGAACTCCACAAAATCATTAGTCAGTACTACACACTCACTTATGACCTATGGACACAAAAAGCCTGACTATGCTATCGAACCTAAGAAGAAAGGAGTTTTAAAAAATTTGATGTTTATTTTGGTTATTAAAATTATACCACTGAAGTTGTTAAACATCAGAGCATCCAATAATGGATGTGACAGAAGTCTCCCTCCAGCACTGTCTCCACTGTCCACTGTGTCCCAGATGACCAGCTAGGTACAATCCCTAACTTCTTCTCAATCTTTCGGGAGAAGTAAACACTACTTTTTCAAGCTGCAGATATGTCTTATATTCTTTTCTCACCACTCCCCTTGGCTAAATGCAGGGGACCACACACACTGGCATCTCACTTTTCCATGGAACAACACAGCATGGGCCTCACCATATCGAACACTGAAGGGCACACTTATGTCCCCTACATGTCTCTATTCCCATCCTTACCTTCTTTTCTCCTTTTTAACAGCTTCATAGTATTTCAGTGTGGACACAACCTATTCTGTCTATCTGATTCTCCACTGATGGGCATTTAGGATGTTTCCAATCATTTGCTAGTATAAACAAGGTTCCAGTGAATAACCTTGTAGAATGTTTTCCATTTCTCCAGGTGCCATGACAACCGCATGATGACAACTGGAATTGCTTCAAATGTCAATGGGCATGAATTCTGATAAATTCTGCCATACCGCCCTTCAGAGGAATTGTAGCAACTTACAATTCCACTAACAATGTTTGAGAGCCTGTTTCTGTAAACGCTTGTCAAAGTAGGGGGCTACCAAATTTTTGAATTTTTGCCAATGTGGTGGGTAAACAATGGTATCTCATTGGAGTTTTAATTTTTAAGTTGTAACCTGCATTTCTCTTGTAATCAAAGAGGTTATCTTTTCAAATACTGAAAAGTAATGTATATTTTCCTTTTTATGTACTGTTCATTCATATTTTTGCTCTTTTTTTCTAAATGACTGTTGGTCATTCTCTTATAAATTAAGGAGACTGGCTCTTTGGGACAGAAGTTGCAGACTTTTTTTCTTCATTTTTTCATTTTTTTTCTTTTGACTTTGTTTACGGTGGGTTGTGAAAGCAAATGTTGATAATTTTGCTCTTTTGTTCTATGGCTTCCTTATTTGGAGGCTATAAAACAACTGTTCCAAATTTGGTTCTAGTACTTATAAAGTTGCGTTATATCACATTAAATACTAGACTTGATTCAAAATCAACCTACAATGAGTTAAATGTGGATCCAGACTGCTATTCAGCTCTCTCAGTAACATTTGTTAAAGTCAGATTTTCCCCACTGACTTGAAATGCCACCTTTGTCAGTAGTTTAATTATGTAAGGTGAATTCTGGACTTTCTATCCTGTTATACTTGTCTGTGTATTCACCTGCCACTCCATCACAATGAAGCAGGTAGCAAGACGTTTCTGCCTGGTAGACCTCATCATTCTGCATGGCTCTTTTCCTCCCAGATCACAGCTGCCCACCCAGAACCAACACAGAATCACTCACAGGATAGTGGTTGTCAGCTGGTATGGCAAAAATCTAGAGTTAACTACAGTGCTAGAGAGAACCAGGCCAATAATAAATTAATATCACTATGACATACCCAGGTAATTTCTATGTATTTATTAACGTGTGTTAATAATATTGTCTAACTGATAAACCAAACAGCAGAGAGCTTGGCACAGATGTTACAGGATAAGTACCCAGGAGAGTGCCCAGCACATAGAGATTCTAAACAAATATTAATTCTCATTTTCCCCAGGAAAATCCATGCATCGGCCTCACTACCTCAATTTGTTTTTTTGTAAAACTAGTGGTTGTCTTGAAATACTGGCAACAGCCAGGTCTGTTATGATGTCAGGCATGGGAAAGAGACTCTAGACAACAGAAAGCTCCTACACCCACCACCCGAAGAGCGTTCTCATTCCCGCAACCCACTTTCCATTTTGCTTCTCTCCCCACTTCACTACTCTGTTTTCCAGGCTGCTCCAAAAAGAAATAATTCCTATTTCCTAGGTGATTTTGGGGGAACCACTTGACAGCATGGAGTGATGGCTCACTATTTTAGAATGTGTATTTTTTTGTGTGCCATGGATGGCTTCAGAAATGACTTAGTAAATCTTACAAAGATTCATTGAAAATGATAGTAGTATTTTAGCTGAAGTGGGGCTAAAAGAACCGAAAATTGAATTGAGTGTGGTGGCCAATTGTTTCTTTTGGGGATGTGGGCACTCAAACTCCCTTATGTAATATACAAAAAAACACTTCTTTTAAAAAAAAAAACAACACAAAACAGTTGAATTAAGACACGTATAAAAATCAATAAAAAATAAGGGAGAGTTTGCTAAATAGAGACTTACACCACATATCTGTATGGGTTGGCTTAATGTTAAATATATCAATTGCTGCTAAAGGAATCTATACAGTTAACACAATTACAATTCTAACAAGATTTTTTTGAGAACTCTTTGAGAGTGATGGTTAAATGACTCTATAAAATAAGTAGGCAACACTTTAACATTATTACAGTAAGAGTTGTTAACAATCATCTATAGGGAGGGAATGGGCTATATCACAGAATGTGATGCAACAGTAACTTTCTACATGTACTTATCTTTATAAATGCATACATACAGAAACATACATATAACATGACATACTGGCAGAGAAAGATGTCTGGCTGCAGATTGAGAAAAGCTACATGTAAAACAATATGTACTAAAAGCAATTAAAGGTGTGTGTACATATACACATTCATAATATACACCACAGAAAGTCAATTATATATAGATATGTGTGTAAAGTAATTATACCTACATATAATGCACACATATTACAATTCTACACAGGAGTATGGACAGCACCAGGTCTATGAGAATCACACTAGTTAACAGTGACTCTGCCCAGGGGGACTGGAGTTGGGAAAGGGATACAGGGAGGGAGTCAGAACACCTGCAGTGTTGTGGCTGTGTCACAGGAAAGCTCACCCATTCATTAATTTTAATTTAAAAGTGGGGGGAAAAAGACTAAACAGACAGCCAAAGACAAGAAAAACAAATGCAAGTGAAGCATTGCATTTTTGAAAATTATTATACTTAATGAAACTCTAATCATTAAAGTGGGAAATTGAGGGTGGTATTTAGAATGAAAGTGGCAATTAATTTCATGGGTTAAAATATGGTTTAGGTAATGCAAGGCACTACATAGTGGGTTAAATTCTTCCGTGATAAACTAAAGAGGCTTCACAATAAATTCTGGATAGATTACACATAACTGTTTTAAAAAGAATTATGAAACTAAAAAAAGGGCCAGGCGCGGTGGCTCACGCTTGTAATCCCAGCACTTTGGGAGGCTGAGGCAGGCGGATCACGAGGTCAGGGGATCGAGACCACGGTGAAACCCCGTCTCTACTAAAAATACAAAAAATTAGCCGGGCGTGGTGGCGGGCGCCTGTAGTCCCAGCTACTCGGAGAGGCTGAGGCAGGAGAATGGCGTGAACCCGGGAGGCGGAGCTTGCAGTGAGCCGAGATTGCGCCACTGCACTCCAGCCTGGGCGACAGAGTGAGACTCTGTCTCAAAAAAAAAAAAAAAAGAAACTAAAAAAAGACTTAAGTGAATGTTAAGTCACATATACTTAAATGGAGTATAAAGCTAAAAATATGACTTTCAATATAAAATTAACCTTAATTTTTCTAAAGGGGTCAAAAAATGAGGGTGTGGTGGGGAGCTGGAGGAAGAGTCCACCTGAATCTATAAAATATAAGCAAGCAACCACATACATAGTATATATGTTTTGTTGATTTGAATATATATATATATTTAAGTTAACCTATTATTTTAAAATAATGTATTACTTTGGAACTACTGCTTTTACAACTCATGTTTATAAACTATTCAAACCCTTCATATGCGTAAGTGTCTATCACTACAGTCATTTCTGTGATCTCCTAACAGTTTTCTAGAGCACAGTATTGTCAGTCCCTCCTTCAGTTTGAGATACAGCATATTTTGACTCCAAAAATGATGTTGTCACTAGAGATTCTGTCTCCAGCTACATGTGCCCAATCACGTAACACTATGGCAGTTGTTTCCATTTGTCCTCAAAGAGTATGTCATGAACTCCACATTATAACCAATTACTCTACTGCTTTTTACTCCAAATTTTCTAGTTTATTTACAACAAAAGAAATATATAAATTCCTCTTCTGGAAATACTTTTTTTAGAAAGGAAAAACTCTGCCTTTTATTCAAACATACACTACTAAGTATAATAAAAGCTGAAATCATAAAGTCAAATATAGATAGACTTGACTACACGAATACTATAAAATACTGCAAGTCAAAAGATCATAAATACAACAAAAATGAACAGAAAATACATGAAATTTGTATAAAGGTTTATAAAACCCCTCTCCAAAACATATTATTTCTGAAGATGCTAAAAGATGTTAAGAAAAACCGTAAGTACAAGTGTGAGGAGATCCGTGTTCAGGAAAGTAGGGGCAATACAGCAGACTGCATTTTCCTCTTAGAAACTCACAATGTGTACTTAAGCAGAAAATGAAAATTACAAAAAAACCCCACAATCTAAATTGAAATAAAAATTTTGAAAGTTCTATTTAAAGAAATATGCTTAGTTTTGCTTAACATTTTGCTTCTCCAATTTTTTGACTACAGAACATTTTCGGTTGCTCTATGGTAGTATGCCATCAGGAGGATTGAGGTAAATAACATTAAACATGTTCAGGTAATACGGTAGGTACTTGCTCTTTTTTTCTTCCTACCACTAGTTTTTATATTAAATGCAAACGAGTTCAACTATGTGAGTCATTATCGGCGCTTTTCCTATTATACATGAAAAGCAACTGCAATTCATCTGACTAAAAATAGATTCCCAAACAGTTACAGTGTATGTATGAGCACATATGAGGTGTGTATCGTGTGTGCAAAGTTAATTAGGCAGGTATGTAATTTCTTTTTTTTTGGCCTGTTTATAGTATACTTTAAAAACTCACATCCACAAAAAGAATTACTCTATACAATATTACACGTTTATATAAAAGTTCAGTTGAAAGGGGGTTTCTACTATGTCTTTGTAACATGATTCCAAAATGAATATAGAATAATCCAAAGAAAATCTTTATGTAAATTAAACTCAAGAAGTTAATTACATTTATTTACCAGCATTAATTATGATTTATAAATTTTCTGGGCAAAAATAAATCCTAAAAGACAAAAATTGTTCACAGTAGAGGGGAATATAAGCCTCCATATATGTTGCTTTAAAGCTCACTGTAGGTTGGAAGAATGTGCTCCAATATATAAACTCGGAGCTTGTTTCACAATTTATGTAAGACAGCCTAAGATATATACTCCTTTATAACTTATGTTCTCACTAAAGGACCCATAAGGAAAGAGTCTGATAATTTTAGATTACTGAACATTTGTGCTGTTTAAATTTAAAATTGGTTAAAAGCTACAAGAATAAAGAACCTCACATTCCTTTGCCTAAAAGGGAACATGTTATCAACGATGTTTAGCAAATAGATGCATGTCATTTGGAGTGCTGAACCACATGCATCACTAGAACAGGACAGCACAAAGATCCACGTATATAAGAAACACAGATGTCATTTCAGATCAATTAGGAAATGATGGGCTATATAATAAATGGTGTCCATTCAACTGCTTATTTTATAGGAAAAAATAAGTGACTTATTGTCCTACACCATACAAAAATAAATACCACTTGGATTAAAAAATTTTAACGTAAGGAAACCAAATTATAAAAATGATAGAAAAAATATTTTTATAATCTTAGAAAGAGTTCCCATAAAGAAAAACCAAAGTCCAAATGCTACCAAAATGTGTAGGAAAATACGCCTCATGAAAGTTATTACTGCTATATAGCATAATGCATCATAAATAAAGTTAAAAGGAGGGCAAAGAAAAGGAGTAGAACTATGCAACATATAGAAAAACTGGTGATTAATAAGGATTCCAAAATGGGTTCCATTGATTAATTTTTTTAAAAGATAAGAATCTCAGAAACTAAAAAATATGAATAAGCAATTCATAATTGGAGAAACACAGATAGTTATGTAATCATTACACAGTGATCAATGTCTCTAAAAACCAAGGAAATGCAAATTAAAACAAGGTGATAGATTGGCAAAATTTAATAAGTTTGATCATATTAAATAATGGTAAGGGAAAATGATATACCTCTGGTAATGGTGTAAGTTAGCAAAAGCTTTTGAAAAACATTTGATAGTATCCTTCGAGTTTAAAATATACACACACCCTTGAAAGTTCAGAAGCTCAATTTCTAGATGATCCACAAGTCATTAAATCAATTTTACAACAGCTAAACACTAGGCAAAATTTGAAAACTAAATGTCCATGAATAGAGAAATGGGTTTAAATGTACAGTGCATGCATACCAGGGAATTCTACACCATTGAGAGCTAAGAGTTAGCTTCTCCTACAGAGTTCCATGGAAATCAACCACATCCCGGCTGAACGGTGGGAGAGCACGGCCTGATCAGGGGAAAGAGAAGCCATTTCCCCAACCATGTACGGTTACTGATGTTAGAACAAGGTGAGAGATCTGGTAGGCCAGGTCACAGGACCACTCAACCTCACCTGTAAACACACCCTCAGAGGCATGGAGGAGCTGGATCTTCTCCAGTTGTGAAGCTTAAAAGTCCCACAGTATAAGTGCCAGATACTTCCCCAGAGTCTGATGTCTGGCACCACAAAATCCTTGCGTGTTGTTCCAGAATGCGGCAGGTTATTGAGATAAACTGAGGAGAGGAGCAACAGTTGCTGCACTGCCTCTGTGAGTTTCTCTCAGGAAACCCTGCGGAAGAAAGCTTGGTGCATGTACGATCTGGGCATTCAACCTTACTTGTTGTATAAAAGCCAGTAAACAGAATAAGGTAGCTCTTATGAACATGGAAAGACTAATAAGATACATTATTAAGTTAAAAAAAATCAAGTCCCAGATACATGTAGGTATGGGTCCTTTCAGCTTTTCAAAAATATATACATACGGTATGTGTGTGCATATACACATATATGTATACATAAAATTTATACATATACACATAAAGTATGTGTGCACACATATACATATACACATACAGTGTGTGTGCACACACATCTACACCTATGGCACATATAAAATATATACGTATACACATAGGGTATGTGTGCACATATACACATACACACATAAAATATTCACATATACACATACAGTGTGTGCATGCACATATAGACATACAAGCACATATAAAATATATACATATACACGGAGTATGTGTGCACATATATACCCACATATATATGAAATATATGCACATCCATATACAGATAAAATGTATACATGGAAAATACATACATTTATACATATAGAGATGTAAATGTATTGTGTATTCAAAGGAAGCCTAGTAAACTACTGATGATAATTATTTTTATTGAAGGATTTCCAAGTCCAAGGAAACTGTTGTTTTGCTCAGTGTATTTGGATCATTTGGGCTATTCTTAAAAATATCTTTAAGTGTTCTACATATAAAGCAAATATGACCAAATATCTATTTGAAAAACACCCGGATTGTACAGCATTGCCAGGAATGTAAACCTGACAAACCACAGCAGAGCGGCACAGCTGACAGTTGGGGCAGAGATGGATGTGCTTATGTGTCGGGATCCTCGTGTTTACACAGGGAGGAGTCAATCTGAGGAATTTAGCAAAAGGTTTAAATGAGGAAAATCAAGCTGTAATCTCCAGGAAACCAGAAGGAATACTATAATCAAAACAGGGAAGAGAGGAGAGGGTGTGGTGGAGAATGGAGCTAACTTCTTTATTCTTTACAAACACCAGATGTAGCCTATACACCAAGAAGCTGTCTTTAGGACACCTCCAGGACAAAAAACAGGAATGCCTACAAGGGGTACTGCAGGAAAATGGGAAGAGAGAAGTGCTGGGAATGCAGGTATGGTGGCAAGACTCTGACTCCGAATACTAATAATAATGTACAAAACTGGTAAATGTTAGGAGAGTTTAAGTAAACTAGATATTTAAAAATAATGGCACCATATTACACTATTACACTACATGCAGAATTACCCAAAGTCTCTTTTTTTATTCAGATAAAAAGAGTTTACAGCAATCTGAGGTAATCACAAAATACAATCCTTTGGACATTTTCAGCAAGAGGAAATTTTAATTGGAGAGTTTCTGGATCACCTTGCTCTAAATCTTATGAATTTTATTTTCCTTTATTATAATTGGTAGCTATTTATTGAATGGGATAATTTCCATTAGATCATTTACTCTTTACTTTTTGCTTTTCATAAATCTCAATTCTTTGAAACTAGTTCTTAGGACAAATTGATGCACATTGAATTTTTCCCTCCATTTCTCAGTTATATTTCTGCTCATGTTTATTATGTGATATAAAGTGATTCTAAAACAGCACAGTGCCTCATAAGAGAAAGAAACTTGTAAGTTAGCACAGAAATGGATGAACACTGACGCACTCTTGGTCTCATCCACCACCCTTGGGAGGATAAACTCCCATGCTTCCAAGTCACGCGGCTGTCCAGGTGTCCACATGCGCTTTCTGCGCGAGCAGCCAACAGGCTCTCGTGTGCCTCTGAGAGGCTCCTGAACAGCAGTCGCTGCGCTGGCCTATCTGTGACCCACAGGAAACCTGTGCACATCTAGCTGCTTTTCTAAATGTGTGGGAGCAAGGCCAGCCTTTCAGACCCAATCACAGGCACTTCAGAAGACAAATAATTTAAACCTGATTACTGCTTCGGTTTATATGGAAAGAATATAGGTTACAAGAGAAGTCTACCTTCCTATGTATTGACTTTTTACTTTCAAAATGAATTTTTAAAACGTATTTAGTAGGCACTACATAAAAAAGAAGCCTAAAAACAAATCACTGTGGTCATGCCCTCAAAGAGGATACGATTTGACAAGACAAAATAGTTGTGTACATTAAGAGCACTAACAAAAAGCTGTGCTGTGCTGCATAAAAGAAAACGTGAACATTTAGAAAAGGTTGAAAACTCACCGTGTCCACTTAGAGGACTGCTGCATCTGCCCTTCAGTGACTCGTCAACTGCTAATGGCCTGAAATTGTCTTGCTTTCCACATTATTCCAAATGCTTTTCTAACTTCTACTGATTTCAAATTATGTTAACAGCAAACTTACATATTGATATGCCACTGCTTTGGATATATTTATCGTGTGAGATTTTCACCCAGAGTTACACTTGCTCCTTCTGTTTCAGGACTGTGAATAACTCCCCATGCTTTGTTCACCTTTCATGTTTCCCACACTCCTGTCCACTTAAATTACAACTCTATTCTAATCTCCGATCATATTATCTACAACCAATAAGAAGGGGCACCGACTTCAACATCTTCCTTTCCACCCTCCACTGGTAGACAGAAAAACAATGAAAATCACAAGGAAGAAATGGTAGGAAGTGACTGAACTTTTTCATTCAGAAACCCAAATGGGTTCTTCAGAATTTAGCATTTCAGGAACAGTCCCACTAACTTTGAGTTTGTGCAGTGATTCAAACACAAGGCTGAGCTGGACTGTCACCCACATCACAGGAAGGAGGGCAGGGCTTCCAGCAAGCGCAAGCCCTGGAGAACCTGGATTTCTCCCTGATCCTTTTTCTTCAGCCCCAAAGAGAAAAAATACATTTCATTAGCTGTTTCATACCATCATATACTGATACATTGCTGGTATAAAGAGAAAGTGTGTGAGAAACGCAGAGCAACTGGAAGATTTTCCTCTGATATCCTCACCACGCTAAACGCTCATGGAAGTAAAATAAAACTTAGTAAGTTTACTCAATTATTATATGCCTTACAATGCGAGCAGATGAAGAACGAACATGCTAAAGTCTCTGAGCTAAAAACATGCAGCAGACTTTAGTGGTTGCCTCCCCTTCAATGAAATAGAAATAATCCAGCAGGATACTCCTAGGGCTTTGGGGAAAGCACCTTGGTGGCCACAGAAGTCCGGCATATATCAGTACACAAAACTAGAGGTGTGTCCTGACTAAAGGGATTCTCCGAGTCTTTAATATGCTGATTACTGTGAGTGTGAAGGGAGTGAATAGGGGATACAATATGGAGAGTATCTCCCAAACATATGTGACTACCAAAAACATTTTTTCGAAGTTGATATTCTGAGCATCAAGCAATATTTTCAATCTATTCAATATTACTTGATGCTCAGAATCTGAAAATAAAAATGCAGAATTAGCCTTACATATTGAATCACTTCCTTTCACTAATCTCCTGCCTGGATGGCAGAGTAGAAATTCTTCTCATTTTTATCTTGCCACTCTGAAATAAATATAGACCTCCAAACTCTTCATCACTACATATTTATTCCCTCATAGGAAAAGTTTTATTCTTTCCACTTCTGTTAACTCGCTAGGTGTAGCAAAGTGAGATGCTGCAAAACCAGAAAAGGCAGATGGATGAAAAACTTCTCAGGAAAATGATCTATCTTTAAGGAAATACAACAGAAAAATGGAGCCTAACCAACCTCCAAAAATCCAAGCCATCATTTTTTTAGAGTGGTTAGGTACAGTAAAAATGGTAGACAGAAATATATTCCCAAAAAGGACATGAACTCTATAAAATAACACATACAACTTTGGCTTGAAATAAATTGTCCTGAGAAAAATATTACTTTACAAATCAAGCAATTTAAGTATTTACATATATATGTGTGCATATATGAATAATTTACTGTATTTTTCTAGTTGAAAGCTTTTCAAATTTAAGGTGATGTACGTAAAATTTTTACTGAAGCAGCATTATGTTTCACAGTATTTCTGAGAGTTCAAGCCAGAATCTGGCTTTACTTGGGACAATCTAATAATGTCTAAGGGAAAAAGACTAGATTTAAAACAACAACTTTTGGCATTCATGTAAAGGAGCACAGTTTAGTGGGCAGTCTGGCAGGCCTGGTCACATAAGTCACCACAAGCTCTTAGACTCACCTAGGCTATTAGAGGTGGGGCAAGGGCAGCCATAAAATTTAAATACTATGTAAGTGTCTGAGAGATTCCATCCTCCACACCTGGCATACTGCAGGCACTGGTGGGTGATCCATCCCATGGAGAGGTAGAGGGGGAAGGTGCAACATATGATAAGAGAGTTCATTTTCTGGGGCCTCTGTCAGTCCAATATTTATACTACGTTGCCATAGGCAAGAGTGAACTTACTTATCTTTGAAAAGTCTTTTGAAAAAACGTTTCCTAGCTTTAACTCTATGCTGTACAGAGCTCCCTAAGTCTACAGTTGCTGAGTATTAATTGAAAAATGCATACTTCATTAATTTTATTAAGTCGTACAAAGAGAATGTAAACCTTTTATAATTCGAAAGTTCTGTGATCACCTTTGAAGAAAAAGTAATAGAGAAGAGACACTGACAATGAGGGACCACTGAATTTATTTAATAATCTATGTCCATTTTTACAAAAATGCTCCATGTAACCATTTAAAAATAATAACTGGTTCATTTCAGTCCCTGCACACAGTGCCTCTCTTTGTCCCTTGTAAGTCTCTCAAACGTCTTATTTTAAAGGAATATATAGTACTCCCGGAAGACATTTTCCCATTTCTATTCTCTTCGACTCCTGCGAGCCCTTGTTCTGTGTGATAAGGCAATCTCCTCCGGGATCTGAGCTGTGTAGTTTCGCACCACGAGTGACAAGGACTCGACTTGAATAACTGCTGTGCGCAGGTTGTAATTATGTCAGCTGGAGTGTTGAACAAGGGGACTGATTAATGTGAGCCCCGGCCCAGGCGCAGTCCCTATCAAAACCTCCGCGCAGGCCAGCAGTGGGGACGGGTTAAAGCAAAAAGACAAAACATGCTGTATCGTCCATGATAGATGAATTGCTCCAACAGTCTTCAGGCAGATGTTCCAGGACAGTATAATATACAATTACTCTGCCTTATCACCTTCCCAGGGACAATAAAGCTTCCTCCTTCTATAGCTCATGTGAGTGAAGGCAAAATTAGTTTTACTTTTACAACACTGACTCACTTATCATGTTGCCTTGATTGTGCTTTTACAGCTAAGGAAAACATATATTCCACTTTTAAACTAAAAAAAAAAAAAAGGCCTTAAAAATAAAACTGAAACCTTGTGTTGACTCTTTTTTACTTAAGACATACAGTGTTTTAAAAGATTGTTTTGTTAAAAAGAGATGCAAGGAAGGTAATAATATATGTGTGCATGTGTAGTTAAAAACAAGTCCATACACATAACTCAAGAAGAGCTGGATTGTATAATCATTACATTAATAACATCATTTTTCAAAGGCCACACAGAAATCATTAATTGGAAGGAACATGTAATTAAAAATATATATATGCTGATATTGTCCATATATTTCTTAGGCATGGGCACATGGGCCCTTGGGCCTGGGAGGATGGTTATGACACACTTGCTCATCACAGCCACTCCCACTCTGAGTCTTCTGGTTCTCTTTTTCTTAGAAATGCTATGCTAGCCTAGTACAGGGAAGCTTCCTCACAATGTAACAAAACATTGTCACCGATGCTAAAAGTAACCTACTTTAGGAGCATTGTGGTGATTATTTCTACCATCTTTATTTGTACTTGCAAAAATGGTGCCAAAAGTTTGAGAGAATATGTACAAAACAGAACTATCTCAATTTGCAAAGGGAAATACATCATTATTTTTAAGGTTGAAAAACAAGCTAAAACCTAAAATGGAGATGCAGCCATAACAATCTTGTGGTAATCATAATTCACAATGAAACGAAGCAGCAAAAATTCCAATAGAATCAAAGGAAACCCATACAAAATGCTAGCGAATGCAAAAAATAGCATCCGTCAACTGGTGGGGCCATATATATGACTTATTTCCACTTTTTAGTGGTTTAATACAACTGACACCAACACTCAGCAGTTATAATGCACCCTAAGTCATGGAAACAAATCACGTTCCCCATCTCAGCCTACAGGGTGATATGTTTGCCTTCCCTCTTCACATTATACACACACTAACTTCACCACCAGGATCCTTATTATCACATTCCTCTTGTAGGACACACTCCAAGAGAATTACATATTTCTAGAAAAAAAACGGCAATTTGAAGAAGGTAGGGAACAATTTAAAAGTCTTCGATAGAAATTTTAGCACATAAGAATATAGAAAATATAGAATTAAGTTCATGTTTGGTAAAATGCAACATGATGTTCATAACTACTTGGAATAAGCTGGACAAAAGACAGGTGAAAACAAATTGAACAGCTGTAAATACATGCAGGAGTCAGGTGTCATCAAGAGAAATGACTGGGTGCTCTTCAACTGGCTTATGATGTCATTAGAGTGTCCTGTTAGACTTACTGAACTTAGAAAAACCTGAGACATTAGCAAAAATTGTTAAAAATAAGTCACAGAAAAGATGTCACAGTTTAAAAGACTATATGTAAAGTGAGTATTTGTTACATGATTACACTAAATTGTTAGCTAGCAGCAGGCAACTTGTTAAATTAATGAAACATAGCTGAAGCAATATAGGCTTCTGTAAGAATTCTCCATATGGGGCAAATAAAATCCCAACTTTTGGGGTGTATAGGTAGGGAGGAGACAGAATATACCATTACATTGTTTGTTTTCTTGACTCAAAACTCCGATCACAATGAAGATAAAATGTGGTGCCATGTAGTACCCCCAAAAGGTGGGAAAGTTGTTATCGCAGCCACATGAAATGACAGGGAAGGCCTGAGCCACAGTTCTCCATGTGCAGAGAGAGGACCCACAGAACAACAGTGAGGCACTGGCTCAACTCGGGAGTGTTCTGAGAAGTCCTCAGAGGGTCTAACTATGAGCAGTGCCCCTGCTTCACCAACCCTAATCACGTATACGCTGTAGTAGCCATCACAAATGATGCAGTTTTCAGCTTCACTGTTTCAATGGACATATAAACATGTGGCACATAAACATTTAAGTAAATTTCAGAAAGTGATTTTAAGCAAACAAATGAATGCCAACACAAAGATAGTGTGCATCCGTCTACCTGCCTTCAGCTGCCACCCTCTGTCTTTCCCTCTGGCCCAGTGTTTTCACAGAGCTGCCTCAAGGCAAAGTTTCTGTGAACACCAGGCAACAGGCAAGCTTATCATTTCTGCACTTCTGTCCACTTACCTGTTTTCTGTTCTCACTACTTTACTAAAACTGGTCTTCCCAAGAGAATCTGAGACTTAGTGGCTGTGGCGGGCAGGCTGCACTCCCCTATTTCACCCAACACCTGGCACGCTGCCCACTCTTTGCTTGGTGCTTGACACCTCTCTTTCCTGGAGCTCCCTCCCCTGTCTGTGAGCCTGCTTCTCTGTCTCTCATACAGGCTATGTTCCTCTCTTGTTTCATTTTTTCACATTTTCCAAGGAACACATCAATCACATCAAGTTCCACATAGATTAGTATGGAACTATACACCTATTGACCTGGTTTCATTTGGACATCACATGGGCATCTCACAGGCAGCTCATCCCAGACCATCCTTTTCCTAAAGGACATCCTCCTCCAGGAGACAGGACCTCCCTGACCGGCACGGTCACTCACCCAGCAGCCCTGGCCAGCACACCTGAAGGATGGCGTGCAGCTCTCTGTCACCCTCCCCTCAGTCCATTCACTGGGCCTAGAGATCCATTCGTTCTCCCTCCCATCACCTGCCACTCTTTGCCCTTCCATCACAGCATTAGTTTAAGGTGATTTTCTGCCTGTACTTTTGCAATTGTCTTTTAAATGGTCTCCTGTCTCCTGTCAGACCCCTCTCTGACTCATTATTTGTACTGCACCAGTGATTTTGCAAAGTTAAGTGTGACTGTGTCATGTTCCTGCTCAACATCCTCCACTGGCTCCCTACTGCTTTTGGAGGAAAACAGACCATCCAGCATGGACAATGGAGAGAAACCCACACAGACTTCCCACCATCTTTTACCACAGAATCTCATGTGACCTACAATCCAGGCTTGTACAAGTGAAAAAGAGAACTTGAAATCAAAGGAAAAGTATAATTTGGGAGTGCAGAGTGGAACAGAGTCTTACTTTTAACTCAAAGATATCTGAGGTTTTTAGATTGGAACAAATTTATGAAATTCAAATGTCAACCACTTTTCCCCCAGACAATTCAATTCAAAATATTAATTTCCATATTTAAGCGCAAAATTTTAAATTTATGTTTTCTCTCAATGGAAAAAAATCTTGTTTTATGACATTTCATGTATGTGTTAAAAGTTGTAATTTAAGATGAAGAAACAAAATGTACTGAAAGAAAATACCATGTCAAGTTAATTAACATATACTCAAGACCCACACAGAGATCTCCAAATGGTGCCCTAGTTAATATTAAAGATACAAAATGCGGACTAGGTTGTTTAGAAAGATTCAGGCCAAAATAATTAAAAATAAGAGATTAAAGTTTAAAGAGTAAGAGGAAAGATTAATATTAGGCTAGAATTCTCCACAGAGAGAAGTATCAGGTTACGCATTATGTTATTAAATAAGGAATTCTAGTTTATTTGAATTATTGCTCACTTGCAGTTCTGCAGTTAGCAACGCACATCATTTTACCAAAACAAAACAAAACAAAACAAAACCTCAGAAGTAGTTCTTTTTCTAGAACTTCTAAGAAATATAGTTAAGTAAAAAAAAATATGAATAGGAAAAAAAAAATCCAACAAAAAATGTGTGCTACATTTCCTAGTTAAGAAGATAAAGATTGAAAATTTATAAAAGATATAATATTGTCTTAAAGAAATTCTTAAGGACAAGCCAAAATATACACAATAAATGCTACCACACAGAAGGCAGCATCTTATGCCTAAAGGGAGCGGAATGAGTCAGATATGCTGATACATAAGCTGCTCTGACTTCCTCTGCTTCATAAAACGATGGCATCACCACTTTCCAAATGTTCAAAGTTTGTCTTTCTGTCCTTCACATTTTTTCTACAGGCTCCAGACAGGCAATATTTCAGAATATGTGGAAACAAAGAAGCTGAAAATAAAATGAAATAAGTAGTATCTTAGCATTCTGACCGAATTAGTGAAAACTGACTTGTACATAAAGTACAAACTTTTATGTACATCAAAGTTATTCTGTGGTTGTTATTTTCCACCAATAGTACTTGCAAAAACTGTGTTATTTTCTCTCAGAAGCACAGCCAAGGCTACATCCAACCCCACACTGTAGGGATGCATAGGTGACTTCTGTCAGCTCCTCCTGGAGATTAGGGAGTTTTCCTAACAAGCTACACTGTATGAGCTTCTATTGCTGGAAGATATAGATAGTTATATAGTAAAGTGTTTTGTTGTGTGATAATAGCTCTAGTGTCTAAGGAATAACTTATTATGCAAGAGACTATTGCCCAAAAAAAAATTTTTCTATTTTTTTCATCTCTAAGGCCTTTCTTTCTTCCATAATATATACAGATATATCTAACTACTACCCAAGGGACTGTCCATAGTAATTCCTTGTAGAAAGACCATCCCCAAAGATAGCTTTGGTCCTTTTATAATGACTGGATTTGGGATTCAACAACAGCAGGTTTAATAAACATGTTTATCTGGATTCTACTTAAAGAGATAGCAGAGGGAATGCATGGTCACTTTGTGTTCAAAATGACTCTTCTAATTAATCTGTGATCTCAATGCCTATTTAAGCTACATCAACAAACAAAGCAACTTATTTGTAACTGATCAACAAAAAGTAGGATCTCTGATTCTTTTTCTTTTAAAGACATGTGATCCAATTTATAATTTTTAATGCTGTGGAATCTATTTTCAAGTCTGTAAGATCTTTTACTTAAACAAAGTTTGTAAGATCTTTTACTTAAACAAGGTTTTTTTTTTTTAAGATTAAAATTTAACAATATTAAAGACCTAGTGTAAATGCTTGTGCTGTATCAGCACAGAGCCTCTTAGGCTGAAACAAAAATTTTAAAAAGCCTATGTACTTGTGTGTTAGAGGGCAAGAAAGAAAATTATGAATAAAGCAAGCTGAATATGAAAGTAACACTAGATAAAAAAATTATAGAAAATACAAAACCAAATAAAAAATTAGAACTGATGAGATAAAATTCACTAATGAAACGGGCAGAGAAAAATAGGAAATATTTCATTCAGGAAGAACTCAAGTTCTGCTGCAAAGAACTGTCAGAAAAAAAGGAAGAATAGATTAACACATAGTACAACATTCACACTTCATTATAGAACGCCTGAACAGATGATACAATTAAGAGGACATTCGTTTTATTTTGTTAGGGAACCCCTCAAAAAAATCACACCTAAACTTGCCAGGAACTTCTACTCCATGTGAAAGGTAGTACACCGGCATAAAGTGTCATCATGACACAAGCTAGGAGAACTTTTCAAAGCAATCTTTATGCTTGCCAGGACAAAACAGTTTTGCAAACCAGCCACCACACTGACATCTACCTGTGGCTGGCTGAACTGTGTGCAGGTGACAAGCAGGAAGGGGCGATCCGACCAGGAGCAAGCACTGCACAGACAGTTCAGTGGACACATTTGTCTTCCAGAAATTCATCGCAATTTGAAGAAGGCCTTGGAATCATTATTAGCCTAAGAAAAGTTTGGAAAGTAACTGGAATTTTAGGCTTTCAAAGTAATCTTTCAGCCTGGGACATTTGTATTTTTATTCCATCGACTAGATTGGCAGTTACAATAGAGTAAAATATAAAGACATACAGACTTGAGATAAATGACATAATGAAAACGTGTTGACTGATACTTTAAATGACAAAAATAGTTTTGATTTAAGGTCTGTTCTGATCAAACCAGGTTTGTGGCATTGATCAAACTGCTTCAAATCTCAATTATATCTAATATTAATTCTAGACATTTTCATTTTGATTATTTTTATGGGATCCCTTTATTCTTTAAGAACTTCAAAATCACCCAAAAGACATAAATGTAACCTCTGATTCTTTGGAAGATTGTGTACTGTTCATTTTCATATATATAATTTCACTTCTCTCAGCAAAGATACTGCTACAGAGATAAAGATCTATTTTTTCTCATTGTCTGTATTCAGGGGCAAAACCACATTTGTTCCATCCACTGTTTCTTCTGGTACAGCCTATGAGCCTACACAGGAAGCAAAAAGAAAACTGAAAGTCTCTGAAGAGATTATCCAAAAGAAGAAAATTATTCCCTGTGGAGTGAGTCGCCCTAACTCAGGAGGCTGCTGAACAAGTGGCAGAACAGAACAATGAATCCCATTGTATACTGAATTCTTAATGCCGCAGTATCTAGGAAGGCTTGCCTTATTACTTAGCTATGCATTATCAACATAGTGTTTATACAAGAAAATTGTATAGAAATGTATACTATTATCTGTGACCTGAAAAACATGTTTTATAACTGAGATATTTTAGATAAATATATGTTTAAAAAATTAAACTCAACTTTCAGGAGAAATGAAAATTATAAATACAATTTTTTTATCATTGCATCTTAAAACTTCCTTAAAAATGCTTCCAGCAATATGCAAAGTTCAGACAAAATTCTATTAAATTAAAAGTATGTTTGGCAAAAATTTTCAAGGATGTCGATACATATATCAAATGATGGTAAAGAACAGCAATTTTGCCCTGTGTCAGTCACACGTGTAAGAACTTGAGAAATGAAATACTCAACAAAATGTTTAGATGTGAAATCAAAGAGATACTGGAGACTATTACAAAATGTAAGCACCTTTCTAGTTCAGCATCACTATCTGAGTTACAATGTTACTTCAAATATCTTTTGACTTCACCTCACCCAGAAAAGAAAAAAAAAATCCTCTTGAGATCAAAAACTACTTTGTAGAAGTCATTAACACTGGTTAAGAGCTATATCGGCCATAAGTAGGGGGAAAAAATACCCAAAGTGTATTTCCAACAAATTTAGCAAAACGACGAGGTAAACCTTCAATATGAGGCAGGGACTGCAGATTCTATTCTTCTGCTCCACGAGATACAGACTTTCTACTCAGGGTTATGATGTCAAGTAACGAATAAAAAAGAAAAATAGAGAAAAATGTGGAAAGTTAAAAAAAAATCAAAAAGGGTATGTAAGGTTAGAAGTACTAAGGAAGTGACACAGTTAAGGAAAACTCTGGCCAAAACTAGTCTGAAGGAACACTGATGCTATCCCAATTTCAATAATAGAGACACAATATGCAGATGATAAAACTGTCAGAGTCTGGCTTGACATTTCAGTTTTCTGCAATTTACTAAATTACCATTTAAAGTGCAATGTAGGGTTATCCTTAATATTTTTATTATACAGGTAGTATTTCTGTGTTACTTTTCATGACTTATCAGTGCTTTAGTGCTTAATATGCATTTATTATATATCCCCTATAAATCATAGAGAAGAAATGGAAGAAATAAGTTTCACATAAACAAAAGCCCAATTGAGGCCACTGAAGTGAAACACATCCACTCTGATGTGGAAGCCAATGTGATGAGTGAAACAGAATGTAGTTCAATATTAAAAAACTCTATGTTTTGGAAAGTAGGAATTTTATGCTATTCCAACATTTACTTACTATAACACACTAATTTTTTTTCTATTTCATTCTCATTAATACAGAGGTGACATGTAACAAAGAAAAATAAAAACATAGAAAAATGTTATTTTTTCATTTTAATGCAGAAACAAATCTAAAGAATTTGCTACAGAAATAATGTTCTAGGCCAGTGTGCAATGAATCTAATTTGTGCTTTGAAATTATAATGAATAGTAATTAATGGCAAAAAAGTTTTGGAGTAATTATTGAATATACTGATTTGTAATGGATTAGACTTTTGGATATTTTAGACAGTAAAAGCTAATGAAGGGGGTACATGTTTACATTTAAATAGAATGAGATGTCATTGCCTAAATTAATAATGCAAACTTGAAAAATAGCCTCAGGTTCAAAAGACCAATTATAAAGTTCTTTTGTAAACAAATCTATATTTGTATTTTTCATGAATAATTATAACTACTAGCATTTCTCCACTAATATTCAATATATAAAATGAGAAATACATTTTCAAATGAAATTTAAATAATATTTCAGGTTCTAATGATGGTAAGCTGCCTGCAAATTAAGTGTTAATAATGGCAAACATAGGAATACTCCACAGGAATAATTTTTATCTATTGATATTATACAAAGAAAAACATAAAACTAGAAGTTAAATATTTTGAACAGTAAAATATTATGAAAATAAACCAGTGAGATAAATATGAAAATAAATTAAACAATTTTCTTCTTAGGACATATGTGATCATCTTAAAGACGTATTAAATCTATGAAAATAATATATATTCAAATTTATTTATGCTGTGAAAGAACATATTTATGTGAGGTAGATAAGGGATCCTGTTCCTACTATCGTATGCAACAAAAACAATCTTTAGAAACTTAACTATCTGTTCATTTTTAAATCTTTTTTTCATCAACAAGAAAGTAAAGATATCTGTTCTAACCATATTTCATTCATAGTCTCTCACTTCAGAAGTATTCAAACTTTTGCAAATTTTTTATACTCTTGGTCAAGGTGAACTTGCCTTTTGTTCACTAGTAAAAGAAAGCCTATTCATAGGTACACAGAATGGTGAAGCTGTCCCAGGAACAGAAAGTGTTCAAACCATTTACTTTCATTAATAATCAAATTATTCAAAAGTTTTAAATAAAGATTAAAAATTACTCTGTTATAATGCACATTAAGCATTTCAAAGGGAAATTTGGTAGCTATCACTGGCTTTCAATGTCGTAAGTCTTTTATTTGTAGAACAGTAACAATACAGTTAGAAAACACCATCCTCTTACATGTAGTACCTGACAGAGGTATAACATGGGTGGGATCCAGCTGGCTCAAATGCGGTCCTGAACAGAAGTGAGGCTATTTCAGGGAGATAACTTGAATAAGGGACGAGTAGTATGATCTCAACCTTAGTAAAAAGTATAATACATTTTCAAACCAAGAAAACCTGAAATACTGTGAAATACTTGTACGCATAAATGAGTCTACCGAAGCACAGTACTGATCAGAGGGAAAAAACCACAACCTTTCCAGTCATACTATCAAAAGCCTTAAATCGTGCTTCTAGAAATGCATTTAAAAAAATCTGGAACATGCACAAAGACTTAGGCATAAGCATTTTCAGGGTAAAAGCCTGAAAATGGCCTATGTGTCTAAAGCCTTAATAAATTCATTATTGTGCATCAATGTAATTTGGGGCCATGCACAGACTAAAATTACATTTTAAAACAGTAGTTTAAAAACTAGGCATTTTGAAACTGTAAAGTATTCTCAGCAATTATCCAACAATTGATTTTGGATTTAATAAATTTTTAACTACTTCAAAAACTGTTTTTTAAGAAAAGCATATTGGCATGTATTCTAAACAACATTTTAACACACTGAAGCCCTTCAGGACATGGACACTCCTGCATTAACTTGTTGAGCAGTGTCCTGAGATGGAAAGTTGAGGGGAAACCTGAAACCCTGATGAAACATTCACCTGAGATGACAGTGAAAACACGGGCGGACGCTCACCGAGCGACTGACGTGGCCGACTCTGTCTAAGTGACTTCAAAGTGCATCTCACCTAATATTCACCATAATCCTATGAGGCTGGTCCACTAAGAACCCACAATTTACAAAACAGAAAGTGGCATTTCACTCAATAGTTTGACCATGGTCCGTCCCATAGCTAAGGAGTGCTGAGTCCAGGTTCTCCACACGGCTTGCGCTCCTCATGACACCCTTGTGCTGTGCTTATACCAAACGCAGACAGAAACTGGATGCTGTGGCTAATTGGCAATTGTTATCAACAACTCCTCCTATTTAAAAACATGGGGCTTGTCAAAACAGTCTTGTGCTATTTTTAATGTTACAATAAGTAAATATAGATTATAGTGATTAAATCTACTTATAAGCGGGTAGATAACATTTTTCTCTGTTTTATTTGTGGAATTTTATATATAATCTTGTTTGAAATCAGAATCCTGCTACTTAAAAATAAAAGTTTGAAGACTATAAAGTAGTTACATAGGAGAATAATTATTGACACGGAAAGGTATTTACAATTTTTTAAGTATAAAAAATAAAATATATACTGAAACAAAAAAAATCCCCCACCAACAACAGTAATAAAAACCTTATGCATATAGTAAAAACTGAATCGGTATAATTCTAAGAGGTAAGGGTGAAAATTAAAGGAAACTCTTATAATTTTCTAATTGCTTTTCTGTGTTTTACAGGAACTCCAACTACTGCATGATCTCTTTAATAAAGAAAAAGAACATTTAATAATGTTTGTTTTTTAAAGAACCCATATTATGAGCACCATAGAATTTCTATGTCTACCTCTAATTAGCTCACCATTTTACCAAATTTCCAAGAAACACCAATCCAGTGTTGAGCGAAGACAGAACTCATAAAATGTTGAATGAATGAATAATTAATGAATGAAATATATCTGTAATATCTCTGTACTATACGATGACCCTTCACATAAAACTTAATGCAATAATGTAGCTGATAATGGAGATTATGGCAATATATTTGCTAAATGCATAGGCTAGATCCACAGGAATACAAAAACCTAACTTTTTAAAGGTTTCAGGCTTAACATACATAATATTCAACAAAAATGGGCTGCATTTAAAGACACACCCTCAATTTCATGTCATCATGTGGGTCGAGCACAATGGAGATCTTCAGCTCCAGGATAAGGAAGGCTCTCACCCTTGAGATCAGGCTTCTTAAAATAGATGTCATTCAGCTGCCTGCAAAATATGTGGGGTCCCATTGACCACCACATGGGGTCCGATCTCACTCTTGCAGGCTTCAGGCACAATGTGACCTGGCTGCAAGCTCTATGCTCCACCTGATCTTCCTCTATGCCTCTCTACACATACCTTATCATGTACTTGAGAGGATGATTTAGCATTGCCTGAGTCTATCTCACAGTCTTCTGCACCAAGGCTTCGCTGCTGCCACTAGATAACTCTGCTACCTGGCAGACATCACTCAGCCACTGTGGATGCAAGTGAGTGCACTGAACATCCATGACCTCCAAGATGCTTTCAGCACTAACATTCTGCATGGTGTCATCCCCTCCTCATCCTTTCAGAACACACATGGATTGGGTCCTGGAAATAATTTGACCATTTTTTTATGCCGTGGCTGAGATGCTTTCTCCTCTGGGAGGACTTCACCTGGGCTCAACATAATCCTTATTTATGTACTCCCCTGGCCTCTCTCTTTTCCCATTCAAATCTGTATTATAATTACTTATAAACATTGAGTCACTTTTTATGCTATATCCTTAAAGGCAGGAAACATTTCTTGTATCATCTTCATTGCCATAAATGAGTGCTATACTCTAGACAAGATACCATAAATGGGTTGAATAACTGATTAATTAAAATGGCTTCCTTACTTTGAGAAATGCAATAAAATCACTGGAAAAGCAGTTGTAAGATAAAAGTATAAAATCTAAATGTTAAGATTATAGAAAACGGAAAAGAATGTTATGTTTTTTAAACAGTAACTAAATTATGCATGATATTATAATGGCAGATACATGTCATTAATTTGTCGAAACCCACAGAATGTTCACCATCCAGAGTGAATCCTAATTGAAGTATAGACTCTGGGTGAGAATCATGTCAATGTAGGTTCATCAACTGTAACACATAGACCACCTGGTGGGGAATGTTGATAATGAAAGAGGCTCTACACGTGTGGAGTAGGGGATACACAACTCATTTCTGCACCATCCTCTCAATTTTATTGTGAACCTAAAACCACTTTAAAAAATAGTTTATTTTTAAAAGTCACTAAAATTAGGTAATTAGCTCCCAACCGAATATGTGAATTCATGGTGATTAGAAAAACTATACTTCTAACTGGGATTTAACAGGCTTTTAATCCATCATGGCGGCCCACCTGATCTGACTGCTCAGTGATGAGTCATTACCTGTAGTCACACCAGGGGCATCTGTAGGGCTTTTCTCCAGTGTGGACACGTTTATGCCGCGTCAAATGGGACTGAGTTGTGGAGGCAAAGTTACACTCATCGCATTTGAAAGGTTTTTCTCCTGTAATATATCAAGAAATGTTATAGATGAATAATAATAACAACTGGAAATGAAGGAATAAACCTGGTATTGATAATTTAAAAAACATTTATTTCCATGAAATGTCAAGAATATGATTGAATGGACTCCACACATTTAGGACATTTGAATATTTATTCTCAGAGTGAGAAAATTAGAAGATATCATTGATTTTTGTTTCTATATTAGAATGTAAGCAAAGTATAGATTATATGGTCAAGGTTTATTTTACATAAAAATCTAAATTCTAGGGATGGTTCAGCACTGTATTTAGAATGGTTTAATAAACCGTGTTACATCAGAGCCATTACAAAAATCTTAGTGAGGTTAAAACCAAGGATAGGCATATAACAGATATACTGTGAATATATAACTTAAAACTGAGTAAAATCTTAACATTAGATATGAAGAAAAATAAATAAAATCAAGCTATAAATGGGCACCACTTTAAAAAGTGTCAGAAGCAACAAAAAAATATACTGTATTAAAGCTGAGTAAAAAGAGACCCCAAAGAAATATTTAGAATATTTAATACCACATTAAAATATACCAACCCTGTGTAGATATAACAGATAGACACATAGACAGACAGACATAGGTAAATAGACAGACAGACAGACAGACAGACATAGCTACGCAGCGCTTAATAGCAGGGACAGGTTCTAAGAAATGCGTGATTAGGCGATTGTGTTGTAGTGAGAATATCCTGCATGCACTTACACAAACCTAGACGGCACAACCTATTACACACCTACCTAGACGGTGTAGCCTATTCCTCCTGGGCTACAAACCTGTACAGCATCACTGTAACACAATAATAAGTATCTGTGTATCTAAACACATCTAAACACAGAAAAAGAACAGTAAAAATACAGCGTTATAATCTCATGGGACCACCACTGTGTATGTGGTCTGTCGTTGACCAACAAATTATGTGATGCCTGACTATGTGTGTGCGTGTGAACGTGCTTATAAAGTGTAACCATTCTAGCCATAAGAAGTTCATGGCTTGCAGAGGACACGAAGATAGTGAAATAGCATACTGGTATCTTAAACAAAGTATTTCCTTCATTTGACACCTCCCTCTCCTTTAAATCATTCCTGCCCACCCCACAGACATTCAAAGAATCATCGAGCCTTATCGGCTTTTAATTCCACTAGCTGCATTGGCTGGTAGGCACTGAAAACAAGGATATTTAATTTTAATTAATGTAAATTTAAATGTAAAAACTGATACTCGACTGAGTTATTGAAAAAATGTTTAAATATGGTTGGAACAGCTTGGGAATATGAATCTACTTTTTGAAGTGTAACTTTTATCAAATCTAAATATAGATATTTCAGATGAAAATCTAGCCTCTGAATTGAGATGTTCTAAATTGTAAAATACCAAACTTCAAAATCGTAGTACAAAGATTATGATAAAAATATTGTTAATAATGTTACATTGATTTGACGTAGAAATTATAATAATTTGAATTTGGTTAAATTAACTATTGTAAAAGTGTTTATACCTGTTACTTTTTCTTTTTTAAATATGTCTACCAGGAAACAATATTATACATGTATAGATCACATTACATTTGTATCAGACAGTAATGATTTAGAGAAAACCTCAACTCCCCTATTCTCAAAAAAAATGTATAGTAATATTTTTCTCAACATTTTTCCTGGCAAATTTTACATATAAGCTGGATTAATTTTACATATGTTCAATAACTCTACTTGTTATTTCTTACTTGCCATGTTTTTGTGATAGCTGTATGAGTATACTGACTTACTTAGAGAATGAGGAGTAAAATATCTTACTTTAAAATTACTCTCTATCAATTTGGCTATCAACAAAACCATATCTGTCCTGAAAATTAGAACGTTTAGAAGTTTGCCCTACATTCTATGTCTATTTATACTGCTTACCCATAATTGTAGTAACATTTAACTGAATCCATACACACCCCATTTGGTGGTATTTTCTCTCTTACTGCAGCACAGTAGTTAGATGAAGCCAGATGGACTTCAATTCTGATCCCAGTTTTGCCATATTTCACTTGCTACCTGTTAGACCCTTTGAACAAGATCAAGAGAATGATACCACCAAACATGCAGGGTGATTGTGAGGATTAAAGACAACAAAAAATATGGAAAGAGTACACTTAACACAGAGTTCTCAATAGCCAGTGGCTTTTATCATTATGATGACAGAACTGGCTAAACACTGATAATTGTCAACAAGTCTCTGCCAAAGATGAAAGAAGCACACAAATGCTTCTCATCAAGAGCTTATAACCAGGAAAAAGATGAACAGCTAGCAAACATAAAATAATTCATGGTTTTGCACAGTTACTGAATATGACATGAAGATATCATTTAACAGATCCTACCAGGAAATATTTGCTTGACTTACTCTTATGCTTTTCTTTTTTTTCTAAAGACTATATACCAAGCAGAGTAAAAATCTGAATTGAAAGGGATTTTTGTCTCTTTTAGCCTTTTGTCTTTAAGATAAATCCCATCTATAGTACTCCAATCAAGTGGTCACCCAAGGTCTGCTTGAATAACTCTTTGTTCTCAGTTTCTAAACCTCTGGTCAAATGACTTAAATTGCTATAGACAACTCAATTCTACTGAAATGACTTATACAAAAATTTACTTTTATGATGATGGCAGATTTTGCTTTGATGGAAAATATATGATATTCATACTGCATACGAATAAAAAAATAGGTGAAGCTATTCAAATTTGACACAGAATATTCTGTATCACGAAATCATATGAACATCCATACATAGCGTATTTGAAAACATTTATAAGATTTGATTTTGTTCATTTAAACAAATGAATACTAATTTAATGCACACCAATGTCAAAGTGCAGTACACATGTACACATGAAAAACAGAAACACAAAGGAAGCACTGGTCTAGATAAAATGACACATATTATAAATTATTTTACTAACTTGACCTATAATCTGTCTAGACTGGCCATATGAGGCTGAATGTATAAAGCATTTTAAACAGCTTCAATGAGGCATAATTGATACACAAAAATTTCCATTTGATAAGTTTTGTTATTGATGAAACTCTGCCACAATCAAGATAATGAACACAACCATCACTCCCAAAAGGACTCCTTTTAACTTCAAGGTTCCCTGTTCATCCCTTTGTCAAGCCACCATGCTTTCTGTCACTATTATATTAGTTAGCATTTCCTAGCAATTTATATACCTAGATACTTATGGTATGAATACTCTACTGTCTGGACTCTTTCTCTCAGCATAATTATTTTCGGACTCATCCATGCTACTATGAGTATAAATACTCCATTTATTTTCGTTGCAGAGTAGTATTCCATTATATGGGTGTACCAAGTTTGATTATCCATTTGTCTACTGAAGGACATTTGAGTTGTTTCCATTTTTGGCTACTACCACAAATAAATCTTCTCTAAGCCTTCATATGCAGTCATTATATGAACATATATTTCCTCATCCCTTGGGTAAATCCTGGAGTATGATAGGTATATGTGTATAATATGGTATGTATATATTTTGCTTTGTAAGAAACTGCCACACTGCTTCACAAAGTGGTCTGAACATTTTACATTCCTACCAGCTATGTATGACTTGCTTCAAATCCCCACCAACACTTGTTGTAGTCAATGCTTTACACCTGCATTCCTCCCAGGGTGCTGAGGATCTTTCCATGTGCTTATCTGCCATACCTTTATATTCTCTGGGGAAGTATCTACTTCAACTTTCTGACTCATTTTTAAAAGGCTGTTTTCTCAGAATTGTGTTTGGAAAGTTCTTTACATATTCTGGATAGAAATTATTCATAAAATTGGTCACTTAAATATACTTTCTCTGTCATTTGTCTTAAGTCTGTTCATAGCACCTTTTAAAGAGAAGTTTTACTTTATAAAGTTTTCAATTTATCAACATAATTTTTCAGGTTATTTTTTATTTTATAAATCAGGCTACTGATGTCATATCAAAGAAATCATTGATAATTCAAAGTCAGAAATAATTTTCACCTATGTTTTCTTCTAGAATTTACATAGTTTTAAGTTTTACATTTAGATTATGATCATTTTGAGTTAATTTTTGTATACGGTACAAAGTACGGGTCAAAGTTCATTCTCATTGCAGATAGATAGCCAACTGCTCCAACATAGAATGTTGAAAAGACTAAGTTGCCTTTACTCCTTTGTAGAAAAAACAATTCACCATGTAGTATAGGTCTATTTCTGTAATCTCCATTCTCTTCCACTGATAAACATTTGTCTATCTTGATGCCAACACCAGAATGATTTCATTATTGCAACTTTGTAAGAAGTCTTGACATCAAGTAGTGTAAGTCCTCCTATTCTTTCTCAATGTTGGTGACTTATTTCAAGCCTTTGAATTTCCATATAAATTTTAATATCAGCTTGTCAGCATCTTTAAGAAAAATAGCCTGATGGGGTTTGGATTGATCGATGTGAACAAAATGGAAATCCTAACAATATTAAATTGTCTGATCCATAAACATGGTACATGGCTCTGTTCAGATCTTCTTCAATTTCTCTCAGCAGTGTTCTGACGTTTCCACCATAATGGTTTCACACATCGTTTATTAAATTTATCTTTAAATATGGTGTCTTATTTAAAAACAACTGACAAATAGATGCACAGGTCTATTTCTGGATGCTATTCTGTTCCATTGGTCTGTGTGCCATCTTTATATCCCCAAAATACTATTATGATTATGGTTGTTGTATAATAAGACTTAGGTGGGTAGTATAAATCTTACACTTTGAATATAATAAGTCGAAGTGGTCAAGCAATTTAAAGATTTTGTTCATTATGCAAATTCACAAATATATTCTGTTGTCTCCTTATTCCATTCAATCTAAGTGTTTACAAAATGTTTTGGCATTAAAACTCACTGCTGTTTTGTTTATTGTAATAGTGTTGGTAGGTGTCCTCAAACTATTCATTTTTCATAGATTCTGATGATACTTGAAGTGGGGTAAAAGGATGACATCATGAACTCCACTGCCTAAGTCAATGGTATAAATTAAAGGTCATCTAAGATCTCTGAGCTTCATTTTCTTGGTTTCATAGTTTAGCATAACCTCTTAAAAAGCTCTGTTTAATGTAGCTCATTTTATTTAAACTTACATGAAAATCTTTATGTGACAAAATTTAAATTTAAAAACAATCCTTCTAAGGAATAATGTCATATATATTCTCTATAGTTCACATTAACCTAGTATTATATTGTAATAAATTATAAATGGTTCTTTCATATTTTCTTTGACCACACAATAGATTACACTGTGTAATATTAAGCAAGTTTGAATTACATACAGGATGACAGGGAAAAATATAATGCCACAAAAATATCATGGTACATAAAATCCTATGCTAAGCAAGGCTCACACATCTGAGCTCTTGATAGCTTAAGTCCATGTCAATTTATACAACCACAGATTATTCAAATCTGTATATAATAGTCAATTTGTAACTCATGTAACTCATCAATCAGTTACATGTTCAACACTATTACTCTAATACATAATTTGGTAATTCTTCTTCTCTTTTATGGGTAATTTCTTCAGGAAAATACACTACAGAAATATAGAAGTTTTGTGTTTGTTAGTCTCAATATGCAGACAAAAATACAGACCTGACTTTCAAGTTCGAAAGAAAATATCACAAATTTGAAATAAGAATTTAAGTTTGCTAAATATTTGCTAATGGTTTGAAGATGACATACATTGTATGAAAAGATATATACCTGTTAAGGAAAAACTGATGGCAGACTGATCAAACAGGTTTGGTGCATATTGGCAAAAGTGCTGCTTTGAAATCCTTTGTCATTTTAAATGCAAAAGGATGCATAAATCTAAGTAAGACATTGGCTACTCTCAAACAATGTTATCTGTAAGTCAACAGGGCTACCTGTACATGTGCTTTTCAAAAAAGCAGAACGAGGATGAAATTTCCTTTCGTCCTATTTCCCTCTTACATAACAGTACCTATTAGTTTAAACTGTGTTGCTTTTCACACTTTCCGTTACAAGCAGTAATCTTGGCTCAAATCACCATTAAGAAACATACTGCATCTCAGGCCCCATTGATAAGGAAAGCCAGAGGATGAACAGCAGAAGGGCTGCCGTCATAGTGCAGTGCTCTTTGTGTGTCAACTGTCCGTCAGACGGGCTGACCGCGTCTCATGGAAACACAGACCCGCATTCCTTTGGGCGGGCTGGTGGTTATTACGCTGGCCAAGACTGTTCAACCACATGTGAGGATCTGCTCCTGTGCCCTTGAATCAAGGGTCCCTGACAGGTGATAAAAGTAAATCTTAGAATGGAAGATGTTTTGTGTCAGCCCCCTGGACAGTCAGTATTGCGGTGAGGAATTATTTACACCATTTGGAGCACTTTTGATACCTATCCCTTTCCAAGCTGATTATAATTTGCGTGGGTACTCTGTGGTAAAAAGGTAAACCATGTCAAAGAGGAATACATCAGAGAAATATAGATTTCAAATGCACCATACAAGTCTGGCCTTTGGGGAAAAAGGTTGTGTGTTGCTTAAATATTTTAAATCCAGCATAAAAGTTAAGTGCCTAGACTGAGTTGTGCTTAGCTGTTTTGTTGAAGCAAACAGTCTTAAGAACTGACTTTGGTGTTAAAGAATCATGTTTGATTTGTGCTACAGAGGCAGATAAATGCCAAAAAGACAGATACCTCTGTCTGTGAGACATTGTCCTATATGGTATAAAGTTAATAGCAAAGTAATAAGGAGCCTCTGGACCTGACATAAAATATAAAGTTGTGCCAGCTCCGTGCAGCCTTCCTGATCGATCTATCACTGGGATGCCCATGATCACAGCACTCCTGTCTCCACTGTGACGGGCACTGACCTGCCCACTGGCAGAGGTGGCACAGCAGTCTGTTGTTCCCTGGGGCCATACCAGGTGGGACAAGGTGAACTTCAATGGCATTTAAACAGTAACAATTTGAGCACTGATAAAATGAAAACATTAAGAACAAAAAAGCCCTCAAGAGCATACTGTTACCATAAATATTTCCAATTTCCAACTTCATCACAACAGTGGTCAAGAATAATTGCCACTAACTGGGCCCCTCCTGTCATCTCTTATGCTGAATCCTTAAGCCAGTGGATTAAAATCATGCATGCACAGGTGGCTTCTATACACTTAAAATGGACCTTGTTTTCAAAGTTTAGTTTATGTTTCCAACATTATGCTAAACATTGAAATTTCCCATTAACTCAATAATAACTCATATCCCTTATGAAAATCTGAATCATATTCACACATCTAAAAGGAATGGCTGGCATTAGTTTGCGTTGATCTTGCAAATGCCATATTGGGCACTGAAGCTACCTGTACCTGCTAAATACAACATATCGAGAATCATAATGGACCATAAATCACACATTTTATGTATTTTAATTTCATGCCATTTTGAGTATGACTGACAAACTCAACCATTCTCATGAGACCTAAAGAAAAGTAGGACATTTAGTTACCAATTTCGTCATTAAGTGACTTATCATCTGAACTAGGACACGTTTAGAGTAAAAAGTGGTTCTATTAATAATTACAAGAAACCACCATAAATCAGCACTGTCCCAGGCACACATAAATTAGTATCATGAAAATAATTACTCATAAGACCCATTAGATTATATAAAGTAGGCAATACAATTTGATAAATGTTTAACACTTTTCATCTGTAAGTGTTCCTGATATGGTTTGGCTGTGTTGCCACCCAAATCTCATCTTAAATTCCCACATGTTGTGGGAGAGACCTGGTGGGAGGTAACTGAATCATGGGAGCAGGTCTTTCTCGTGCTGTTCTCCTGACAGTGAATAAGTCTCACCAGATCTGATGGTTTTAAAAAGGGGAGTTTCCCCGTGCAAGCTCTCTTGTCTGTCACCAAGTAAGATGTGCCTTTCACCTTCCGCCATGATTGTGAGGTCTCCCCAGCCACGTGGAACTGTTAAGTCCAATAAACTGCTTTCTTTTGTAAATTGCCCAGTCTCGGGTATGTGTTTATCAGCAGTGTGAAAACAGACTAATACAGGTCCTAATGAAGCAATCTATTTTATTTCAATGAATCACCAAGAATGCACATCATGGAGAAAAGTCCTCTTCAATGACCTTAATTAACTCTTATGTTGCTGTTTGATGTTTTCTATTTTTAATACCAAGAACAATTGAAACAGCATTGACTTCAAATCCTATCTAATCTCAGATGGATTGATAGGCGGGTGGGGAGGGAGACAGGGAGGTAGGCAGAGAGAGAGAGAGGAAGGGAGGGGGGTAGACATGTAGCTAGCTAAATAGGGAGGTGGGTGATTAGCTACTAGGTGGGTAGAGAGAATGACTGAGAGGGAGACTGGCTGACAAAGACTCCCCATTTTCCACCCACGAGGCCTAAGGCAGAGTTTATGGACAGAAGATAGTCTCCTGTATCTGGGCTTTGGAAGCCAACCTGCTGTTTTACTTCTACTTAACATGAATTTACTGAGGGTACCTGCTTCTTGAAATACGGAATATGACTACATTTTAAATATATAAAAACAGATGATTTAAAATCTTATGCTATTCAACTGGAATTATCTGTAGACCTTCAAGTGCACAGATGTTACAAAAATTAAAAAGGAAAGTAAATGATGACATCAAGAATTGAGGCTGGGGTGTCTTGCCGTCCTCTCTGCAGAGAAGGGGCCAGTGCAGCAGCAGAACTGACCTGTGTGCTGTCTGCGATGCTTGGTGAGGGCGTGGCGGGTCCCGCCGGCAAAGCCGCAGAGGTCACACAGAAACGACTTCTCGCCTGTTGCAACAATAAACAGATGAGGGACTGCGGAGGTCACAGATCATTAAAACATATCTATCAAGGCTTTCAGGGTTACTAATTCCTCCAATCAAATGTTTCCATGTAAATATGTCAAATGGGAATGAAATTACCACTGCGGTTTATTGACTGTGATAAAATCTGAAAAGCACCACTGAACATAATTACATACTTGTCAGACCCATAAAAATTAGCTTTATTATCAATGGAATGGTTTTGTACAACTTCATTTCTGGTAGATGTCTTCCAGATGGGGCTGCTTTATGCACTTGAACAGTTTTTATGCATATCCTGATTTTTTTACAATTCCCATACATCTGGCCTTTCTGAGCTGGGTAAAGATTGCTTGGAATAGTTAATATACAGTATATATGGTTCTGCTTAAAGAAAACAGATTGAATTTTCCAACAACTTAAGGATACTGAATTGGTTCTACCTGATTCTATTAGGGTCTTCCTTAATCACTTCCTTCTTAATAATATGAATTAAATGGTTTCCTTGAACATGCTGAAGATCCCAAGTAACAATAAAACCTATATTAGCACCAATAGCAATTCAATGCTGTTTATGTTTCTCGCTTTCATGGCATAAAAAAGAAAGTCTAGGGATTGCTAAAGAAATTGTACAAAAATTCATACTATTCATCTTTAATGATAGCTCTGGATTGGAAACCTTTGCAACACTTAGGGACAGATTTGGCAGACTTAGTATTTGTTAAATGTGTACAAATGCTCATTTTTTTTAAGCATTTTTACACAAGCTAACATTTGCCCTAAGTTTATAAATGCAATCTATCTTTCCACTGTAGCATATTTAGGCAGTAAGTGCTGGCCAGCTAGGCAGATCATCCCATAAGACTCACAAAGAAGGGCAAAATAGAAGAAAAATGCTAACCTTAGAGAGATTCAGTGAAATTATAAAATGTTTTTCCAGAAACAAAATAACTCATTTGTATCTATCTTTACCTACTTTACTCACGTAGACATTTAATGCAACAAGTCTTTCAAGAGTTTGACCAGAGTCAGGCTGTGTTGTTCCAAATCACTTTGGTTTATCATAATAGAAACTTAACTTGCGGCATTTTGGAAATTATAATTGCCTTATTAAGGTTCTAATAAATAGTACATATAGGAAGGGAGAATAACTTCAGTAATCAAAAGAGTCTTCCCTTTAAGAACATTACTGGCTTTTCTACTTTCAACAAACACATATACTTAAAGAGAGTTTTAACCAAATTACGCTTAATCTTATTTCCTAAGGGTATGTTAAAATGTTCATTATTATCATTTTAAAAATAAGGCTGAATTTAAATATTTTTGCTATCTTTACTTTCCTATTTTGGGGTAAGTTTATTCCTTGGTATTATTATTTCAATACAGAAAGAATAGGGTAGATGGGCTGTAAAGAATAAAGTTTAATTATAATCACTCATTTAATTATTTAATCAATTTGAAATAAATCTTTCTAACTAGCTGTATTATCAATTAAATAACACTGAAAGTAGACTTTTTTTAATCCCACAAGACAATTTGCTCGTTAATATTAACATAGTTTTCTATGTTGAGGCAAAATCGTTCCCTCCAATCAATTCCTCGTTGTGGGTCTGCGGGTGCTGCTTGCTGTGCGTGTGAGGCGTCTGTGTGCAGCACCACACACACATCTGGTGGTGTGTGCTAGTGGGAGTGTCTTTGCCATATCATTCAATAAGCAAAATTTCTAATGAGGAAAGAGCAATCTTAGGACTTCTGGATTTAAGTATTCTTCCTTTCTGTCATTTTTGAACTTCTTCGTGGCCTGCATCTTGTAAAATAGAAACATGAACAAGCATAGAAGATCCCTCTTAAGATTTGTATTTTCTACAAGCATAGATGCTGCATGTTGACATATATGCTGTATATATTTTTATTCCTTTCCCTATTTTAAGATTTATACATACAAAAAGACAAAATTATTAATTTTCTATGTGATTTGATTCTCGATACATTAATGACCTTGATTTTTTTATGTGTATGATTTTATTTAGGATGTTAGTCTCCAATGTATTGTATATCATATTTACCTGGGTGGCTTGATTTGTTTTTCATTCTAAACTCAATTTTCACTTGCCTTTTTTTGGAGTGGGTTGGGTGTTAGGATTGATCAGCAGCCAAACGGATTGTTTTTTGAGAAAAAAAATTTAAAGAAAAAAACTAAATGTAAAATTTCCTGAATTTAGAGGGGGTTCATTCAGCATGCCCTATTTATATGATAGCAGAGATATAATGGGAGACTTCTTTTTGTAACAACTTGAATTAGTTTCAAGTGTGCCATTTTGCATTCAAATGTAGAAAGACACGGAAACTAATCCTTTATTTTCTATTAGAAAACAGCCACTGTCCCCTATCTCTCATTATGGTGCAGACTACAAGACCTAACAACAAAAATCTATATTATTGATCCAGCCAAGTCTCCACAATTATTCTTTAGAAGGAAACGCCGACGATAAATTACATCTGCACTGGCTTTTCATCTGCTGTTCGATATAAGTGATCTCTCAGGGCAGGCTGGAGACCTTAAATCGTCAACACCCTTGTCAAGGAAGCTAAGGAGGCCTGGGCTTCCCACAAACTGCTTGAGAAGAACTTTTAACCTGTAATTTCTAACAATAATATAAAATTCTTGGCAATCAGAAGAACATTTTCGAATGCTGATTAAAATTTATTATTTTTTTTCCCTGAAACAAAATACATTCTGAGAGGTGTAAAGAGAAAGAAGACCACAAAAATATCAAACAGCTCACAGGAATATGGCCACAGTGCTATAGGGAAAGACTCAAATATAAGCTTGTAAGAAGTTTTGGGCCCACTAGACTTAGACTATGAAGAAGAAATCACAAACATCACAATCGGGTCTTACTGGGATTTACATTTACAAGGGCCCAACTGAGAGTTCTGGGACCAGCCCTGCCAAAGATGTACTCTCAGTGTTGCTTCAGCTTTCAATTAGCCGAAATTCCACACCCTCTGTTACATGTTCTGATGTGAAATGTACGTGAATTTGAACATTTTTAATAATTTTCCAAAAAAATTATAGTAGCTAAATGCAGATTAGTGTCTTTGTATCAATTATCAAAGTATTTGTATCAATTATCAAAAACTCTTGGATTTGATAGTATCCTTCCCAGAAGAAAAATATTAATGTGATAACAGTTTCTTAAAATGGTACATAAAACCAAGATTCACTAACGTTCAAACATATTATGGAAATTCGTTTATATCAGCAACAAAACACAAGACTAGCTTTCTTTGAAAACTTAATCTCTCCATATGACCTTCTATAAACATCTTGTAAAAAGATGTGTCAAACACATACAAATATATATATACACATACAGCATAAATGAGCTTCTAATTATAAAGTTATTTTGTGTAAACATTCACACACAAGCACAAATGTCACTTTAAAATTGCCTTCTCACTGAAAAATGATGAAATGATACCATACCTATAAATATATAATTACCACAATCTTAAAGCAGGACATCATTTGCATTGATTACTGTGAAGATGGGATAATTAATGCCTCTGTTCCCACAGTCCACCCAGTCTACCTCTGCCCGGCCTCCTGGGATAGGAAGGCAGGAAGGCGGCGCGGCACACCTGTGTGCGTCCTGTAGTGGTCTTTCATTGCGGAGGCTGTGAGGAATGAGTAATGGCACGTGGGCCAGGTACATTTAAACGGCTTTTCTCCCGTGTGGAGTTTCATGTGGTTGTTCAGGGCCCACTTCTCTGTGAAACTTCTATCACATAAGTGGCATGTAAATTTCCTGCATGAAGGAGAGAGAAAACAATGTAAATATGGCCCGCACACCAGCACCGAAGGCCCCAGGCAGCGCGTGTGCGAACCCTGAGGTGCGGTGCGCACGCAGCCTCTGCGAGGAGCGCTGCAGGCCTGGTCTGTCATGTCTGTATAACCAGGCATTGATTTTTCTGTCGAGGCCTGGCACTTCAGCCATTTATTCTCTGCTTTGCGGTTGGGCCCAACGGGTTTGAAAAATTCTGTTACAGTCCAGTCACCCCTGAGGCAAAAGTGAGAATAGATTTCACCTGTACAGGCCTACACCACTTATCCAGGGCATGGGCTGTCAGAGCAAAGGCTAAATGAAATGCTATCCATACTCAACCACTCAGACAAGCCCTGCTGTCTGCTGGTGTGCAGCTGGTACGGCTGGAGCAGGGCCTCTCCTGCACGCACCCGGCAGCCCTGCACCACTACGCTGTAGGGAAGAAAAGGCAAATCCCAAAGGTGTTTCCTGAACCAGCGGTCCTTCTGTGTGACCATGTGGGTACATAAAAGGGTTCCTTTGATAAAAATAAAAATAGATCATAACTATATATTTTTACAAAATCAGTCTTTGAGAAAAATAAACCTTAACTATTTCCAGTATGAAAAAAATACTGAAAATAACAAATTAGTACTTATACAATATAATATTTCAGGTTTACCATTTAAGACCTTTCAATACCTTTAATAAAGGAACTCTGAACCATCAACAGAACCTTGAATACTTCCTGTTTGATCTTCTGCCCCTGTTCAATTGCATTCATGAAATAGTCGCTAACATTTACTTTATATTTCCAATATGAGTTTAAAACAATCCCTGTAACTAACAAAATACTGTCCAGTTAATTCAGAATAATGAACAGTCAAAAGCAAAATAAAACTCAATAATCAACAGTAAAATATTATAACGAGTTGACAAGCACAATGCCACAAAAGATAGTGTCTGATCTGGCTACCTGGGTTGGCTACATAAATTTTAGCATTTTAATGCAATCAGAACTATGAGTTTAATATTATCTGTGCTTTAAATTATGATATGAATAAGGAGATGTTGAGTGTATACTTTCACACAGAGTCTTTAACCATGCTTTTACAAATTTCCTTAGCCCCATAAGGGCTGATAAAGAATCCCAGGGTCCAAATAATTAACTTTCCTATTTTGAGGCAAATGTGAATTACCTTAACAAATTCATCACTCGGAATATCACAAATTCCTATGAATCAAATGATAAAATTGTCTTTTATAAAAATCTCTTTTATAGAAAAGAGATATAACTATATAGATATAGTTATATTTTTAAAAGGTAGATCTTAAATGTAATAGAAATAAAAATAGTTAAATATTTAAGAATTGCTATATAAGTTAAATGCTACATTAATATTAAAATTGCCAATTTATTTATCTATGTATGTAAAGAGATACTATATTAACATGGACTAACTTTGAAATTACTATATCATTGGATCATTGCTTACTAGTACTAGAGAATGACAAATATAACTAAATACTTGGAAATGCACTGTAAAAAAAATATCATGTCCGTATATCTCTCTGACGGGTCTTCATGCATTTAACATTTCAAAACCATGACAGGGATCTTATTTCCAAGATAAATTCCCCTATCTACTCATTTCTTCATGTATTTATTGTGGCTCTAACCTTCTCCTGCACGAAACAAATAAGGAGGTTAAGTAGATACTATCTTTTAACAAATAGTTTCTCCAGACTGTATTACAACTTTATGAATGACAAAATAAATCCCTCATTTTTAAATCTACTGTGCTGTACATTTAACAAAATTACATCTATGAAACCTCAATATATGTACTCTATTATTCCTATGTAATAAAAATGTTAAACTGAAGCTTGTGCCTGTTGTGAAATGACAAAAGCCAGATAACAAAGAACTAAGACCACCACTTGACTTTCAGAAAACCTCATGTGTTCTACAATTTGCTTTATGAAAATAAATAAGCTCATTCTGGCACTTTCAAAAGAACCAGTATTACCTACGTAAACTGTCCTTATAAAGATCAAGACATACTTAACAATGGGGGTGTTTTCTGGAACTACACACATTCTGAGTCTCAAATATTCCAAAATATTTGCCTTCACACAGCAACCCAGTAAGACCTCTACCATCACCCAAGGGATCCTGGTCCTCCTGGGGACCTACAGGAAGTCTATCACGAGGAGCCTCCTGGGCGAAGCCTGAGCTAACAATGCATACAGCTCTGTCTTGCCGGGTGAACCCTGCGAGAAGAGGGACATCAGTGTGTGTTCTGGCTGGACAGCAGAAACACCTGAACACCCACTGTCCCCAACACACGGTTCCACATAGCACAGAGAAATCAAAGGAAGAGAGGAGTCAGGTTTGGCTTTCAAGGAAATTACAGGCTACTAAGAGAAAAATCATTCACAAAAACAAACTTAATGCCAGAAAAAAAAAATTAAATGCCATTATAAATTTAAAAGAAGAGCAATTAGTGGGGCAGGGCAGATAAGAGAAGGCTTCCCAGAGGTGGTATTTAATTTAGACATTTAAAAATAGGTGACAACTGGAAATGCAGAGCTAGCTGGGAGGGTGTCAGAGACGGGAGATGCACAGTCCCAGAGCTAAGAGACAAAGGTGCTGACAGGCCTCGCCAGCTCTGACTCTTCCTAGCCTGCCACCCCCACGGAGATGCTCCTCCAGGCACCAGGGACAGGGCCAGGCCCTGTGGCTTACCTTAGGCTAGATTCAATGTTTTAAATGCTTTTCTAGCCCCACATGGTGGACTTCCCTGAGAGATTTCTTGCAGAACTGGATTTACGGTATATTAAAGAGGTCTGTTTGGCAAAAATTCACTAGTGAAGATTGTTTTATAGGTCAGCTGAGGGATGTACAAAGATGAATAATTAGTCATAATGTAAAGATTACAATCTGAGAGGGCAAATAACACAAGCACGCATAATAATATGATGGTATATGGTTCACCCTTGTTCTTACGGCCCAGAAAATTGAAGCCCAGAAGAGAGAGCTGGGCTTCAATACCATTTGCAGTTCTTAGGTAACAGAGCGACTCTACAATGCTTACTACAAGTTCAAAACGCTGAACAGTGCTACCAGGATTGAAATGAAAAAGGGCAATTTCTTATCTTCCCTTTCCTTGGGCTTCACTAGATGTTTCTCTTGGATATAAAGAGATCTTAAAGGTTTCAAAAGGAAACAAAGTCACAAGCAAGGGTAATCAAAATGGATCCAGACTTCTCAAGAGCAACATGGGTTAACACTGAATGTTCTACATAACACTTTTAGTGTCCTCTCAGCGGTGTTTTCATTACAGAGTTCCTGGGACTGAGATGTCTGTTATGCTAAACTTTTTGGAATAAGGCCCTTTCTCATCCAGGTAGCTATGACATGGAAGTCAATTAAGAGTTAGTCTTCTAGCATAAATTTAAAAGAATTCCTTTTTTTTTTTTTTTTAAGAGCCAGGGTCTTACCCTGTCACCTATGCTGGAGAGCAGTAGCATGATCATTGCTCACTGCAGCCTCGGGACCTCCTGGGTGCAAGCAATCCTCCTGCTGGGATTACAGGCTTGAGCCACCTCACCTGGCAGGATTCCTAAATTAAATAAGGGGTTCCTAAAATTCTAAGTACTTTTTCTAGTATTCTCGAAATATTTACGAGAGGTTTCTTTCTTCACTACGTGTGTTGTTTTTTCATTAGTACCCTACTAAATGTGGGCTGACTCTGGCCTTAGCTCACCTACCTGCTAAAATCAGGGAGCAGAGGTGCAAGCCAGGGTGTTCAGCACATGCCAAGGTATTTCTTCTCTGAAATTCTCTCATTATATGATTGATAATAACAGAGCCAAAATGAAAATTCACATCTTTAGACTGAAAATTTTGAAGACAGAATACTAAATATCCTCATTGTCAGCTATGTGACAATAACTAGAAACTCTCACCTGGTGTTGCTAGATATCATGAATGAAGTTAAGCTAAAGAATAAGTAGGGAACTGAATTATGATTATAGGATTAATAGCACTGTCCTAATAGATATTTTGGCCTTAGAGAAACTCTGTGTTAGAGCATTTTTCTATTTTTGAATGTCTAAATATCAGACAAGTTACGTCAAAATATATAATGTGTAATTTCAGTTATATCTATAATCTTATGTTTCCATATTACTAAGTATCCTAAAAAGGTGGTTTTTTAATTCATCTTTTTCAAAATACATTAAATGTTATTTAAATTTTTTTATATCCTTTAGGCAAAGTATTAATTCTGCTATTAAAAACTTAATGAAAAATCAGCACACATCTCACATATATAAAGACACAGGTATTTTAATAATCTCACATATATAAAGATACAGGTATTTTAATAAAAGTGGTTTATTATTTTATTTTTTAACAGTAAGAGGAGTCACTTGTATATCTTTTCTTTTTTTTTTTGAGACTGAGTCTTGCTCTGTCGCCAGGCTGGAGTAGAGTGGCCCTATCTCAGCTCACTGCAACTTCTGCCTCCCAGTTCAAGCGATTCCCCTGCTTCAGCCTCCCCAGTAGCTGGGACTAGAGGCATGCACCACCACGCCCGGCTAATTTTTTGTATTTTAGTAGAGATAGGGTTTCACCATGTTGGCCACAATGGTCTCTATCTCCTGACCTCATGATCTGCCTGCCTCGGCCTCCCAAAGTGCTGAGATTACAGGTGTGAGCCGCTGTGCCCAGCCAGTATATCTTTATGTTGTTTCCAAATGTCACCAATGCAGGATAATTTTGGAGTATAATTGCTTTACAATGCTTTTTAAAGTTGAATATATCTGAGGTAAAGCTACCTTTCACCCCCCAGTCTAGACATATACCATTGGGAAGCTGTGCACACATGAGCATGCAAAAAATATCTCCCCCATTAAAATTTAAACAATCTTAAATATCCGTCAGGTTGTGAGTAGACAAACAATGAATTTAATCACAGAATGGAATATTATAATACAGTGAAAATGAATAAACTAGGGCTACATTTATTAGTATGGGTTTTTAAAAATCTCAAAAAGGTGATTGTATTAAAAAACAAGTTGGGTGTGAAACTCTATCATTTATATAAAATGTTGCAACAAAATAAACAGTATTAAATATCTAAACCTAGGTCGTCCATGTGCAAAAGCATGACGGTCTCATCACTGATCAGGCTGTGGAGGCGGGCAGGGCTGACACTGAGGAGGGGGGCGGGGCTGACAGCAGCACAGTGCTAACTGTAGTTCTAAAATTTTGTTTTTAAAAAGAAAGAACTCTCCAGCCTGACCAGTATAGTGAAACCCGGTCTCTACTAAAAATACAAAAATTAGCTAGGCGTGGTGGCAGGCGCCTGTAGTCCCAGCTACTCAGGAGGCTGAAGCAGGAGAATCGCTTGAACCCAGGAAGCAGAGGTTGCAGTGAGCTGCGATCACACCACTGCACTCCAGCCTGGGCAGCAAAGTGAGACTCTGAGACTCTGTTTCAAAAAAAAAAAAAAAAAAAGAAAAATCTGTAATAAATATGACTATATGTTAATATATTCCAAAGTGTTTCATTTTTGAAAATTTTTGTAATTCAAAATATTTTAATTAAGACAATCAAATAATATTTCTTATCTTCTCTATATGACAACTTGGACCAGTCTTTTCAAATTAGTGTATGAAACAAACTCATCTCTACAAAAACCACACCAATGGGAAAGATCTGGTATGCTCCAAATGAAATTTTAATAAAAGAGTGAGCTAAATTTTATCAAAGTATTTACAAATTATGTGGTCATTATCTTCTAAAACTGGGACAAAAAGGTGTTGATTCATTAAAAATTACTGTAAAACTACACTAATGTTAAAAAAAAGTAACTGACAGGTATTGCTTATCTTTTTGAATAAACAAAATATAGAACTATGAAAACAATGCAAGATTTATATAATTCCTAGCAAAATAGCTCAATGTACTAATGAAGTTTATAACAATTTCTAAGTTGCTCAAAGACTTCCAATTCACAGGCAGTTTCTTTGAAATAAAAGTCTTTTTTAAAGATAATAATTTAATAATTATATGATAATATACTAAGAGAGGGAATGAAAATGAAGTGGTCTTTGCCTAGAAGGGTTCCCATCTGAATTTCTTCAGAGCTGCAAATGTATCTGAAAAAATCACTTTCGTGAAGAACGCAGCACACAGAAGGCACACAGGGACAAGCACAGCCGAGCAGCCACCATGCCCAGCTGATTCACAGGAGCGCCATGTGCTGAGACAGTGTCCCCCAGAAAGCAAAATGAAGACAGTAACAAGATCCTGCCACAGTAACAAATTCAGTATCTATAAGCATTATAACTGTGAGATACTTACAGTATTTTGGGTCCAGGAAACATCTGAGTGAAATTACAATACTGCTTTTAGACTTTAAATACACTTCCATAGAACATAGACACTAGAATTACATTAAATATACCCAAATAATTCCATAGTAACCCTGTTCATCATATTTCTATGAAGTTTCAAAATACTATATCGTGCTTAAATTTAACATGCAACTTTAGATGGAAAATAAAAATTTCCCAATACTGTCTAGAAATTTAATAATCAAAAAGGTACACTAATAGCTAAATAATAGTAACTGTGTTAAGACCACACTCATCTTTGACCATTCCTTCCAAATAATTGTGTGTGTACATGTGTGTGTACAAAGGCTAAAAACCTTGCTCAATGAAGTTACATCCAGACACCAAAAATGTTCCATGATAATACTAATATCTAGATCAAGTTAGACTAGACTTTGAGAGTTCCTTGTTTCAGATTATATATAAAATGTGAGCATAATTCATATTAAGAAGCCACAAAGACCTAAGAATAGAAAGGTTTCATTTACTAAATTCAACTCTGAAGGCTCTAGTGTGGCTTCAAGATGAAAGTTGAAAAACCTCCCCTGAGGGCTTTTAAACAGTTCACCAGGGAACCTCCTACTTAAGCCAAGAGTCTTGAGTGCATTTTTGCCCTGAACAGGTGATAATTAGCCTAATTAACAGTCTAGATCCTTGTTAACTAGTTGGAAAAAAAATTTAACCTCACTCATGCCAAAGACTGTCATTTTTATACCTCTTAACATATCACTCAGGTTCTAAAAGCTGTGAAACATATTTTTCTAGTCCTTTCAATTCAATTCAAGGGTTAAAAAGCTTTTTGTCAAAATAACTTCTGGGAGGAGCATTAAGCAGAATATTAACCCCAGGCTGCCTCAGTCTACTAAGAACCAAGAGAATGACTCAATCTAAAAGAAAACATTCAAGGATTACAATTGCTGTGCCCTCAAAGACTTGATTTCATCCTTCAAAATCTCTGCTATGAAATTTTTCTTTGTCAAAGAGACCATCAACTCTGGCCAACCAAATTAATTTTAGCTGAAATTTTCCCCAATATACCACACACTATACATCCAATACTTAGCAGCACAATAGTATCTTAGATCAGGGGTTAGGAAACTGTGTAAAGGACCAGATAGTAAATATTTTCAACTGTGGTGGTCGTTAAGGTCTTTGATACAACTACTTAACTCTGCTGTGGTAGCACAAAAGCATCATAAACAAATTAATATGGCTGTGTTCCAATAAAACTTGACAGAAACAGGCAGTGGGCCTACTCTGGCCTGGAAGCTGCAGTTTACCAATTGCCAGATTGGATGAAAGGTCAAATCCCCCCACTTCTGCCCCTAAAAAAAACCCCATCTATACAGGGTAAAAGAACCCACATTGAATGCTGTAGGCACACAAAGATCCATTAAGCCCCATTCTCAGGGTTCAAGAAGTTGGTTTAGTTCTGAACTTATTCACGTTTCTTGCACAGCTTTAAAACTTCAACATGAGAAGAACAGGTGGAAGGAATTATACCGCATATGAGACCCATTCCAGTCAGAGGCTGCCCTGTCCTTTTTAAAACTACCCCCTTTCAACTGTACGGCAGGGCTGCAGGGCTTGGAAAGTTGAAACAATTTTAACTAACCATAGAAGTCAAGTCCTGGAGAATAAGACGTATATTAAACTGCCACAGTTCTCTAGTCCGAGCTAAATGAAATTTTATTGCTTCAGGTTAGGTAAAAAGCCACTGGATTTATGTAAGGAAAGTTAAAATAATAGTTACTAATATCGGACTAATATTACTGTTTAAAGAACAAATAAAGAGAATTTCTTTTAAGGCATCATTCTTACTGATATACATAATTTGAGCTAAAAAGATAAAATGCATTTCTATCCCCACTTACACCTTCATTCCAAATGCCTTAATTTCAATCTTTGGACATTTACTACACAATCCTAACAATCTTCAAATTATTATAGTTCAGCTACTTCTCTATCAACCAACGAATAAGAAATTATGTTCGGGGATTTACTGTGTGTCTAGCAATGACCCATGCTATGTACAAACCTATAAATAAATAAAATACATCTATTCTTCCCCAAAAGGAGCCTATGATTCAATGGTCAACACTAATGTCACTGAAATAATGAGAACATCAGAACCCCACACTATGTGGGACTTTTTAAAAAGCTTTAAAACATGTTCAGAAACAGGGTCAATACGCATAGATTGAAATAGTTGAAAAAGGCTTCACTGTTAAGGTGGGGCTTCAGACAAGTCTCAAGGACAGAGCCAAGTGGTGTGACGGAAACAGCAGCGATTGAGACAAGCTCTGGGGCCCAGGCAGCCAGGTGGTATGCAAGAGCAGTGAGCCAACCGTGCTGACAGGGGTTGTGGGGGAACAGGCTACACAAGACGAGCAATCAAGTTGCACAGTTTTAAAAGTCAGATTAAAATCTTCTTGATAATTAAAGAACTTTGGCTTTGGTATATATGACAAAAGCAACCAACAATCTCTTCTTTGTTTTTTGTTCTTTTTCTTTCCTATCACTCTTCGTGCTTGCTTTTCACAATTATTTGACTATAATTTTCTAAGGAGCTAAATGCAGCCTTATCTTTCCCAGGTGCTCATGATCAAAAAGATACAGTACATATGCATACAACCCACAAATATGTGTATGTCTATGGAAAAACCTCCTATAACAATGCCCTCATCTAAGATTTATGATGACATCATTTTAACATGTGGCCAAGTAATGTATTAAACAGCATGTTAGCTACAGCAAGGCTGCTATGCTTCAAGCTATACACCTATACATGATACAAAATGTTATTTCAGAGAGCTGAGAACCTGTTTCATTTGCATGTCAATGGAAAATGTTTTAGTAACTTTTAAGATGACACTATTTTAAGATGACTATTTACAGCATTAGAATGAATTAACAAATGCAACTACGATGGATTTTATCCATTAAACCAAAAACAGGCTTACAGAAAAAAGTATAAATAAAAAGAAATCAACTACAAAATCAACTCTAGTAACATTATTTTCTTTTGCATTTCAATATACTAAACAGATCTGGCACATTAATGGAAGCTACCAACAAAACCTGTCCCAATTCAACTTATTATCACAGTCTAACTCATCAGGAAATGGATATGCAGAGTTTGGAAAAACCCTAGTAAGGAGTTTATACTGTATTGATATAATAGTATGACTAGAAAATATTTCATTAATATTACTGTATAAAATTTTACTAGTAAAAACATACATTATAGAAAAACACTGTATATCTGCATACAATAAACTATTCCACACCCTTTACTAATAAACCCGATGGTTTCATAAGAACAGTACTGCTCAGTTCATTTCATGCCACAGGTTCAGAAATCACATTTGCAGTCAGATACTCATGCTGGTGAGGAAAAAGCAACTAGTAAGTGTCTGGCCTTGGGCAGCCTCTCAGAGCCTCAGAAGGACCATGGAATTTTTATTTCTGGTATGTCTTCCAGTCAATATTTCTACAACATTGGGCACAGGACACGTGTTCAATTTTGCATTATAGTCCACATCATCGGTGCTTTATAAATATAAATTAACTATCTCACAAACTGTTTAAAACAGCAATAAGAAAGTCATAGTTTCTTGCCAGCAATTCGTGCCAAGTCAAACTCACCAGAAAGAGTCTATCGTATATCGTATAGTTTAAAAACAGTAGTAGTTTTCTAAACAAAGTTAATATGCCAAAGACAACGTGGCTGATCATAAGTAGTGTCTGCATTAGACACAAAACACATGGGACTTAAATTTATTAACATTAGAATCCTGTTAGAACCATTAACTGACACCAGTGTATTTAACTCTCTGACCTTGGGACATTAGTTAAGGGATGACAACCATCACTATTTACTGTTAATCTGTAATGTGATTTTATGCAAGATTCAAACTATGGTAGATTAAATTTCTTTCTTTTTTTTTTTTTTTTTTTGAGTAGACACAGGGTTTCACTATGTTGTCAAGGCTGGTCTCACAGGGGCTCTAGGGAGCCTCCAGAGCAGCTGGGACTACAGGTACATGCCACAAGGCCCACTTTTACACTAAATATCAATGAATAAAATAATATTTCTACCAAACAAGTTTAAATTCCATACAAATAAATTTTTAAATTATATATATATTATTTCTCACAAAATTGATTCTTATAATACACAAAAGTGTTTCATAGACTCATACAACTGATATACGATCAAATACGGTATGTTTGCAACTTATCCTATGGGTCTTTACGTATCTATTATGGATACATAATTTCAAGAAATTTGAGTGCATATGCTAGATTTAGAACGGACTGTCCTCTCTGATGGTGGCTGTGTGTGATGTCCTGCAGTTAGGAAGGGCAGCTTTCCACACTTAGGCATTTCATCGTCTTGGACTTCGTCATCATCTCGGCCTTCTAGCATGTCAGGATGATCTAAGGAACCATTTGAGCTCAAGGTAAGATTAGCTAGAAAGGTTGAGATGTATTACCCAGTAATCCCAGAGTTCAGTACAAAATGGACCCTTTCGGAGACCTTAGTCCAAAGAGCCGCAGTTACACTACACTTCTAGAGTAAATATCTTGGGGCATTTGTGCACTGGAGCATTACCAAGACGCGATTTTAATGCAGTAGACTAATTCAACATAGACACAGTAGAACCCGATATAGATCACAGCCTGCTTTAAATCATAATATTCGGACATGCAGACATATTGAAAGATCATGTTGTAGGGAGTTGATTTGTTCCTTGGTAAATCATAAGTTCAAGGGAAAATACAAAGATTGAATTAACATAAAAACAAGTTTTATGGTTTTAAAGCTATTGTGATGCAACTGAGAATAAGTAGTTAATAAAATACTATCAAGTTTTTCACTGTTTCTGACACATGCCTCCACTAAACAATGTCTTTGAGGTAAGTGGCAATGAAACACAAATAAAACTAGAGAATACACACATATGTGAGGTATCATTGGGAAAAACCTCAAAGAGCAAGGCAATTACATATTAATTTAGCATACTTTTACTATAAAAGAAAATTATTTTTAAAATTGGATGTGTGCAATTATGAACTTTTTACAAAACAGATTTGCAGATTTAATCTACTCAGATATTCTCAATTATTTTGAAAAGATAAATTCAGATAGACATCAATAAATACTGGATATAGATCATGTATACTAATTTTTCAGTACCTGCAACAAAAGGCCATGTGGAATAACATTATCATTTATTATGTACCTTCCAGCATTCAAAATATTAAACTAAATTTCTTTATAATATTATTAAGTGCATAATCAAAACTGACTGGAAGGATGTAAATGATAAAATATATTTATATTTGGCATTAAGTATAGTGTTAGGGAAGCTAACATACAGAATTAACTGAAGCTATCAAAATGAGGTTAACAATAAAAGGGATTTTTTCAATTACGGGCAAGGAAAGAATAAAAATGAAAGTTAAATCACTTGCTAGTTTAGACATTATGATAAAAAGAAAACAAAACCACATAACTGTTTATATTGCTACTGTCTCTTCTTTTAAAACATTTTTCAGACGGAAATGAACTAATGTCCAAGAAATTACAGACACACAAATGACATCAACTCCTCTTTTGGCTCTGAGAAGGAAAAGCAGTGAAAGTGACACCAGGGTCAGCTCTGAGCATTGGCCAAGTACCTGGCCAGGTGCCTAAGGAGAGTCCCAGGTGAGTGGTGAGTACAGCATCTGTGCAAAGATGGGAGTGGAGGCTTCAAGAGATGGTTCAAGTATTCACAGATGCAGGGACCTCATATTAATACATCCTGCTATGGAGCTGACAGTTAATTATAGATATTGTTCATTACAATTAAAGAATCTTCTCTTTGCAGTAACAACACAATCACCATATGATAGGATATGGTTCTAGGTGCTCAATGGAAAAAATATATCAACAAACTTTAGAGATCAGACAGGCTTTCTCTAACACCCTATCTTTGCTTATGATTTCACTTGTATTTTCTACATTACACAAGCATCCTCATCTTACTGTGATCTTATTTGCCACTCACAAGTTGACACAACACTGCCTCATAAACGTTAACACTTCAATTATTTTCTACTTTCATATGCACACACTCCCTAAATAATTCTAAATAATGCAAGGTAATATATTTTGATTTTCATTCTTTGGTACCATTCACAGTGCCTATCAGTAAAGTCATAAAAATTATGGATAAAGAAATGTTCATAAAACTCAGTAATTTTACATAATTAAATTTTATCAAAGGCTCAGGAAGTGAGGAGAAGTGTTCTGATAAGTTATATTCCCAATGACATATTCAAAACTGGAAACCAAACTGCTTGAAGGAGGTCACGCCACAGAAGTGCAAGGGATACCAAGCCTGACACCACCTCATCTGTGTGACAGTGGCAGCTTGTTTTTTCAGCCTTAATTTCTACATGTCAGTCAAGTTAGAATAAATTATCTTCAAAATATGATCCAATAATAAAACCCTATAATTCTAATTTCCACTAACCTTATACCAAATCCAGTCCTAGGATAAGGTGTAGCATGACTCTCAAACTTGTGAAGGCCTCTCCAGAAGAAGAAGGAAGGGTTCTAACGAAAAGAGTAATCAAAGAGTAATCTTTGAAAAAAGTAATCAATCTATCTGGCTGCAGCCCAACCAACCATCATAATTAGTGAAAAATTCTATCTCAGTCATATTTTCTGCCCATAGAGTCTATATGTAGTCCATATGCTACTTAATTATCCTCAGGAATAAAGAGACCTGACTTTCAGGAGACAGAGGTTTGAATGTTTATTATTTAATTTGTCTAAGATAGTAAAATAAAAACAAAAATAAGAAAGTAGCATTACAATAAATTATACTGCAAGGCATAACTTTACAATACTATAAAACCAGAAGTTCAGATACGCAAAAGTGGTGGAATAGTAACAGCAAAAGAATAGAGAATACATGCTGTAGCCAACACCCCAATTAGGTTCCATCATGCTTACATATAGTAGGTGCTCAATTATTAAACTGAAAAGTCTCATCTAAAATTGTGAGACTAGAACAGAAAAACGTAATAGAGTTGTTATCTTCAGTAAAATAACTTCTGGTCCTTTAATTCACTGCAGTCTGAAAAATCCTTAATAAAAAGAGAGTAGCAATATGAAGAATGGCTTTGTTTTCTTTTCATAAAATCTAGACTAGCAACTAGTCAAATAAAAGGAGACTTATGGTGTATAAATAACCAAAAGATAAAGACAAAACATTCCACTGGAATTCGCATAACGCTATTCACAAAAACAAAAGAGCTAAGAACTGGAGATGGTAAAAGACAGAAGAAACACTTGTCCTCATGTTGACAAACACCTTATGGAATATGTAGAGATCTGTGTTGTATATCTCCCCAAATTTCTAATATTTTGCATAGTAAATAAGTTTATATTAATTACTGATATTTATTATTCTTCAAAATAATATGCAATCAAGCACTAAGGAATACGTACAGTGTCACTTACAAGCAGAAGAGGTGGAAGTATGAAATACTTAGAATAAAAACCCAAGTGAGCCGGGTGCAGTGGCTCACACCTGTAATCCCAGCACTTTGGGAGGTAGAGGTGGGCAGATCACCTGAGGATAGGAGTTCAAGACCAGCCTAGTCAACATGGTGAAACCCCATCCCTACTAAAAATATAAAAAATAGCTGGGCATGGTGGTGTGTGCCTGTAATCCCAGCTGCTTGGGAGGCTGAGGCAGAAGAATCACTTGAGCCTGGGAGGCGCAGGTTGCAATGAGCCAAGATCGTGCCACTGCACTCCAGCCTGAGCAATAAGAGCGAAACTTCATCTCAAAAAAAAAAAAAAAAAAAAAAGTGAGAAATAATGAGAAACTTTTCCTCTGGGGAACAGAGGCAAAAATATTAACACATTTTAATTACTATAAAGTAAACAAGTCCTCTGACTGAATTCTAACTTTTACGTGAATTAACATAGATCTGACCAGGGACTAATAGGATGAATAAGAGTTGGCAAAAGGGAAGCAAAGCTAAAGAAGAAAAACTTCAGAATTATCAAATTTTAGGATGCATGATTCTAAAATAAATTTATTTGACAATTTGGGAGATTTGACTTTGACAACTGACAAAACCAATTAAAATTTGACAAATTATGTGGAGCCACTATCATGTATTAAAGTAATAAATAACTTCGATACAGTACTACATAAATGCATTTTATATGTCGGTACTTGGGCAAACAAAACAAAAAGATAGCTACAGCTTTATAGTAAAAACAGCAGAACTGCAATTATACACTTATTCTATAAGGATAACATCAGTGTTTCATAAATGTATGATTTACTACTTTTTTTATTTCTCTCCTATCACTGTTGTTAAAATTCTCAGAAAAACATTTGGCTGCTCCCAGACATATCTGGCTACTTACAGCATCTGTAGACCCAGGGAACTGTGTGTGCCACACTCGATCCAACTTGCAGCCAGTTTTCCCGAGTGAGAGCTCCGGTGTGTGTTCTGTAAAGTTACTGGTCATAAAATACTCTGCTCTAGGACCCAGGTTTCCTCACTGCTTAAAATAACCAACAATGTTTCCATCCATTATTTGTAGTTAACAAAGGAATTATGTATTGGATAAAACCAAAATGAAGATTTTAATAACAAATTTAAACAATTTTAGAGAACTTTTAAAGAAAATTCCTAAAGTTCTAAGGCTTATCCAGTGGGTGAGTATCAAAGAAAATACTATTCACAACTAACATCTAATGAAATATTAATCTTTAAATCATGGAAAGACATTCTATTCTCATTAGGCACCTATGAAAACACTGAATCTGTAACTCTATGTGACTTGAAAGTCATAAATTCAGAATTAAAAACTTCAATATATCCTCAAGAGTAGGATTTAATTTACAGATTCATAGTTAAATATCCACATTCACAAAATCATTACCATTTACAGTAAGGAAATAATGAAGAAAGTATTTTTTAAATGAAAAACATGAAAGGGTATTGAATATAACACAAACATAAAAGTCAACGATATAACTAAATATATATAGCAGTAGAAACATCCTAAGAATTCAAAGAAGATACCCTTTGGGCACAATTATTCAACTGTTATTGATATGTGTAGCTACTTGTTCCTAGAAGCTATAATTAGATACGATGTATTCTATCCATTTCCTTCAGATGTAAAATAGCCAAGCTAAATAAAGTTATTCCTGTCCTGAACATGTTGTCTATTCTTTTAGTTGAAAGCAAACCTCAAGTAAATTCCTATTTATCTCCTTGGCAATCAAGGAATGAGTGACTGACACTAACATAGCCTTATCTGGGCCTTCTGTCTGCAGCACATTCCGCTAAGTGATGTCATTGCTCTCGCAGACGAAAATAAGCAGATTATTACAGTGACTAGAAGCAAACTAAACATTTGGATTTTTGCATGGACAGATTTACACACTGTCTGTCAGATAAAGCAGTTTGCCTGCTGCTTACACAACAAGAGTGTACCTGACGACAGCTTCCTCCCAGGTTTAGTATCTGATTACATAAATAGGCCATTCCCCACCATTCCTGAAGACTGACAGTCTGTCTTAGCTTAAAGTGCAATTTTGGACTATCAGCTTTTCTGTCTTGCACACTAGGCTGATTAACATCAGAGTACTTGCTGGAGGTCCAATCAGGTTTTTCAACCCTAGGATTACAGGCCATATAAAAAGAGGTGGACACAATGGACGGGGAAGGGTGACTGCTCCCAAGGTACATTTTTAAGGCTGAACCATTTTAACACACGTATTCACGTGTCTGTATTTGTAGTATGACCTCTGAAATAATTCAGATATATAATAGTTTCTTTTAAGCTAAATAGCTTTATTTATAAAATATGAAACACAATCACACAAAACATAATGGTAATATATAAGTATTACTATTTTTACATCTGCCACGTCTTATAATGGATATTTTTGCAATAGTCCATTAAATGAATGAAATGCCAATGACTTATCACAGTCCTATAAAACCACAACACTGAGATGGAAGAATGTTGAAAAAGTCATCTGGCATTAATTAACCTATTTCTTACCCCCACCATGATACCCAAAACAAAAATTACAGAATTAACACACTGGTACGTTTTGATGAAGCTAAAAACATGGTTTAAAACTTACTTTGGCAGCAACAAAAATGTTAGTAGAAAAATGAGTAAATTGTATCTGTATAAATATTACGATCTTGCTGAAAATAGATGATTTCATTTTTTTTTATTGTCTAAGACCTAATAATAATAATAATATAAAGGTTCTGCAATTTAGTACCTAAGTTACAAATTATTGTGGGTCAAACTTTAGTTATTTAACAATTACATACTTCTCAACAAATAAGGCATGCGATTTTCATACAAATAAAAGCATTCAAAGTGGTCTGGGTGATGGAGACCTATGAATTTTCTTCTTTTTCTTCTTCTTCTTCTTTTTT